>NW_006434366.1:129152-145791 GCF_000325575.1 Pteropus alecto | reverse complement strand
GCCTGGGAGCATCCTACCGTACCTTTCTTCAGTTTTTAGGGTTTCGATCTCTCCCTCCCTCCTTCCTTCCTCCCCTCCTTCCCCTTCTTTTACATCTGACGGTCTAGGTCAGCCGGAATGTATTTTGATGTTCTGACATGAGCCTTAAATCTCATCTTTCCCCAATCAACTCATTTACCTCTAATCAACTAGCTGTCCTTTTTCAACAGAAAAAGGACAGCTAGTTGATTAGAGGTAAAATGAGTTTATTTTGCCTACTTTTATTTTAAGTTTTTACATATGATTTATGTATCTGTTTATGCACCAGTAACTCACTGTTAATTATGGCAGTATTTTACTATGTTTATTAGCCATTTGATATCTTTCGTGAGGTCTTTTATTCTCCCCCCACCCCCATTGGATTGTCTGACTTTCTTGTATTGCTTTTTAGGAGCTCTTTACATATTCTGGTATGATGCATACCTGGTCGTTTTTGAGTGAGTGCTGGCCTTTTATTTTGGTGTCCCTGGGTGGACATTTTCTATGAACAATTGCGAAAATACTTTGAGGTTCCGGTTAATATTATCTTTCTCCAGCAAGCATCATGGCAGGCAGTCGGGGCAGGCTACCTTAGTCTACGCAGGGCTAAAGCTGCATGTTGATCTTTGTGGGGGCCACTCAGTTTTCAGGTCCTCCTCCTAGAGTTTTCTGATGGAAAAGCTTGTGGGCCCCCAGCTTCTGTTTTTGCGTCTCCTCAGCCCGAGGTTGCCGACGGCTCTGCCGACCTCTGTCCCCTCTGTCCCCCCTTCTTTCCTTGGCTTCTCTTCCTTTTCTCCCCGGCTTTGTTCAGATGCAACTGACATGTAACATTACATTAGTTTAGGGTGCACGACGCGATGATCTGATAGACGTAAATATTCCTAAATGGTTGCCGCAATAAGTTTAGTTAATCTCTTCCACCTCACGTAGTCATAAAATTGGTGTGTGCGATGAGCACGTTTGAGGTCTGCTCCCTAAAATACAGTACCATCGACTACAGTCACCCTGTCGTGCGTTCCATTCCCAGGACTTGTTTATCTTAAAACCGCAAGTTTGTGCCTTCGGTCCCTTCGCCCATTTCCCCCACCCTCTGGCTTCTCATCCTTTCAACCGCCACTTTCGAATCGACAGAACCTCAGAGGGAAAGATGATGCTGTCTGTCAGAGTCACCTCTTTGGAGTGTCCCTTCACTCCAAGAGCTTGGCTCCCGAGTCCTCTCTGCCTCGTAGCTCTGTGATGACATCAAACAGATCAAAAATTTTTTTTCTGTCTGGCTCCCCCATTGCTCTCTCTGGAGGGTTAGTCTGGAACAAGCTAGTCCACCATCGTCTGAAGTGGAAGTCGCCAGTGAGATCAGATTTGAATCTTAGAAAGATCATGCCAGCCGGTGTAGAGAATGCTTTTGTTGGCATTAGGTCGGGGGATGAGCTGGAGAAGGGAGACTCATTAGAGGTGCTTGCGGTGAGGGGCCTGGTAAGGTGGTGACGTCTGGAGCTCGGGCGGCAGCCGTGAAAGAGGATTTGAGGGATGTTTGTTCATTTATTCACCCCGTATTTATGGAGCCTGCCTTGGGCCAGGTCCTGGGGACTGAGATCCTGGTTAAGTGATAGAACCCGCTGATGGCTGACCGGCGAATGAAAGGGAGAAAAGCATCCAGCTTGACTCCAGGTTTCCAGGCACTGGGGGTTCCGGGGCGAGGAAGGCGATGAGCTCACGTGAGGGTAGGCCTTCGATCTGCTTTGTTCACCACGCGGTAGGTGCTCACTAAATACACACTGGGAGAACTTCCTGGGAGATGAAGAGCCGGTGCCCTCGAGACAGTCTGATCTCCAAGGAGAGGTTGGGGCTTGGGCATCCCCCCACAGACGTGGTATTTGAGACTGTGGGATGGATGAAGTGGCTAAGGGAGGACAAGTGGGACCCAGGACAAAGGCCTGGGGAGCCCCAGCATTTAAAGGGCTATGGGGAGCTACGGATGGGCAGCCAGTGAGGTGGAAGGGAACTAGGCAGATGAGCGTTGTGAAAATCAGGGCAGAAAGGAGGCGTGGTGGTCACCGGGGTGAGATACCCCCGGGAGGCCAGGCTCCAAACTGACCATTGGGACGTAATAACAAGATCCTGGGGTTCTTGGCACAAGCCTGGTGGGGCTGGCGCCCAGTGGGAGTGAGGGGGGAACTGAGCAGGAAGCCAGGAGGCTCAGGGTCCAGGGGACATGGCGGTGTAAGCTGACAAGGAGAGCAGAGGGACGGGGGGAGTACAGTGGGCCCTGAGAGGGGGCAGGGGCCCAGACTCCAGGGTGTCAGGAGCCGGGGGGTGCAGGTGGCCACAGAGTTCTATGTCTGATGTCTTTTTCTCAGACCCTCATGGAAGTTTCCCTTCAGAGTGAAAGGAAGAAGTTTCAAATGGGAGTTTGCCAGCGGGGAGAGTTAGCTGGTGTCGAGATCAGGAGTTTTCTGGGGCACCTCTGTCTGTGTCCTAGGGGTCGTCCTTCAGCCCCCAACAAATGGATGCAGCTGTGGAGAGGGCAGCTTGTCAGCGTATTCAGTTCTGTCCCTGTGGATATGATGGAAGCACAGTGGGACCAGACATGAGTTGGGAGAAGGGTAATGAAGCTGGGAAAGCGCTGGAGGGCTGGGGGGGGGGGGCAGCTCCAGAGGGTCCCGCGAGGAAGCCTCTTGTGGCTTCTTGTGAATATGATCTTGTCCCCGCCTTCTGTCGGGTTACTGCTGGTCCACGGAAAACCCATGACCAAGTTCTTTTATTTACCCTAGTCAGTTTTCAGTTGATTCTCTTAGGTTTTCTTAAAGGAGCTGTCAGATCTTCTGAAATAAGCCTAATCCGGGTATCACCTTCCCAGTTTACACGCCTTGTGTTTCTGTTTTGTATAATTCCATGGTCAAGAGTAAACGATGGGCAAACTGGATTTCCTGGTTTTGTTCTTAATTGGCTGATAGCATAAAGTGAATTTGGTGGGTTTTCAGTCTCTCCTGAACCCCTGAGATTCACTCTTCTTTCAACAAATCTCCCTGGCCTGGGGCTTTGCATCCTTTGAGGTAATTCTTTAATGACAATTGAAATTTATTCTTTGGTCTATTTTTTGAACATACTCTTGAGTCATCTTTTCTGTCCGATATTTTATTATGAAAAGTTTCAAAGGACCTGAGCGTCAGTGATGTGTGAGATGACATAAGGCAGTCTACCTAACACGTGTGCCATTGGTGTCCTGAAAAGATGGGTGGAGGGGACAGAAAAAAAAATATTTGCAGAGATAATAGGTAAAAGCCGAAGAGTCGATTAGTTGCAAAGGGGAGAAGGCAACTTTTTGAGTGATGGAAATGTTTTAATTCATAATCGTAGTGTTGGTACAACCTAGTACACATGTTAAAACTCATTGAATTATATTGATTGGTAAACTTTATTGTATGTAAATTTTACCTCCATAAAAGTTATGATTTCCTCTCCTCTCCCCCAAAATTTCAAACATGTAACAAAGTTAAAAGGCTTATAGGAACACACGTATGTCCAGTATATTAATTTTCTATTGCTGCATATCAAATTCCCACAAAATTAGTGGCTCCAAATCAGTGTCTCTGTGTCAGGGGTCTGGCCAGGCGTGGCTCGGTTCTCTGCTCAGGGTCTTCCCAGACTGCAGTGAAGACGTTGGCCGGGGCTTTGGTTTCTGAGGCTCGGGGTCTCTTCTTCCAAGCTCAGGTGGTTGTTGGTAGACTTCATCTTCTTATGCTTTTAGGAGTGAGGTCCTGTCTTCTTTCTAGCTGTCAGCCAAAGGGTGCTCTTAGCCCCTAGAGGCCACCCACAATTCCTTGCCAGGTGGCCCTCTCACAATGGCAATGTAATTCGTCACAGCCAGTTAAGGAGGGTCTCTCTTTCTCCATAATCAGCTAAGAGGGACTCTTCTAAAACCTGACGAGATCATGGGATTGATCCTATCACCTTTGCCATAGTCTTTTGGTTAGAAGCCAATCATTGATTCTGTCTACACTCAAGGGGAGGGGATTACATGAGAACTGGACTCACTAGGAGTCAGCTTGGGGTGTGTCTGCGCCCCACCCCCCCAAAGATTCTACCATCAACCTTTTACTGTACCTGCATTACCATTTCCTCTTTGCCTCTCTGTCCCTGGGTCATCTCAAAGTTTATTTTATTACAAATGTATTTGTTCATCAGGATGTTGAAAATTACTAGTACGTAACAGTCAATTATACCCACGTAGTTATATCTCTGTATCAGCTGTCGTTACACCTTTTCCATCCTTTGATTTTGTGGGATTTTTTTCCTCTTACTTAGATTTATCAGAAATTGGCCACTCGAGTTTTCTTCCGGAGAACCAGATCTCAGATTGTATCAATTCTTTTGTTTTTCTGCTTTCTAGTGAATTTATTTTTTGCTTTTGTTTATATTATTTTCCTTTTACTTACTGTCCTTTGCTTTTTTTTTTAACTTCTAGGGTTTATTGACTAGGGCATTTATAGTCATTCTTTCTTTTTGAATAGTGAAAGCATGTAAAGCTGTTTTCTGTTTGATTTTATTGCAATCAGAGGACATGATCTATAATTTCAACATTTTGGAATTTATTAAGGCTTTCTTTATTGCTTAGAATATGGTAAATTTTCATAACTATCTCATGGCCATTTGAAAGGAAGGTCTGTTGCCTCTTGATTGGTTACAACATCCAATATACATCCGTTATCCAATTATCTGAAAGAATCCTAGAGTTTTTTGGGGGGTGGTGGTGATTATGAAGTATTTGAACATTTAGAGTCTTCTATCGAAATATTTCAAGTGAAATGAAATCATGTCTGTCATTTTCTTCAAAGTAATCTAGTTGCTTGGGGAGAGGGAAGCAGGTACAGATTTATTTGAAACAAGGTTGTATGTGTGTTGTTAATATTTATGGCTGAGAGGTGGGTACATGGTTCATGGTACTGTCATCTCTACTTTTCTGTGTGGTTGAAAATTTCCGTAAGAAAAAGTTTGTGTGTGTCTCTCACTAATTTCCACTTCTGTAATTATATCATTCAAATTTTCCCTGTCCTTATTTTTTTGTCTACTTGATCATCACAAATCAATAGTCAAATGTTACATACACTCCATAATTATGACTTCGTTCATTTTTCTTGCATTTTTAACAATTTTGCCTTGTTCGTTTTATTTTTGCTTTATATATTTTGATGTTTTATTATGACATCTTTAAAGTTTATGACTTATGAACTTGTGGTACATGAAAGGAAACAGAGGACCACTCCAATTAGGTTAATTCCATGAGGGTTTATAAATCGATCGTTTACAAGCTATGGGCAGGATATGGGGAAACCACAAGTATCATTGCTTGTCCTGACATGTAACAACAGGGATCATTGCTTTCCTTGGGCAGAGGAGGGAGGAGGGCGAGAGGAGGCAGGAACCTGGGGGCAGGGAGCAGTGAGGGAAGGACGCCTGCTGGGAGGGGACCTTGGGTGAAGACCTAGACCACCGAAAGCAACTCCTTCGGAGGGAGCCTGGGAATAAACATCTCGACCTTTCTCCTCTCCCTCCCTGTGACCCTCTGCCAGGGTTTCTTGTGGCCTAGCCCAAGAAGAAATTAGTGGCCATGGGAGCCTGTGGATGCCGTCTACAGGGTCAGCCTCCTGGGGCAGGAAACAGGTAGAGAAGCAGAAGAAGGGTCTGGAGGGGCAAATCGATGAACCTGCTCAGCCATCCTCTTGTTTCAGCGTTTAAAAGATGCTGTTCCATTGTCCTCTGGGTGGCACTGTTTCTAGCAAGAAGTTTGTTGTCATTCTCATCTTCATTCTGTACATAACTTGTCTTCTTTCTCTCTGACTGCTTTTAGTATTTTCTCTTTATCACTGATTTTCAGCAATTTGATTATGGTGTACCTCGGTGTGGTTTTCTTTATGTTCATCCTGCTTGGTGTTCATTGAGATTCTGGGATTTCTGGGTTTCTACATATGAAATTTGAAAAAATCTTAAGCAGTTATTTTTTCAATTATATTTTCTATCACCCTCTCTCCTACCCTGGACTCCAACTACATGCATATTAGGCCACTGGGTATAATACACACAACCTAGGGTAAAGCCCCGCAGGTCCCTGAGCTCCTGTCCATGGTTTCTTTGTCTTTTATTCTTTCTGAACTTCGGTTTGGATGGTTTCTTTTGCTGTCGTCGAGTTTACTTATCTTTCTTTTTGGGTTTTGAATGGTTCCTGTTTCGATATAAAACACTCTTTGCATAGATCTATACTTTAACTAATTTGAATATTACTATTCCTGCCTCTCTTTTCAACTTTTTTTATCGTGATAAAATATAACATAAAATTTACTACCTTAACTACCATCTTTAATAGTTTACTACTATTAAATATATTCATAATAATGTGCAATTATCACCACCACCCATCTCCAGAAGTCTTTCCATCTTGTAAACTGGAAATTCTGACCCCATTAAACAGCAACTCGTCTTCCCTGCTCCCCTCAAGGCCTGCACCCACCATTCTACTTTCTGTCTCTATGAATCTCACTAAATAACTCATACATGTGGGATAATATAGTCGTTTTCTTCTTGTGACTAAAGTATTTCACTTATCATAATGCCCTCAAGGTTCATCCATTGTCCTAGCATGTATCAGAACTTGCTTCCTTTTTAAGGATAAGGGGGGTGTGTGTGTGTGTGTGTGTGTAATATTACATTTTGCTTATCCACTCATCTATCAGTGGGCACTTGGGTTACTCCCATGTTTTCACTGTTGTGAATAGGGCTGCTGTGAACATGGGTATACAAATATCTCTTCGAGACCCTGCTTTCATTTCTCTTTGGTCTATACCTAGAAATGGAATTGCAGGATCACGCGATAATTTTATTTTAATTATTTTTTTGAGGAACCACTGTGCTGTTTTCAGCAGATACACCGTTTCATGTTCCCACAGTGCACAAGGGTTCTAATTTCTCTACATCCTCTCAACACTTGTTATTTTTTCTGTTTTGTTTTTGTTTTTGTTTTTGAGAGTAGCTGTTCTAAATGGTATGAGGTGGTATCTTGTGGGTTTAATTTGATATCCCTGCTTTCTGTCCGTATGTTTTAGTTGTATTTACCCCTTTTATTTTTAAATTACTTTCTGTCATTTCTTTAGGTGAAAGGAGCACCTCTTCGGTTTATTTTTTAGCCTAGCCTTAGAGCTGTTCTCGTTCAAATATCTAAACCCTTTTTGCATTTACTCTTATAACTGTTGTGTTTCATCTTGTTCTCAATACGTTACAGTTTTCTCTTTATTCCTATTTTTCTGTATAAACATTTCTTTTGTCATGATTTGGAAGGTAGGGGATGTTTTTATTCTAGTAGCAATTACCTTGAAGCTATTCAAAGACATTCTTAAGCTGGATGCACATAAATAAAGGAATAATTTAAATATACATATCAAAATTAGTAATAGGGAAATAATTCTTGACTTCTGGTGGGAAAGACGAAGGTATATCATTTCCATTTGTTTTCTTTCTGCCTGTTTTGTTTGTTTTTTTAAATGGATGTGATTGGACAGAGTACAACATCATGGTTTTGTTTGTATCTGTTTTTTCTCCTTCAGAATTGACGATCTCTTTCAAAAGAATAAGCGATTCTCATAACCCGTTTTGTAGCCTTCCGTCAGTTGTGGGAGTTATGAGGCATCTCCAGTCCATGATTTCTTTCTCACGCAAACAACAGCTCCCCGAGGCGGGCGAGGGGCCAGAATCTATCCTCCAAGGACAGGGATGTGGCTCTAGCATTTGGTTTTGCAGAGAAGCCAGCAGCCACCCCAGTTTTCTTCCTTTGAAGTTAATCTGATTATTTTCCTAGATGCTTGTGGATTCCCTTCTTTATCGTTCAAGTTTGGAAACTATTCTAATATCACGTATTAATCATCTTTCCATGTTTATCTCTGTTCTTTTTCCCTGTTCTGCTCAACAGCCTTGGGCTGGTCTTCTATTTCAACATTATGATTTTTTTTTCTTAACCAATCCACAATTTACTGCCTTATTTTTCCTTTTTTTTTTTTTTTTTTTAAACAACAGCTCTATTGAGATATTCATATACCATACAAGTTCATCTATTTAAAGGGTACGTGGTTTTTTAATATAGTCATAGGGCTGTGCAACTGTCACCAGCGTCAATTTTAGAACATTTCATTACTCCAAATTTTAGAACAAACAGCAATTCACCCCTCCCATTTGTCTCTCCAGCACTAGGCTACCACTAACCTTGTTTCTCTGTAGATTGGCCTCTTCTGAACATTTCGTATAAATGGAATCATGTAATGTGTGGTCTTTTGCGACTGGCTTCTTTCATTCAGCGTGTTTTTAAGGTTCATACCTGGGGTAGCATGTATCAGTACTTCATTCCTTCATATTGCCGAATAATATTTTACTATATGGATATACCACATATCATTTATCCATTCATCAGCCGATGAGCAGTTAGTTAGTTCCATGTGTTTGCTTTAGGAATAATATTGCCGTGAACATTCATGTACACGTTTCTGTGTGGTTTTTTATTTCTCTTGGGTATACACTTGGGAGTGGAATTGCTGGGTCATATAAATACTGTATGTTTAACCTCATGAGAAACCGCCAGGCTGTTTTCCAGAGGGCTGCACCCTTTTCCGTTCCAATTTCTCCGCATCTTCACCAACACTTGGTATTATCTGCCTTTTGGACACTAGCCACCCGACACTAGAAGGTAATTTAGCCACTTTATGACAAAGATCACGTTTTCTCTAGTGTCTGGTAACATGCACCGCATTTCCATGTGAGGTCTCATCAGAAACACCTTTAACATTCCTATTTCTAGCAACATTCTGTTCGTGATCATGTATGTATTCCTTCATAGAAGCTTTCTCTGCTGTACTTCACTTCCTCTGAGCTGTCACCGGAATCACTTTTAATGCCCATGTTATTGCCAAGTTTCTGGTGGTTGCCAGCAATCCTTGGCGTTCCTTGGCTTACAGCTGCCTCATCCTAATCCCTGTCTCTGTGTCACCTGGCCTTCTTCCCTGTGCGTGTCTCTGTCATCACCTGGCCTTCTTCCCTGTGCGTGTCTCTGTCGTCACCTGGCCTTCTTCCCTGTGTGTGTCTCTGTCGTCACCTGGCCTTCTTCCCTGTGGGTATCTCTGTGTCACCTGGCTGTTTTCCTTGTGGGTTTCTCTGTCGTCACCTGGCCTTCTTCCCTGTGGGTATCTCTGTGTCACCTGGCTGTTTCACTGTAGGTGTCTCTGTCGTCACATGGCCTTCTTGAAAGGACGCCAGTTGTTGGATTGGGGCCCACTCTAATAACCTCGATTACGTCTGCAAAGACCCTATTTCCAAATAAAGCCGCATTCACAGCGATCGGGGGCTAGGACCTCAGTATGTCTTTTTGGGGGACACATTCGGTTCATAACAGATACTTTATGTCTTTGTAAGAATTTTTCTGTTTCATCTAAGTTATCTAATTTGTTGGCATACAATTGTTCATAATAGTCCCTTATAATCCTTTTTATTTCTACAGCTTAGTAGTAACGTCCTTCTTTCGCTCTTGATTTTAATAATTTGAGCTTTTTTTCCTTGTCAGTCTAGCAAATTCTTCGTGAATTCTGTTAATCTTTTCAAAGACCTAACTTTTGATTTCATTGCTTTTCTTTATTTTCCTTTCTCTATTTTATTAATTTCTACTCGAATTTTTACTGTTCCTTTCCTTCTGCTCACTTTAAGTTTAGTCTGCTCTTCTTTTTCCTGTATCTTAAGGTGGAAGTTTAGGTTATTGATTGGAGCTCTTTCTTCTTTTCAGATATTGGCATTCATTCGTAGCTATAAAATTTCCTTTTTATTTTTCATTTTTAATGGACAACTTTGTCTCCAAGGCTTTGCGTAGGAAAAAAAAAAACTAGAACAAACTAGCAGCTTTTTATTAAGGGTGTTTTATTGCTTCTTCCTCTCTCTGGGCATGTTTTGTCTGTGGCTTGAGCCTCGATAGGACGGTCACTGGTGAGTTGACACATCTTCCTGGGCTCCTTAGTGGAGGATTGAAGGGGAAGTGGTTCCATGGAGGTGGCCCATATGCTGCTCATAACGTGGGCTTGGTCGGGGTGGTCACGGCTAATGATGTGGTGGTGGCCGACGCACTCTGGGCCTCTCTGGGCCCTTACACGACACTTTGGTGTCCCCAGCCAGTGTTCTCGGCTGTGTTTCTTTTTCCTTTTTTTAAAAATGGCATTTTTAAAATAAAGTAATCTATGCCATGTGTGTGAGCGTGATGCAGTGGAGTCTTGCTGTATAGTTTGCGCCACAATCTGTACTCAGAGGTAGCTTTTCCACAGCACAGAAAACAAAAGACACGTTAGATAAGATACATAGTTAACACTTCTAACACTTCTAACTGGGTGGGTGGGTGAAAAGGACTGCGCCGAGAACTTTTTACAAACAAGGGGCCGCCGGCCCCTGCTCAGTGTTCCCAGAGGTCCTGCTCTAAGCCCCAGGCTGGGGGCCCTCCATGGCCCAGAAAATGCCCCATAAACCTGCTCCCCTGCCTGCCCCCCGCCCTGGGTTGATCCCCCAGCCCGGCTTGGAGGTGTGGTGACTGCGGTGTCTCTTTCTCTGTAGGGCGTCTGTGAGGAAATGACCTACGAGGAAATTCAAGATCATTATCCACTGGAGTTTGCCCTGCGAGACCAGGACAAGTACCGGTACCGGTACCCCAAAGGGGAGGTAGGTAGAATTGGGGGGCTTAGTCCCAGCCGCCTGCTGCCTGCCTATGGCTGAGGGCTCTGCAGGCTCTGTGGGGGCTCCGTGGGCTGCAGGGGGGGCCTGGCCTCAGGGAGGCCATGCTGGGCGCATGTGTCATCGCCACCACTTCCCAGCTGTGCGGCCCCGGCTGCAGACCCTCCTTGGGCTTGGGTAGTGGGTGGACAGTGCTGTACAGGGCTCTCAGCCCGAGACCCGTTGGATCCCTGCTCCCCAGCTTTGCTTTTCCCCTTCCCAGGGGTACCACAGGGTGGTCTTACCCTCCCTGCAGCTTCAAATACCACCCCCAGTCCTGAAGCCAGACCTAGGGAGACTTTCCCCAGATGACTTGTGGCCACCAGAAGCCACCTGCACTTGTCACTTTCCTCAGACGGGCTCGCGCCTCAGCCCAGGCCCCAGGGCAGAAGCAGAGCCACCTTTGACTCTGGTATCTCCCACTTCCAGGAGGTGGCCTGGGGCAGTGGCCAAATGAAAATACCCCCCACAGACACACGTGTGTGCACACACAGAGTTACACGCGTAGAAGCCCCCACCCCCGGGCGGCAGGCCCTTGTGTTGTCCTTTCCTCAGGAGCAGGACTGCTCCGGGCAGAGTTAGTTATTCCGCACGTCGTGCTGTGGGGCAGAACTCTGAGCACCAGCCCGATAGCAGTGAGAAGAAACAAAACGCCCAGCTGCTCAGCTTTGAGAATCCAGGGGAGAGAATTAGTTCAGAAATCAGTTTCCAGAGTAACGCATTTGGGACTTCCCCCGGGTACTGGTATTGCTCCGGCTTAGTGTGGGGGACCTTTTCGTGGAGGGCTGCTCATTGCGTGTGGAGTGGGCTGGACCCCCTCAGGCTCGGTCTCCTGGCGGAAATCTCCAGACCCACTGGACACAGGGGTTGGGCCAGGGCTCCTGTGGCTCCTCAGAGTCCTTCGTGCCACCTGGGTGTCTCCGACAGGTTGCACTCTGGAAGTTTCGGGGGTCTTTGCTCTCTCCCCCACCCTGGCCCCTCCTGTGCACTCTGTCTGCTGTGGGCTGGAAGGAGGCAGCGTCTTTTCCATTCGTTGCCAGTTGCTAGCACGTGAATTCCAGCAGCTGCGGGTTCAGCAAAGGGTCTTGTGAGTGGGCGCGGAGGTGGCCCCTTGAGATGGCAGCTTGAGGCCCAGCCCTTCCTTCTCAGTCCTACCAGGACCTGGCCCTGGGCTGGGGGAGGTGATCTCTTTCCCAGACGGCCAGTCCTCAGTCCCCAGCTTCCCGCTCAAGGTGACATCTCACTGTCACAGTCCCGTAGGGGCAGGCCCTGCACCAAGCTGCCCACACCCATGCCCTCAGGAGCCAGGCTTGAGGAAACCTGGCCATAGCCTCAAGAACGGTGAGGGACTCCAGCAGCGAGGAGGTGGGTCTACCCAGCAGTCTCCGTCTCCACCCCCGGAGCTGGGCCTGAGGCCCCCTTCCCACTCGCCTTTGCAGTCCTACGAGGACCTGGTCCAGCGACTCGAGCCTGTCATCATGGAACTGGAGAGGCAAGAGAATGTGCTCGTCATCTGCCACCAGGCTGTGATGCGCTGTCTCCTGGCCTATTTCCTCGACAAGGCTGCAGGTGTGGGCCCTGTCCCCAGGGAGGTGGAATGTGTGTGTGTGTGTGAGAGCGAGAGAGGGACTGTCACCCAGGCAACCCTGGTGTGCCAGCCCTCCCCGTCTGTGTCCACAGAACAGCTGCCCTACCTCAGGTGTCCGCTGCACACAGTCCTGAAGCTGACCCCTGTGGCTTATGGTAAGGCAGCTTCCTGCGCGCTGACCTGGTTGCTAGACTCCGGCTGTCTACGGGGTTCCATGATTTCCCGCTGACCCCGTGACGATTCACTGGGAGGTCGCTCCTCCTGCCACCCACCACCTTTCCTAGTGTACTTCTAAGTGTTTTTGTTTCTGTTTCTGTGGCCGCGGGAAGCCTCCCAGATGATCCTTTCTTAACCATTACCCGCTCAAACGAGGGGCTTTTCCACTGGTTTTTCCAAAACACCCACAAAGCCCCACGGCCCCCAGGACCTAGACCTTAAAATATTCTGGGTGCAGGGTGCTTTGAGTCCCACCTCTGCTTTTGGCTGTGCAGGCGAAAACCTCAGGCAACTTCTAATGAGCTCCTCACCTTCAGCACAGGCTACCAGGCCCCTTTGGGCTCTCGGGAGGATGATGACAAAGCTCAATGGCAGCTGATGTCATTCTAGTGACCCCCATCGCACTGAGTGCCTGGCACGATGTTGAGTCCACCTTGTGTGTGACAGGGTTGGGCGTGGGTGGTTTGCAGGCCCTGAAGACTGAGCCTAATGACCGCGTATTGAGTGGGGACTGTTGCTCCTGGGACCACCCTCAGCCCCCAAGGTAGGCGGCCCAGGTCCTCAGCGTGGCCCTGCGTGGGTCTCTGGACTTCTCACCGAGGCTGTGCTGGGCGGTGGCACTTGATAAGTACGTGCCTGACAAGGTGCCTCGTCCTTCCTCACGGGCCCCCCAGAGCTGCCTAAGGCAGTGGGTGGAAGAGGGTGAGGCTGAGACACCTGTTCTGTCCACAATCCCCCAGGCCTCCTCCTGAGAGAAGGTTCTACCCTCTGTGGCTCCGGCTGCTTTTCAGGAAGGGGCACGGATTTGCATTTTCCTTTTGGCAGGTTGTAAATTGGAGTCTATATTCCTGAACGTGGAGGCTGTGAATACTCATCGGGACAGGCCCCAGGTACCAATGGCATCACTGCTGGGGTGGCCTCAGGTTCTGGGGTGGGGGGGGTGTCCAAACAGCACCATCCGGGGCCAGGCCCTGCTGGGGCCCCTGCCACAGTGAGCTTGAGTTCCCTGCCCAGGCAGCACTCCCTTCTGCAGGGTGAGGCGCTGCCCTTGGGGTGCAAAAGTCCCTGGAGCTGGGCCGCCAAGCCAGGAACTACCTGAGCCTGGGTGTGGCTGGCTTCCCAGCAGCCCCACCATAGAGGTCTGAGCCAAGGAAGGAGTCCCAGCTGGGGAAGAGGCTGGAGGCCTGCAGAGTGGCAGGTGGGGGTTCTTTAAGGCTCCCCCAGCAGCCCAGGTCTCATGAGCACTTTTTCCAACTCAAGCACCTTTAACAATGAAAATGGCGTTGTGTTGATTGGGGAGAGGGCCATGCGTTTGCTGAGGGGGTCTCGGCACTAGGCAGAGACCTTCCTGCAGGAGAGCAGCTCGCCACCCTGTGTTCCCCCAGCACCTGTTTAAGATAGAAGTTCCTCGAAGTGTGGCCCAGAATCACTTTCTGTGCCCACATGGGGTTCTCCTGCCAGGTCGGTTACCTTTCCCACTGAGGCCAAGGGCAGGACCGCCCCTTCCAGACCCCATCACTAGCGTCTGCTGTACCAGGAAGGCTCCTGGGGCCTCAGCTGTGCCTGTCGTCACTAATGCTGGGCCCTGGGTCTCTGCCAAGAGTGTGAGTCTTGGGCTGCTCACCTACAGGGTGGCTGTAAGCCCCTGGGGCAGAGATGTGTGGGTGTGTCTTCCCAAAGCCGCCACCCCTCACCAGGGCCAGTCCCCCATGCAGGCCTCTGGGGCTGACCCCCCAGGTCCAGAGAGCACGAGCCAGCATAGCCTTGGGAGAGGCAAATTAATGCTGGCCACAGGTTCCCAGATGGTTGTCCCTTTTGGTTGAGCAGGATCCCTGGGTCCTGGCCCATCCTTGAGGGGCAGGCTGCAGCGGAAGAGGGGCCCTCAGGAAGCCTGCCCCCAAGAACTGTACCTGCCCCTCCAACTGCTATGGCCTGTCCTGTGAGCAGGGGGTGTGGCCATGGTCTCCCTCCCTGCAGATCTGGGAATGTCACGGTTGCATAGGGCTGCAGCCTAGTTTGTCGGTGACTTGCTTTGTCAGGTGATGGTTATGCAGCTGGGAAGATGGGCCACCA
The DNA here is from genome assembly GCF_000325575.1 of Pteropus alecto. NCBI lineage: Eukaryota > Metazoa > Chordata > Mammalia > Chiroptera > Pteropodidae > Pteropus > Pteropus alecto. The sequence goes on along the minus strand of NW_006434366.1, from coordinate 131,117 downwards.
GGTTTGGAGGGTCAGATAGGACAGTCTCACAGAGTTTGTTCTTTAGGCCTGAGGTGCCCCAAGCACAGCTGGCCGTAGACAGAACGTGGCAGGGGCCGTCTGCAGCTAAGGGCTTCTGGAAATCCAGGGGAGACGTGTGCCCCAGCTCTGAGAACAGAGACCAGGCTGCTGGGGCTACCTCTGACACCTGTCCGCTGACACTCAGAGCCAGGAGGGGGGCACCCGCAGGAGCTGGTCTCCTTGCCTGCCCCCACTGATGAGGATTCAAGCCCCAGCCAGGTGTTCCTCCCTCCTGACCCAGACCTGAGGCAGGTGGTGGGCACAGCCTGACCTGCTTGCAAGGAGCAAGTGGGGTTACCCTCGGCCCCTACTTTTATTCTTATGTGTGTCCATCAGCCATGTGTCCAGAGGTCCTTGAGCCCTCACTCTTAGTGGAGGTTGGGGTCTGCAGGCCTGCAGCCGGGGGGTCCTCGGGGTGAGAACGGGAGCCCGGATGCCCGCCGCAGTGAGGACAGCGGACAGCGGGCAGTGGGTGCCCCCTCTTGCCACAGGGTGAATGTTCCCGGGAGCCCGGATGCCCGCCGCAGTGAGGACAGCGGGCAGTGGGCGCCCCCTCTTGCCACAGGGTGAATGTTCTGTGTTTCCGTTTTTGTGCAGAATGTAGACATCTCGAGGCCTCCAGAGGAAGCCCTTGTCACGGTCCCTGCCCACCAGTGACGGTGTCTCATCCACTGCCACTCCCGGGCAGGTGTTGATCTCTGCAGGCAAGGTCATTCCAGGCCCCCCCGGTCCATGTGACAGTCACCATGCAGGAACACCCTCAAAGCCACGTGTGGCTGGTGGTGCCCAGAACCCCCACCCCCGTCGGCCTGCTTCCTGTTGACAGCGATGGGGTTGTACCCGGTGCCCAACCTGCTGCTAAAAATTACTCAGCCAGACTGTGCCTGCTCCGGACCCGTGAGAAGTCTGCCAGCACCTGGCCCTTCTGTTGTCGCTTTGGGCGTTCTCACCGGTCAGGCTGGCTTCGTGAAGTGTGAAACCCTAAAATGTGAAACGGAAAGCACTTGCTGTGATGTTCCCACCGTGGCCGAGCTGCCTGGGTGGACCTGGGGGCCCCTGCCGGGGTCCTGCTGTCCAGTCTGTGGCCACTCCCTGAATCAGAGGCAAGGTCACGGCTCCTGAGCTCTGCTGCCTCTGGTCAGAGGAGCGCCCTTCCCACCCTGCCTGGCCGGGAACTAGAGCTTCTGCCACCGCAGATGCCTCGCCCGGCCTGACCCCGAAGCCTGGTCTGAGCCACTCAGGAAGGCGGCGTGCTCACTTCGGCAGAATGCGATGCGCAGAGGCACGCAGAGAGCACAGCACTCGCGTCCCCCTGCCCAGTCGTGCACACACTGGAGTCCTGGTGGGAGCTGGGGGCCAAAGCCCCCCTTCCCGACTGCTCTCACGGTGAAACCACTCAAAGACAGGGCGGTCGTATGAGTTATTACCCGCCCCAGCACCCAGGAGAGAGGCTGCTGTCCCCTCTTCGGCCACCTCCCGCACACTGCTGCTCATGTCCACACAGGCGTGTACGGCAGGGGCAGTGACATGCATTTGTTGTGAATGATTCAGAAAAGCTTGTCGTGGTCCTGTAAAGCCTGTCCTGGCATTCGTTGACCTCCACCTGTGGGGCTGAACAGGGGGAAGGCTGGACCCGGAGGCAGCCTTCTCCAGCAAGGATGTTCCCAGACACGTCACAGCTTTCGATTCAGGTGCTTGGGAGCCCGCTGCAAATGACCTCGGGAATTCAGTCACCTGTGATGCCCCGAGTTCGTTTGGGCCCAGAAAGGCAGGCCAGGCAGCAGCTTCCAGCTCCGTTTTATAGCTTGGCAAACACATTGGCCAGCAAGTTGGGGCCTGGGTGAGAGAGACTGGATTTGCAGTCGGATGCCTGCTGCGCACAGGTGGCCTCGGTGAAGCCAGGCC
>NW_006434366.1:119948-129016 GCF_000325575.1 Pteropus alecto | reverse complement strand
GGCTGGTGGTCGTAGCCTCACGTGCCGCAGCAGCTGTCGACAGATGTGGTGGAGAGAGTCCAGGAGGGGACGGGGCAGGTTCCCCTTCTGGATTTATCTCCCCTCAGAGTCCCAAGCCCCTTAGACCCAAGGCCAGAGGACCGTGCCACACTGCCTTTGAGACATGGGGACTTAAGCCTTTGCTTCTGTGTCCCCTGGAGTTTTGGTGACTTTGGTCACCTGGACATACTCACTCGTTAGCTCTAGAGGATCCCTTCGGTCAGTGGCAAATACACCTGGATGTCACCACCTCTCCAGGCTGACTGAGGTGAGACCAGCGAGGCCTTTTCACTCTGTGTCCAGAGGCAGTCAGGAGCTGCTGGACCCAGATGTGTTCCAAGGACTGAGACAGGGCAGAGGGAAGTCTGGGGCTGCAGCACGGGCTGAGGCAGCCTCCCCTCACCTCTGCCCCGGCCTGGCCTCTGCACGGACGGCGACTGCCTGCCCGGCTGGCTGCCAGGCTTAGCCATGGCCGTCAATGTGCTTGCGTTGCAGACATGTTACTGCTCTCCCCGGAACGGGTGTGTTGGATCTCAGCCTCACATCACACTGTGTCCAGCATTCTTTGCAATAAATACTTTTTAAAATAAATCCTGATCTCAGGTTGTGCCTTGCGGCCAGCTCTCCATTTGTGAGGCGTTCTTTCCGGCCGGCTCCGCAGAGCCCTGGCTTGTGGTCTCTCAGGTCTGCGTTGGGATCCGTGGTCTAGCTCCCACCCCCTCTTGCCCTGGAGCGAGCCCTGGGCTGGCCATATGGGCAGGGGCGGGGCCTTGTTTCCTCTGGGCTGACCTAGGGTTCTGGGCCTTCACCCCTGGGCGAGAGGCAGATGTGTGTGGGGGGCGGGGGCGATCTGGGGTGGAACACCGGTAAAGGGAGGGTTCTAGGGTCTCTGGAAATGTTAGCATCCTTGGGGAAGGGAACCAGGGGCTGGGTCAAAGATGGGGGCGCTACATGACGCTGTGGGTTGGGGTGCGTGTTGGCTAGTTGTTTTCCCATGTCTCAGGATTTCACTGGATTTTCTACACCTCCTGCCCTGGGGCTTTGGCCTTGGGAGCAGGTAGCAGGGGTGTTCTACCTGGGTATGATAAGGCTGGGCATGGCTGGGTGTCCACCTGCGCCTCTCAGGGTGGAGGGTGGCTGTGGCTGGGCTGCTCCTGTCTGGTTTGGGGTTGCCGACAACTTTGGCTCTGCCTTACCTGGCTGTGTCACAGTGGATGACAAACCCCTGGGCTCATCGCCGGGCTCAGGAGGTTATCAGCTACGCCTGTCTCCCGGTGGGTGAGGCTGGGCGGCAGCTCAGTGGTCCTCGCGTTGAGTTCGTGGGGTGGACACCTGACCGCCTTGGAGGCTTCAGCACTTTCTGAAGGAGATGTTGAAGATTTTTAGTAGCAAAGCAACAGCAGAAGGAATGAAATGTAACTATCAGCATTTTTCTTCAGGTTCAATGTTGTCCCACAGCCTAGAAAGAGTGATTATGTATAGTCATGTTGAAGAGTTCTGTAGCATTTTGAGTTGCTAGGAAACAGTAGTCATCAGGTGGGATCAGAGGATATTTGGATTGAATGAAATGTAAAGACATAGGTTTCAGCAACATTTGAGTTAGATTTATAATAATTATATACCATGTATTAATAAATTATCACCTTCAAAGGGGAGTGTCGCTGTATTTGTTTGGACCAATCATTATTCAGCCCCTGAACCCAGGCTCATTGGTGTTTGAACACGACTATTTTATTAAAAGTGAAAAATGCCTTTGTGGCAAGTCAAAACTAATGTCTGCCACACGCTAGCTAATGGTCACAGGTCTCTTTGGTGTGGGCAATGAGGAAAGTGCCAGCATGAACCTGAGCTATTTTCGTAGGGCCCCCTTTAAAGGGCACTCACCCCACTTTGTTCAGGGGCCCCCGGGTATGTGAACTGATCTTATCTGGGACATTGGAGAGAATTCCCGATGCAGTCAGGTCTCAGGTGGTCAGCCCTCCAGTTAGTTTGTCCTATACATCAAGTAAGTCTTGCTGTGTGTCGGTCCCCACACCTGTCCTCTCGCAGCAGCTCAACACTGCTACTTGACCCTTGTCACCAGGGGTCCTGGGATTTGCATTGAAATCAAGGAGCCATTTCAAATGAGAGTATCTCTAATCAGAATCCCTGACACGTGGAAGACAGGCTCTTGTTATGGGTTGAATTGTGTCCCCCACCAAATTCACAGATTGAAGACCTAACCCCCTCCCCCAATATGGAAATAACCTCATATGGAAATAGGGTCATTGCAAATATAGTAAGCTGATTATACCAAAGTGGAGTGGGCCCTTAATCCAAAATTCCCTAGTGCCTTCAGCGGGAGAGCAGGGCCCTGCTAACATCTTGGTTTCAAGCCTCCAGAACCGAGACAGTAACTTGTTTAAGCCACTCAGTTGTGTGACACTGTGTTACAACAGTCCTAGCAAACTGAAACTTTTCAAAGATGCTCCCCTCAGCAGTGAGCTGCCTAAGGCCTTGGTGGAAGGAGTATCTTCTGGGTGCTGTCCAGGGATCAGGGGAAAGATGAGTTGTCTGTAATGATGGGTGACTCTTCCTGAGGCTTTGGATTCTTTACGCTCTACTGGGGAGCTTTCAGCATCGCCGCATTTGGTGAGGCCCGACTTCACTTCAGCAAAGCACACAGACTCGTAGAATACCCCGTAGTAGCTTAGGACAGCACCTGTGTCCGGAATTTCTGGCAAGTGCACCTGTGTGGATAAATTCACCCCAATCTAAACTTATAGTCTTATCTCTTCAGTCTAGGACCTCAGTCTCTTCCCACATATTCTCCATATTTTTGCCAAGATAAAATAACAAAGTCTTACAATTCTTTTGATGTATAAGCCTTCCCCTCTGGGTTTGGCTTTGTAATAAGCTCTCCAGACGCGCTGGAATCCATCTCTAGTTTAGGCACTGGAGGTACCAAGGGGTTGGGGAGGAGGGGCGTGAGAAGAGTCTGCTCCTCCTTGCAAGGTAACTCCCTCATGGGGTGCGGGCCAGAAGGTCTGGGGGTTGGTGGTAATCTGATTCCTCTAGGTTCTTTCCTGCATCTTCATTCTGTTTAAGTCATTAACACCTTAAATGCCTACCATGGACTAAGCAGTGGGGAGACAGCAGTAAGGGGCCTTGGAAAGGGGGGCCTGTGAAGGACTCTGAGCCCAGGACTTGATCTGATGATCATTTTTAAAGGACCCCCTCTGGCTGCTGCTGAATCAAGAATAGACCTCAATGGGAGCAGAGTAGAAGCCAGGAGACCTGTCCGGAGGTTGATGCGATAATCCAGGTGACAGACCATGATGCTTGTGATGGAGCTGCTGAGAAGTGGTCAGATTCTGCATTTTGAAGGTAGAGCCAAGATGGACTGGTGGTTTGGAGGAAGGCATATGAGACAGACCTGATGCCAAGGGATGTGTGTGGTTACCATTTATGGACATGCGGAAGCCCACAGGGCAAGCAAGCTGTTGGCACTGGGAGGGGGGCCAGCAGTTCAGTTGAAGGCTCATTAAGATAAAATGCCAGTTGGATATCCAAGTGGAGATGTTAACTGGATAGTTGCATCTTCAAGTGTGGAGTTGAAGAGACCCGGGCGGGAGATAAGAAATGGCATCATCAGTGTGTAGATGGTTTTCAGAGCCATCACACTGGAGGTTACCGGCATCCTGGGTTCTTGCAACCTCCCAAAACGGACATCAGGAGACATCACCACAAGAAAGTTCAGGCAAGAAGCAAAGGTTTATTAAGTTTGTGCACAAGGGAACCAACACCGAGAAAGGAAAGGTTTGGGAGGCTCCCCGAGAGAGGTTGGGGCAGAGTTTTAAAGGGGGCTAGCAGGCTAAAAGCCACGTCTGAGCATGTAAAGGCAGAGATTTCTTGGTGCCCGTGCAGTTATGAATACATGTTTCACGCATCACATGTGTCACCTGCATGGTAAATCTTCACCCCAGGTGTGATTTTTCATGTTTAAATTAGGGAAAGTCCACCTTAGGGACACTCTGCTGTGATAGGGACAGTCCTTTGTTGTCGGTGCTCACCTCCCAAGGCTGCCTGATGCTGATCAGTGGTACCCTAGGGTGGGTATTCTTATAAAGCAGGCTCCAGCAGCTGACCTTTCTGGCTAAGTCAACAGTAGGGAGTTGCCTTCCCATCTCAGATGAGTTCTTAAAGGGGATTGTAAATAGAGGAGAGACGGGGCCTATGGACCGAGACCTGGGACCCCCGCACTAAGAGCTTGAGATGAGAAGAGCCAGCAAAGGAGTGTGAGAGGGAGCGGGTGGGGAGCGTGGGAGGATGGGGGCGTGGCCCGCTGTGTCAGATGACTCTGGGCGGGTCAAGGAAAGTAAGGACTGAGAACCGACCACTGGATGGAGGCATATGAAGTCCAGTTTCCCAGAGTCTCTGCTCTGTCCTGGTCACTGCTGTTGATTTTTTCTCTAACGAAATGGGTTAATTTGTAAACAACAAAGAATTGCAATTCAGAACATGCAGTCTAACCACACGAAGTCCAGAAAACAAAGCAGAGGAACATTCTCTTGTAGAGGTAAGGGAGAGTTCGGAGGAGCTGTTGTAAGCCAAGAGTCCACTGGAGGACACTGGGACTTTGAAGAGGCTTTTCACTGGCTGCGTGGTTGCCAGGTGAAGAGAAGACCCGTCTTCTTCCTGCTGGAGTACTGAAGTAGAAAAAGATGTTCCTTTTGGAGATGGAAAGTACCTCTCTTCCAGTTTGGAGCGACTGACAAGGAGTAGGTGTGAGGTCTCCCCCTAACAGGCCCTCCCAACTCCGATTTAAATGAGGTTTCTGTTTATTAATCTTCACGGTGTCTACCTTGCACATAAAAGACTTAGAGAGGCTGTGACTTCAACCAGTATGTAATCTGGAACCCACAAAATCAGCCTTTAGGTTTCATGATGGACTATCTCGGCCCCATGGCTGCAAGAGATAGGAGCCTCCTTTGCAAAGCTGAGGAAGTTTTCAGTTTGTGCCTTGACATAAGCAGCGAAGAATCCGACCCTGTCATTCTCTTTAAGCTGTCTGGTGCTATTAGAAGCAACCACCTGACACCACAGTCAGTACATTTCTCAGGCCCCTCATGCTATTCTAAGGTGAAGGCTTCTGGTCTCCCAAAGCCTGGTCCTCAATGAGCTATCATCACCTGAGTGGCCACCTGTGGTGTCTTGTTTTCTGACACCACTTTAGACGCTAAACTGTGTGTTTCTCCCACACCAACTGGGTGTCCAACAATTCAACTCAGTTCTGACGCCAACTCCCAAGTTCGTGCAGACCCCACAGGGTAAAGGCTCAGTCCCACAAGACTGTCCTCACTTCAGGTGCCAGTCACAAGTCCTCAGAGGGCCACCTGTAACTTCTGACCAGCTGTCTATAAACTGGGGGGTTCGGAAACCTCGGGTTTGAGAATTCATTAGACCAGACTCTCAGAACGCAGGAAAACACCTTACTTACAGTTAGTTACCAGTTCGTCAGAAAGGACAGCACTCAGGAAAGGCCAAATGGAAGAGACACACAGGGCAAGGGGAGTGGGGGAGGGGAGGGACGGCTCGGAGTTTCCAAGCTGCCCAGGGCATCAGTATGTCCACAAACCTGGAAACTACTGAACTCCACCGTTCAGCGGTCCCCAACCTGTTTGGCACCAAGGACTGGAGCTCCTATGAGAATCTAATGCCTGATGATCTGAGGTGGAGAGGAGGCTGTGACTCTAGCGCTGGGGAGCGGCTGCAGATAAATGAAGCTTGGCTGTGTGGCCCACTTCCTAATGGGCCATGGACCGGGGGTTAGGGACCCTTGGTTTATAGAGGTTTCATTTCGTAGGGATGATTGATTAAACATTGGCTTCTAGTGATTAAAGTCAATTTCCGCCCTTCATCCTCCCGGGTTGGGGGTGGGGCTGAAAGTTCAACCTTCTATTCATTGCTGGGTCTTTCTGTTGACCAGCGCCATCCTGGGGGTGGGGGGGAGAATGAATTACCCTACCTGGAGCCATTCATTAGCATACAAATGACAGTAAATTCCAAGTGTTCTAGGAGCTCGGGAGCCAGAACGCAAGGACAAAGAGTACCTAGGAACTATTTTTATACACAGCAACAGTGGTGGGTTTTTTAGCTCGGTCTCCTCAGCCTGCTGGGGTTTCCAGAGCCTTTGCCTTCATCCTGGCTGGATTACTATTTCCTTTAGCTCCAACCAATCACATGCTGGCACACCTGTATCACACTGGTCACCTGCTGCCACACCTGGTGACAATTTCTTTAGCCGTTGGAGGAAACAGACTTTGCCTACCCTAATCAGAAATGGAATTCCGAAAAGGAACTTGTGTCGCTCCCCAAGCCGCCAAGGGCCGTCTAACTTCATTTCCAGCTCAAATAAAGTTCTGCTTTAGCCCAGTGAGCAGCCACTGCCGCTACCACAGGACAGGCAGGGGACTTGCGATTCACACAGCCCTAACCACAGGACCAGATGCTGTGTGCTGCAGCCGAAGCAGAGTCTCTGTTGTCCTGCTGTTGGTCACTAGCCCCCAGCAAACTCCAGGAAGGGTGTATCTGATTGGCTGGCCTTGGGCCCTTGGGAAAGTGTCTGGCATTTCTGCTCCCGAGGAAAGGGGCCCTGACCCAGATGCTGGGTGGAGAGGAATGGCAAGGCCCTGCCCGTGTTCTGCGTTAGCGCTCACCACCCCGGCCCAGCAGATCAGTCCTGGGAGGGTGGGCCGTATCCAGGCTGCGCCATCCACACCTAGCCAGGCACTGGGCTTTCTGGGCAGCACTCACTGGGTGTTGCTCTGGCCCACCTCAAGCAGAATGTGTCTACAGCTTGGCCCGTCCTGTCTGTAAAAGTCACAGCTGAAAACAGTCATTCTTATCAAGCTGGGTTTTTGAAGAGAGTTCAATAAAGGGGACATTCACAGAGCAGTAGGTAGGTTCAGGGGGCTGCTTAGGCTTGGTGCAGCATGTAGGGGGGGAGGTGCCAGCATCAGTGGGAGCCCCTTCCATCCCTAGGCCTGCAGAGGCAAGGCTAGGGAGGGAAGGGTTACTGGAACCTGGTGGGACCACCTCCCAGCCCCCTCCCTCCAGTTTCTGTTCCTATAATCTGTCCACCAGAGGGATCTCTCAAATCAGTCATTCCTCTAGGCCCACAAGATAAAGTCCTAATTTCTCAGTGGCTATGAAAGGGACTCAGGTGAGAAGTTTGGCTACGGTAGGTGTGGGTGCAGGGTGGGGCAGAGAGTGTGTGACTGCCTGCAGCTTTGGGGAAGGCGCAGGGAACAGCCCCTCCCATTCCTCCCACCTTCAGCTGCCTTCTGCTGGCTAAAAGGGAGCCCTAGGACTGGGTGGGGTGGAGGGTGGGTCTGGAGGGGAAAGTAGAGGGAAGCTGGGACAGGTCCCTACTGGGGGCACCAGAGCTAAGGCTGACAGGATGGGAGGGAGATGGATGCACAGCTAGTCCATCGGGTGAATGCGGAGAGGCTGGGTTGGGGCACAAGAGGACTCGGGGCTGAGGCGGCCCTTTCCGGCCAGTGCTCTGGGGAACGTGGTCAGTGGGATGAAGGGGTCTTTTATTTCCTCTTTCAACTGAGCTGCGGGGGCAGACGCAGCTGTGCAGGATGAGCACGGGCTGGGTCAGGGAGGAACCCTCACCCTGCTTAGAGACACACATGCCTCTGCTCCCACCTGGGTTCTGTTAAAGAAAAAAAAAAAAAGGCCCCAGATGGCTTCACCTGTGCTAAAAGCCCAGGAAAGCAAACCTATAGCTGCATACCCCTGCCCTCAGGTGAGACACATGTGGTGGTACTTAGTACATTTTGCATTTGCCGCCTGAAGTCTAATGTACTGAATGCGTAATGTCATTTGCCGCCTGAAGTCCAATGTACTGAATGTGTCCGGTACAGGGCAGGCGCAGGTCAGAGATCCTGGGGGAAAAAAGCTTGCCATCGACTGAATGTTTGCGTTCTCCCCATATGTTGAAACCCTAACCCCCAGGGTGAAGGTATCTGTGGCGGGGGGAGGCCTTTGGGAGTTTATGAGATAAGGAGTGTGGAGCCCTCAAGAATGGGATTAGTGCTCTAATAAAAGAGGCCCCAGAGAGCTAACTCCCTCAGGCCTTCCTCCCTCCGTGTGGGAACACAGGGAAAATACCGCCATCTAGAACCAGGACCTCTTATCAGACACAGAATCTGCTGACACCTTGATCTTGGACTTTGCAGTCTGTGGTACTGTGAGATATAAATGTGTGTGAACTAATAAGTCCGTGATGTTTTGTTAGAGAAGTCCGAAGTAACACAGGGCCCCAGCTGCGAGCCCCAGGGTGCGGCAGGGCCAGTTAACCGCCGCTGCACCTCAGGGTGCCAGGCACATGCTTCGGGACAGGCAAGGACGGGAGTCAGCCGGTGCTCCCCTGAGCCTCGAGATGGCCTACGGCGTGCCTGGGGGCTGCCGGATTCTATCCCTCAGACCAGGACACTTGAGCCAGGCTTGCCCTGGGCCAAGACTGAGCCTGCTCGGACTGGGGGGCTGGATGACCACAGCGACAGGGTCGTCACCCCAGTGCGCGGGGCGATGTTGTGTCCTCAGAGCTGAGATCCCCGGGCCAGACTTCCAGAAGGGTCTCGACATTTATTGGGCGCTGACAGTGTGCCCGGATCTGCACTGGAAACCGTCGCCGCGCCACCTCACCTGGTTCTCAGGTAGCTCTCAGGAGAGTGAGAATCCGCAGGGCACATGGGGAGCCCGAGGCGCGGGGAGCGGCTGCGTCGGCCTCGCGTCGCACGGGCGCTCGGGTGTTGGGGCGCATTCCCGCGGAGACCCCGCTCCGGCTGCGGGCCGGGAGCTGGGGGCGGGGGCCGGAGTCTCCGGGAGCAGAAGGCGACTTCGGAGGTCCGAGTGGCCGAGCCCACGCCGGACGCGGCCCCGCCCACGCCTCGCTCTCCTCCCTCCCCCGGGGCGGGGTTCCCGGAACCGCCGGGGCGGGGCGACGGAGCGGGTGGCCGAGAGGGTCCCCCGGGCTG
>NW_006434366.1:101023-119852 GCF_000325575.1 Pteropus alecto | reverse complement strand
TGGCCCCCGCGCCACGGATCCTGTTGCTGCTGCTGCTGCTGCCGCCGCCTCCGGGTGGTGAGCCTTTGGGGGTGGGGGAGTCTGTCCCTGCCAGGGACGGGGGCAGCCACGTCCACACTGTCCCTGCACAGAGCCCTGGCAGCCCCCCACTCCCCGCCCCTAAAACCCGAGGCAGTCAACCGCGTCCCAGGACTGACCTCTCCTCCGCCCCAGCTCCCTTCCCTGCCTGAACTGACACTGCCCGGACCCCAGGCAGCAGCCACCATTGTTCTGTTCTGGAATTTGGGGGGGTGGGTGCCCTCCCGCTGATGTTCTAAGGTATTGGATCCCCCGAGGCTGGGGTAGGGTTCCCTGCTTGGGGTGGTGGCAGTGGGAGCCCCGGCCCCTCCTTCCGAGGCCTCTCAACCTCTGTTTACTGGCTGGGAGCCCCCATCCGCTGCTTCCAAGGAGACCGCTGAGGTGGCCTCCGGGGTTGGAGGAGACACTAACTATTGATTGGTGCATTGTAGACAGATGATTCACAGACTGGGGGGCGGGGGGCGGGGCGCCCAGGCTGAGGACCTTGTGGGGCTAGGAATTGAGACAACCTCCTCACCCCCCAGCCATGGGAGACCAGAGGTCCCTGTGAGTGGGGGGGCTTCCTCCGGGTGAGGGCTTTATCTCTTGGGGGCTGCGGGGAATCTGGAGGACCTGGGGTGGCAAAGTGAGCAGGCAGAGCCCTGGTCCCTGGTCTAGGGAGGTCTGGAGATCCTTGTCCAGAATTTCTGAGCGTCAAAGAACGTTTGTGTCATGGGCTCTTGTCACAGCCACTGGTGTTTGTCTTCAGCCCCAGCTTAGAGGCTCTAAAGGCTGTAAAGACCCTGCTGGAGGTGGTGATGGATCATCTGAGCCACCCAGTAGCTTGGGCCATGTGAAGCAGACCTGCTGTCAGGTGAACAGCCAGCTGGATTGGTGGTCCCACCCTCTGCCCCACAGCTTTACCCCAGCAGGGTTCTGCCTGGAGCTGCTGAGAGCAGAGCATCTCCCCAGCACATTTCTGGTTATCTCTTCTCAAGGTCACTCAGTGGGCCTTGCTCTGTGATGGCCCCAGAGTCCCCCGGTACACCAACAAGGCTGGGTCTCCAGAATCCCAGTGCTGTGCCAGGGCTGTTTCCACGTGACTTAGCCACATCTCAGGGTTTATCATCAGACCTATCCCCAGTCTGCCATAATTATCTGGGACTGGCTGGACGGACTGGTTCCATTCTGGGTCTGCCAGGCAGAATCCTGGTTCATTCCGTCCTGCTGGTGGGCACTAGATCTCTGCTAAGGTAGCTTAAAGATGCCTGGGAACAGATGGCTATAGCATCTTCCTGGAAGTTTGCAAACCTTGTGGTCATCCAAAGCTCTGGGTCACCTTCCACACTTGTCAGCCAGGTCCCCTCAGCACGACCTTGTGTCCTGAGGCTCTATCCTTAACCCCGGCCTGTGAGGAGATCCTTAGATCCCAATTCTGTGGCCAGGAGCCTTGTGTTAGTTCTGGAACTTGAACTGGAGCCCCGGCCGCCAAAGGCACAAACATTTCCGAGGCAGGCCTGCTGCAGGCCCGGCACAGAGCTAAGAGCTGCATAGACACTTATGTTGCGGGTGTGACTGTGGCTGATGGTGAATTGGTCAGGAGACAGCCTGCTGGGACAGTGTGGTCTGTGAGGGCCGGGCCCTGATACTATAGTTATGTTGCGGGTGTGACTGTGGCTGATGGTGAATTAATTGGTCAGGAGACAGCCTGCTGGGACGGTGTGGTCTGTGAGGGCCGGGCCCTGATACTGTAACGTCCAGCAGGGGCCGAGACTGCTTGGCCGAGCTGAGGGGAGAGAGAATGAGGATGAATAATCAGAGGGCGATACAGTTCAGTTGTGTGACTGCTGGGCTCGAGCAGCTTCTGGAGGAGGTGGCCTGGAGTAGGGCCTTAAAGGATGAATAGATTTGAAGGTGGGAGAAATAGGCAAGGATATGGTAGAGTGTGGATAGGGCTGGAAAACTGGGGTGACCTTCAAGGCCCTTTGCAGTGTGGACACTGCTTTGTGGACTGTGAACTTGATCCTGAAGTGGTGTGAACTAGGGACAGTCTGAGAGCAGGACAGCTGAGGCCCAGTCAGATTCTCACGTAGAAGGTTCACTGTCCATCAGAAAGCAAGCGGGCTAGTGGGGAAAGAGGAAGCCCAGAAAGGCGCATCTGCTGTGGTCCAGGGGAGAAGGCAAGGATGGTTGGGTAGTACCAGAGGAGGCCATTGACTAGGATGGCTCAGAGATGATGGCCCCGCACACTTGTGCCTTCTGGCTATGCTAGGAAAAGGGGCTGTGTTGGCTGGGACATGGCTGAGGCCTGGTGTGAGACTTCATGTGGCCATAGGTGAACAAATGTTTCTCTGCTCCAGCCCAGACTGAGGTGTGTACGGCTGCCAGTGGAAACAACCTCTTCCCCACGTTCTGTCCGGATTTCTGCTGTGGCACCTGTTCCAGCCAGTACTGCTGCTCTGACGAGCTCAAGAAATTTATGTGGAGCCAAGAAATGTGTCCTGATCTTGAGGACAGGTGGGTACACACAGCAGTCACAGGGTAGGTGGCTGGAGCCTGCCCCAGCAGGATTGTGCATGGAAGAGAAATAGCCCTGCCCCTCTGGCCTCTCAGCCATCTCAAGATGGTGAGCTGGGGATGGGCGGGGGTCTCTGTTTTAAACTGCACGCCCCAGACTGTGTTTCTTAGTACCCTTCTCCTGTCTTCTCTACTCCAGGTCACCTAGGCTTGGGCTGAGCAGGTTTTCAGGGGTTTGTGGCCTCAGCTCGTCCTGTGGCTCACCCCTGGGTGTGTACTTGTGCCAACACGTCCTGAGGTTGGGCACCTTGGCGTGAGTGTACCCCACAGTCTGTGCATGCACCTGGAGGAGTGGTATGTGATTTGTGCAGATACCATCCTGTGGGCCCTGGAGGGCCCAGTGCATGAGTATGTGCCCCACAGTGTGCCATACCTGTGTCCTCCTGGCATGACCCACGGATTTACACTGCACTTTGGGTATAGACTGTCTCATGGACGAGAACCAAGGTTCCAGGCCCCTGCATATGTCTCCGTTTGCCACATTCTTTGTTTCTTTTGTGTTTGGCCCCAGGTATAGAGGATTGAGGGGGTCATCCTCCTCAGCTCATGGCAGGTGATTGTCATTGTCTGGATAAGACCAGTTCCCCTCCATCTTACATATTTATTTTAATCTCCTATGACCGTTTCCTGTTCCCCTCTCAACTCATAGGCAGCCAGTCTGCCATATCCTTTCGATTGTTTCTATTCTTGCGAATTCTATATCGTTTTGTGGGTACAATGAGCCCCCTTCCTTTTTGCACTCAGTACAGTGTTTGCAAGACCCACCAGTGTTGTTGTATGTACATCTGGCCTGTGCCCACCATTGCTGGGTCGTTCTCTGTGCCGTGAGTCCGAAACTGTTGCTATCACAGATAGCTGCAGTGGGCATCCTTGTAGGACTTCCTCCTACCTTCTACAGAGCCGTGTGAGAATTTCACCCTTTTACTTTCAACCTTTCAGTATCCATATCCATGTATGTACATGTATATGTATATGTATATGTATATGTATATATGTGTATATGTACCTATGGGTATCTGTATATGTGTATATATATATACACACACACATTTGACTGTTCGGTTATGATGTTAGCTGTAGCTTCTTCATCGGTGTCCTTTATCAGGTTGAAGAAGTTCTCTTCTTCGCTAGTTTGTTTGGAGTTGTAATTATGAAGGGATATCGGATTTTGTCAAATATTTTTCCTGCAGCTGTAGTGATGATTATATGATTTTTCTATTTTTATTCCGTTAATGTGGTAAACTACACTTATCTCATTCTTAAAGAACATATTATCTGAGCAGAACTTCAGTCGATGGTTATTTTCCCTTAGCATATTGTTTTCTGGCTTCCATTATTATTGTTAAGGCATCAGCTTAATAATCAGTTGTCCCTCATTTAAAATACATTTTTTTAAAAAAAATTCTGACAACTTTTTAAGATTTTTTTTCTTTAGTATTCTTCAGTTATCCTATGCTATATCAAGATATGGATTACTTTTTGTTTATGGCGCTATGGATTTATTTAGCGTCTTAAACTGTGGTTTAGTGTCTCCCATTAGTTCTAGAAATTTCTTTGCCATTCCTTCTTTTAACATGGCCTTCCCTCCTTTTTCTCCTTTCCCTTTGGAGCTCCAATCAGACATAAGCTACGTTTTCCACTCCAGTGTCTACGTATCCTTGTCTCTCACATTTTCATCTCTGTATCGTGTGCTGTATAATGTCTTCTCATCTCTCAGGTCACTCGGTTCTTTCTTCACCTGTGTCTGATCTGCTGTTTACCTCATCCATTAAGGTTATTTTTTATATCGTTATATTGGAAAATAGAATTCACATGCAGAAAAGTGCACGAAATATTCAGTGATTTATCACAAAACACACATCTGGGTAACCACCACACAGGTTAAGACATACAACATCACCAACAACTCGGAGGCCTCCCTGAGTTCCCTCCTAATCACTGTTGCTTCTCCTGTCCCACAAAGGTCACTGTTATCCTTTATATAACCTTGCTTTCCTTTAGAATTTTAATATCCATTCATGCATCCCTAAATTCTGTAGTTTAATTTTTTTCTGGTATGAGGAGTAAAAACACTTTCCTACATTGGTAGATATCATACCTGCATAAAAGTACACAAATCTGAAGTACACAGTTCAGCGAATTATCACAAAGTAAACACATCCATGTAACTACCACCTATCCAGGTCAAGAAATAGAACATCGTGGTACCCCAGAAGCCCCCTCATGTTCCTTCCCAATCAACATCCCTTCTGTGATCCCCAAAGATAAGCATTAACCTGCTATACCTGTTGTATATATGTGTAGACATACAAATAAAATCACACATATTTGCTTTTTGTTTTGTATTGGGTTTCTTTTTCTCAACATGTGAGTTTCATCCATATTATTGTGTTTGTTCATTTCCCTTGGTGTATGGTATTGAGATTTATACCACAGTTTATCCATTCTAATGTTGATGGACATCTGAATTGTATCCATTTTTTTGGCTATTACAAATAATGCTGCTGTGAGCATTCTTGTGGATGTCTTTTGGTATACGTGTGTACGCCCTTAAGTATATGGCTAGTAGTCGATGTAAGTAGGGATCAAACTTTACTTTTTAATATGGATGTCCAATCGACCTAACACCGTTTATTGGGAAAACTACCCTTTTTTGCTATCACTCTGTCATTCCAATTTTGTTATAAATTAAGTGTCCACATATGTGCGTAAAAGTCTTGAGGCTCTTTATTATTACATTGGTCTTTTTGTCTCTTCTTGAGTTAAAACAGACTCATAATTACTGTAACTTTATAATAAGGTTCGATATTCTTCTTCAGTATTGTCTTAGTTATTTTGGGCTTTTTGTATTTCCATGTACATTTTGGAATCAGCTTGTCTATAAAATCAGCTTAAATTTCATTGACTTTATAGACTATTTTTGTAGAATCGATGTTTGACTAGATCGAGTTTTCCGATTCATTAACACAGCATATCTGCCCATGTATTTGGGTTTTCTTTCATTTTCTCTTAATTATGTGCTATAGTTTTCTATGTCAAAGTCTTGTGTATCTTTCATTGTATTTTTTTCTAGGTGTTTGATTTTTTTGATGGTATTGTAAATAGCATAGTTTAAATAGCATAGTTTATCTAATTATCGACATAGAGAAATATAATTTTTATAAATTGACCTTGTATCCTGAGACCTTACTAAATTTATTTATTAATTTGAGTGATTTTTAATTAAAATTTCTTTAGGATTTTCTTCAGAAATAGTCATGTCATCTGCTAATATGGCAGTTTTATTTCTTCCATTTCAATTTTTATACTTTTTATGAATTTTTCTTACTTTATTGCACTGGCTAGGATCTCCAGGACAATGTTGATTGAAAGTGGTGGTAGATAGCATTCTTTACTTGATTCTGGTCTCAGAGGGAAGGCTTCATCATTTCACCATTAAAAACAATGCTTGCTATTTTTTTTTAAGACAATTTTTATTAGACAAAGAAAGGTTTCTGTTATTCTGAGAGTGATACTAAGAATCTCTCTCCCTCTTTCTCAAATCTTTGGTGCCTTTTAAAAGAAACCTATTTCTTCTGGGTAAATATCTAGGAGTGTTTGGAATTGCTGAGTCACTGAGTTCAGGTGTTCAGCTTTGGCAGATACTTCCAAACAGATTTCTAACATGTTTGTACTATTTACACTCCTACCAGTCACATGTGAGATTCGTTTGCCCTATAGCCCCTTCCAAACTTGGTACTGTAAACTTTTTTTTAAATGGAGGTTTAATTGCATTTAGTAAAGTGCATGGATCTTAATGTTTCAGTTTGAAGTAGAATTGCTTACAATAAAATGCAGAGATCTTACTGTTTTCAGTTTGAGACACCAGATGGATACTTCTCATATATAACACCTCAGTCAAGATATAGATCATTGCTATTTCCCAGAAAGTTTTAATTTTAGTAATTTTGATGGCTGCGTAGTAATATCTTATTGTGTTATTTTCTTTTAAGATTTCAGTCTTTTGAAACTTATTGAGACTTATTTGAAAACCCAGTATATATATACTGTACCTTGGTGACTGTTTCATATGTACGTGAAAAGAAGGTATGTTCTGCATTTGTGAAATAGTGTCTTATAAGTGTCAGTCAAGTTGGTTGATAATAGTGTTTAGTTCTTTTCAATCCTTAGTGGTTTTTGTCTGCTTGTTTTATCGATTACTGACAGACTGTAGATATATTTATTCTTCTTTTAGTTCTGTCGATATTTGCTTTATGAATTTTGATGCTTTGTTATTAAGTGCATATATATTTAGGATTGCTCTGCCTTTCTGATGAATTGCTTGTTTTATCATATGTAATCTCCCTCTTTATCTCCTGTAATACTGTTGTAAACTCCAAAGATAGTATTTTAATTGTTTTTGACAGTGAATATTTATTTACATTTATCCATATATTTATTTTCTCTGCTTCTTAATGCTTCCTATTTCTTTAAACTTCATCTGAGATCATGTTTCTTCTGTCTTTGGTGTAGATCTGCTGGTGTCAAATTTCCTTGGTTTTTGTTTGTCTGAAAATGTCTTTATTTCGCCTTCCTTCTTAAAGGATATTTTTCCTGGTTCTCAATTTCTGGGTTAGCAATTACCAACTTCTTTTAATACTTGAAAGCTTTCATTCCATTGTCTTCCGATGTCTATTGTATCCATCGAGAAAGCAGTTGACAGTTTTTTTATTGCTCTTTTGCAAGTAAATTTTTTTTTCTGACTACTTTTAAGATTTTTCTTTGTTTTTGGTTTTCAACAGTTTTACTATGATGTGACTAGATGTGGTCTTCTTTGAATTTGCGCTACTTGAGGTTCACACTATTTTTGGAATCATGTTTGTTGTTTTTCATCAGTTTTAGAAAATGTGGAGCCATTATATCTTTAAAGATTGCTTCTGCCTTATTCTCTTATTCCTCTCCTTTTAGGATTAATTACTCATACATAAGGCCATTTGTAAACCGTATTCCATATTTCACCTACTGTCTTCTGTATTTACATTTACCATGTTTTTGTGTCTCTGGGCTTCAGTTTACATGTATTTATTTTGATCTATCCTCCAGTTTGTAAATTATATCCTTAGCTGTGCCTAATTATTAATTTGTTGTATTATTTTTTAGTTCTGGAATTTTTATTTGTTTCTTTTTTTATACTTCAGGTTGTCCTGAATTGCTCAATCTTTTCTCTAATTTGCAAGAACAGTGTATAGTGTTGCTATTTTCACGTCAGTGCCTGATAACTTCAGTATTTAAAGCCCCTGTTGATATTTCTGTTGTCAGTGGTTTCTATTGTTTTCTATTCGTGTCATCTAGTGTCCTGGTATTCCTGAAAATTTTTGAATTTGTGCCCAGCATTGCATTTGCAAAATAGATTGTAGATATTTGGAGCTCAGGATTTCCTCCAGGAAGGACTTATGTTGCTTTTGCCAGCAACTCTAAGTTCACGTCGCCTAATTGCAGAGACTGAGATGATTAGAAGCGGAACTACCGACTCAGTTTCTCTCTTCCTGTTGGGATGCATCGTTTCAGGTCCCAGCCCGCGTGGAGTCATCAGGGCCTCCCCACTTGGTGGGCTCTGGGTCTCATCTCTAGCACCTGACGCTTTCAGAATTTCTGCTTAGCCTCCCAGCTGCCCCTTGAAATTGGCTAATGCTCCCAGGAGAAAAAGGGCCTCAAATGCCAGGCTCACCTCCACGGATCATCCTTCCCAGCCTCCCCACCCCTGGACCCCAGCTTAGTACTCTTCACTGCATCAGGCCTTGCCAAAGCCTGAGCGCAGCTTTGTGGGTTGTCCTTCACATTTATTAGGTTATAGTTCCTAACGCTTTTAAATTTTATTTTGTTTTTACATTTAATTTTGGAAATTTTCAAATAAATACAAAAGCAGAGAGAATAACGTAACTCCAAATATCCATCATCCGTTTCCACGGTTACCAACACTCTAACACTACTATTCCATGTACCTCCCTCCACTTTTTTTCTTCTAGAATATTTAGAAACAAATGTCAGACATCATAAGTGTTTCTCCTTGAATGTTAGTTTTTGTCGGTACAAATGAATCCTTTAAAAAGAAATATAACAACTATATCAACACATTTGGCATAATTAGCAGTAACCTGTTAATGGCTTTCAATACTCGTCTGTCTTCAGTTGATTCCGCTTGTCTCAAAAATGTCTTCATGGGTAGTTTGTTCAAGTCAGAATCTAAACAAGATTATTATTTTAAAAATCTCTTTCCTGTCTTACAGTCATTTCCCCTTTTTTATTACCCCCCCTTTTTCCCCCTTTTTGTATCATTTCTCCTTTTCTCAGTTAGTCCTGCTGGAGGTCTGCCAGCGTCGATATTATTCATCTTCTCTTATTTTTCGTGGCTGTCATTCTCTTTTATGAATCCCTTTCTTATATTTTGGGTTCGTGCTGACTTTTTCCCCATCTTCTTGAGTTTGATACCCTCTCACTATTAAAGACATAAATTTCCCTCTGAAGACCTACTTCAGCTGTGTTTCACGAATTTGGACCTGTAGTAGTTGCGCTACCATTCGGGTTTACATATTTATTAATTTGCTTTATGATTTCCTATGTAACCCACAGGGATTTTTGTTGTTGTTTTTGTGCCACGTTAGTTTCCCAAAGTATGAGTTATTTTAGCAATCCTTTCTTAGCGTTTTAAACTCGTGGCATTGTCGTCTTCTGTTACTGATTTCTCACGTCATCCCATTGTGGTCAGGGAAGATACTTTGTATGACAGCTGTCTTTTCAAATCTATTTAGACTTGTTTTGTGGCCTCACAAGTGGTCTGTCCCGGAGAGTGTCCCATGTGCACTCGAGAAGACCATGTGGCACTGTAGCCTGAGACCCCAATGTGTGCGATCTCCATCCCAGGAGGCCACCGGGGCCACCTCCATGGCCCAGACCTGGGTTGGCTTTGGCGCATGTTCTGCGTGTGCAGTAATATAGTGTTGGTTTGTTCCTGCTGTGCTGGGTGGGGCTTGGTGTGTTAATCGTGCCGTTTCCTCTTTGCAGTTTGGCCAGCACTGGGGAGCATCTGGAGCATCTGGAGCAGCTGTCCTCGTCACTGAGGTTCTCCTCCTACATGGACAGCGACCTCATGTCAGGGTAAATCAGACCTGCAGGCTGGATGCATCTTCTTAGTAGAGATGACAAGGGGGCTCAGGTGGTCTAGGGTGACAGATCTGGGGACTAGGATGGCTCATTGGGGTGGGGTCCTAGGGAAGTTGTCGCCTCGTCGGACCAACAGGGCCTTTGATCCTTATGTTGGAAATTTGCATCCTTATCATTGTGCTGGGGTTCTGGGGATGGTGTTGACTGTGGTTGGGGGGGGGTCGACATTTGAAAGGCCGAGGGTGGGGGTTCACGTTGACCTAAGTGAGTGCACCGGTGGGCAGAGGTGAACGATGGGTATAGTGAACAGAGGGATGACATAATGGGGTGATGGTGACGAGAGGCGATAGTGATGAGGCAGTGGTGCCAGGGCTGATGATGGGGCAGTGGTGGTGATGGCGGTGAGCGTATGGTGATGGGGCAGTGGTGGTGATGGCGGTGAGTGTATGGTGATGGGGCAGTGGTGGTGGTGGCGGTGAGCGTATGGTGATGGGGCAGTGGTGGTGATGGCGGTGAGTGTATGGTGATGGGGCAGTGGTTCATGGTGATGGTGGAGAGGCTGATGGTGATGGGTGATGGGGGCGTGGATGGTGAGAGGGTGACAGGGAAGCAGTTGTGGTGAGATGGCGGTGATGGGGTGATGGTAGCAGAGAGACGTGGCAGAGATGCTGGTGGTGGGTCTATGGGTATATGGCGAGGGGCTAATGCGGCATTGGTGGCAGTGATCGGGGTGATGGTATTGCTGGGTGTATGGTGATGGGGTGATAATGGTGAGCAAAGATGCTGAGACAGCTGATGATGCATGGTACCCATGTCAAGGTTTGTGGGTCATGGTTACTGTGTCAGGCGCCTCCTATCGGGGGCCAGGGAACAACCCACTCTCCCAAACTTTAGTCCCCTTGGCCAGGTTCCCGCCCTGTCTTGTTGCCACCATGACAGGTCTCACGATTCACATTTTGTGTGGATGGGATGGGTGTGCAACCACTCGTGTGTATTTTCCTGGTGGAGTCTGTTCCCCATGCTGTCTGCCTCTGCCCTGGTGAATCTAGAAGCCCCTATCAAGAGCAGATCTGCTTAGGCCTGGTAGCCCCTTTGGGGGAAGAGACTTTGGGCTGTGGGCCTGCATCAGGGGTCCGGTCCTTATCCTGCCCTGTGGGCCTGGGTAGGTGTGGGGCCTCACTGGCCGTAGTAGAATTGAGGCAGAGCTCTTGTGAATGGCAGAGGGTCGGGTAGGTGTGGGGCCTCACTGGCCGTAGTAGAAATGAGGCAGAGCTCTTGTGAATGGCAGGGGGTCGGGTAGGAAATGAAGCCTGTGCCCCCTGCTCGGAGCCTGGGGCTGGGCCTCCTCTGCTGTGCTGGCTGATCCTTCCCACTGGGTTGGGCGGAGACCGAGACTCTGAAGCGCCCCTCCCTCCATCCAGGGAGTACCACTCGTGTGCTGAGGCCCAGGACCGGGGGCTTCGGATGGCCCCACAGGAATGTGACGTAGCCGGTGTGGGCCTTGTCCCTAGGACAGTGGGTTCTGGGCAGTGGTGGGGTCTGAGTGGTATTTTAGGGAAAAGACCCCTCTGGCTGCTCTGTGGAGGATGAAAAGAACAGACAGAGAGGGTATGACAAGTGGCCAGTAGGAGGCAGCCATGGCTTCTTGGTCCCATGCATTGGAGGCCAGAAGGAGACTGGGCTTGGCGGGGCCAGGTGAGACTGGAGACCAGGCGTTAGGGAGCTGCCTGCTAGGAGGGGGGCTGAAGGTGTGGCAAGGGGTAGGGGGTACCCTGGTCTCTGCTCTCGTGACAGGGCTGGAGTTCTAGCCCCGCATGGGGATGCAGGACCAGGAGTGGGTTCAGGGTGAAGGGCTGGGTTTGGCTGGGATGCGTGTGTGGAGGACTGCCTCTGAGGGTCCATGGTTGAAGACTAGCGGCCGGGAGCTGAGCGGGCGGGCTCAGAGAGGGGAAGAGACAGGAAGGCGGCCTGGTCTCTATTGTGAAATGTGGATTTCACACCACGGAGCCCGTTCAGCGGGGCGGATTGAAGAGCGAGGTGGAAGGGCGTGCGGTGAGTGTATGGTGATGGGGCAGGGGTTCAGGTGATGGGGTGATGGGGGCATGGATGGTGATAGGGTGACAAGGCAGTATATGAGGTGAGTGTAGATAGCTCCATGGAGATTTGGCTGTGGACGGATGAGGAGTCAGACGGGAGCTAGTAGAGAATCGGGGTAAAGAAGGCTTCTTTTGCAAGAGACCTGAGCTGGGAAAGTAGAGAGAGGGGACAACGCAGAGGGGCATAGGGGGAGGAGTGGCTTCTTGGGGCTGCGGCAACAGGGAGGTGACCAGGAGCAGCTCAAAGCACCCACCTCTTCCTCCCCAAGGTGTGCTCCCAGAACCAGGTCTGGTCAGCCCGACTGCACACAAGCTGTGCACACCACAGAGCCTCCTGGGCGTGCCCTGCAGCCTCCCTCTGCCCCGCAAGCCTCCTACCCAGGCTGTCTTGCCTACCCACTGGGAGGTGCAGTTGACTGGGGTGATACTCCACTCCTACCTGCCCCCAACCCCTCCAAGCCCATCCCTCCTCTGAGCCGAGTACCAGGACTTCCACAGCACCTGCCCTATAAAGGTTTAGTGCCTGAGAAGCAGTTCTGGGGGAGTAGACGGACAGGGTTGTCAATGACACTTCTGTGAATGCCTTGTCAGCATCACGGTGAGAGCTGGCCCGCTCCAGAGACCACCCTTTCACAGCCTTCTGAACTTGGCCTTTAGACTCCTTGATTTGGGAGGGAGCCCCAGCCTTGGGAAGCCCCATTCTTCTCAGAGGTATGTTTCCGTTACTACTGTACCCTGTTGTGACCACAGGCCCTAGCCACATTTTGCAACCACTGCTCAAATATTGTACTTCCTGTCTACGGCCATGCCACCCTAAACAAGCTCGAACCCGTCTGATCTTGGAAGCTAAGCAGGGTCGAGCCTGGTTAGTACCTGGATGGAGATCACCTAGGAAGACCAGGTGCTGTAGGTGTAAAAAATAAAAAATAAGGGATTGTAAGATGACAAGGTCCTTGCAATCTGTGAGGTCAACTAAAAAAAAAAAAAATTGAGCTTCTTGAAAGCATCATACCTAGTAGTCCTACTAGGTGTTGCCATGGTGACTTTATTCATTCCTCAGAGACTTACTGAGCACCTACCGTATGCCAGGTGCTGGAGATAAGGGTGATGTCCCAAAGCGGGTGCAGTCTGTGCTTCCATGAATCCACAGGCTGGAGGCTAGATGCACGCTAACCCAATGCTCACACAAAGCAGTGAGTGTGTATAAACTGAGGTAGACAGGAGTTTGATTCTGTAAGAGCATACATCAAGGAACCTGACCTCACCTGCGAGGTCAGGGAAGGAGTCCCTGGGGAAGTGATGTTTTGAGCTGAGGGCTGAAAGGTGAACAGGAATTAATGATTTAGGCGTGGGAGGAAGAGAAAGGTGAAACAGGCAAGAGGAACTGTTTATGCGAAGGCCCTGAGGTAGGACACAGCATGGGACTTTCACAAGCTGGAAGGAAGGTGCTGTGGCAGACAGAGTAGGGAGGGTGGAAGTCCTAGACCACGAAAGGAGTTTTACATGAATAGACGTTTAATTAAAGATTAAAATTCACTTTATGGGACAAATCCTAGATTTTTTTTCCTTTTATTGTCAACTACAATAAATATATAGGGAATTATAGATATATACACACACATACACACACAAAGTAAATTGTAAAGCAAATTCCTGGGTGATCCCAAGAGTGACAGGAGCCATAGCAGGTGCTTGAGCAGGGGGTGACATGATCAGACCTGGTCGAGGAGGCCCAGGGCCCGCTGGTGGGCCTGGGTAGCTGAAGGCGCCCATCAAGGAGGGCGGTGGATCATGCTGAACAGGAGCCGAGCGAACGTGGTTCAGGCACGCCGAGGCTGGGTGTCTCTCTCAACCAGCGGAGGCGCTGTTACGGAAGTGGGGTGGGGGACCACCGTGAGAGGCTGGGCCTGGCCAGGCCACTGTGGGAAGAGGGCCTGGGCACCTGGGTTCCTCCCTGCTCCTGGCCCCTCCCAGCTGGTCACACAGTTAGGGTTACATGCACTGTGTCTTTAAGAAGCTCTGGTGTCTGGCCTTCTTGCCACTGACGTCAGAGGAGGGGAGGGCAGAGGAAATTTGCTTTGCTTTTCTCGGAAAGGGGAGGAGATTGAAACAGTGGTTCATGATGGAAAGAGGGAAGTCAGGGGATGCAGGACCCTGAGTGAAGGTGGAGGCTAACATGGGGTGAGCTTGGGCGCAGTGCTGTGTGTGTGTGTGCGTGTGTGTGAGATAGACAGAGAGACAGATTGAGCAAGAGTGAGAGAGAGAGAGAGAGAGAGAGATCGAAGATGATGGCTCTGCAGTCATGTGCCGCTGCTTGTCTGGAATGTGTGTTTCCCCTTTTTCTGGGTCCGCGGCAGGCCTGGGAGGAACTTGCGGCCAGGACAGCTGAGGATTCCTCCTCTGGGCAGGAAGGCACCTACTGACTCTGACACTCCCCTCTTGGGGCCCTGTTCTGGACCACACAGCAGCCAATGGCTCCTGTGTTACCAGTGCGGTCGGGGATTTTTGAGTCTGGCATGGGAAGGGTCTGTCCTTCGTCTGTCCCTAGGCTGTGGTGCAGGGCCCTGCTGAGGTGGTGCTGCCTGTCTGGGCTGTGAGGTGGAAGCCCTTCCGCCAGGGCAGGGTGGGGTCTACAGCCCGCCCCCGGGCCTCGGGGGAGGCAGAGGCCCTCCTGCTCACTAGGCTCCTTCCATGTTTTAGTGTGCTTTGTACACTTGCCAAGCCTTTGCCTTTTAGAATGGAGCTCGGCCTCTGGGAACAGGGGAGCACAGCAGGGGCCCTGTCAGACGTCGAAAGTCAGTTTGGGTGAACTTCCGGCCCGGGGCCTGCTTTCTCAAAGAGCCGGTCCTCCACTGTCGGGATCCTTGCGGAGGGGCCGGGCAGGGAGGCCTCCTCTTCCAGAAGCCAGGGCCACCTCCAGCCCATCCATATTCTCCGTCTGGCTCTTAGTTTTACCCACCTGTGAAGCCCGGGGGTGCATGCGAACACCCGGTGCGGGGCTCACATCCGGCAGGTTGAGGTCACGTCAGGACAGTCCTGCCCAAGGCCACGAGCTGGCCAGTTTCATTCCTGTCCTCACTGTTCTGGCCACACTGGTCTCTGTCTTTCTGGAACCTCGTCTTCGTCCCCTGCGCTTCCTTGGCCGTTTTACCTCCAGCATCTGCCTCCTCCTCCCGTGGCCCGTGGTCTCCCAGAGGCCACAAGTCGGTCTGTCTCGCCCATTGCTGAGTTTTTGGCTCAAACCACAGTGCCCAGCTTGTGGCATGTGCTTGATGACTGTCCACTGATCCGTTGGTGGGGTGACAAGACGTGTGTTTGGTGGGGAGGCACAGAACTCCCGCCCCTGCTCCTGAGCGGGGGGGGGGTAGGGAGGCAGCCCCCTGCTGGGGTGCTTCACATAGACTCAAAACCCCATTTCCGCATGAGGAAACCGAGCTGACACAGGTTCCAGCCACAAAGCCGGAAGTTGTTCGATCTGGCAAGAGGGGCGCCCCCTGGGGCTGCATGGGGTGTGGGCTACGGGTCCTGGGGGGCGCGAGGGCCCTGGGTCATGACCCGCTCTTCGGCAGGTTCGGCGCAACCGCAGCCATCGGCCTGACCATCTTTGTGCTCTTTGTCGTCACCATCATCATCTGCTTCACCTGCTCCTGTTGCTGTTTGTACAAGATGTGTCGCCGACCACGCCGTAAGCATGCCCACCGCAGCCACCCCACTGAGACCCTGGGGTGGCGAGGGGAGCTGGCCAGGGCCCTGGTTTGACTATGTTGGAGGGAAGGGTGGCAGGCCCAAGGGCCCTGACTGGGATTCTCTTCACAGCCATCGTGACCACCACCACGTCCACCACCGTGGTGCACACCCCCTACCCTCAGCCTCCGAGTGTGCCACCCAGCTACCCTGGGCCATCATACCAGGGCTACCACCCTGTACCCCCCCGGCCAGGGATGGCAGCAGCACCCTACCCGGCGCAGTACCCTCCACCCTACCCGGCCCAGCCTGTGGGCCCACCAGCCTACCACGAGACATTGGCTGGTGAGTACCACTGCTGACTCTCACCCTGCCTGACTCTGACACTTCCGCTGTACCCACAGCCAACCAGTGTCCTCTCTGTTTTCAGGAAATGCGGCCATGCCCTACCCCGCCAGCCAGCCTCCTTACAACCCGGCCTACATGGACCCTCCGAAGGCCGCCCACTGAGCACACCCCTGCCACTTGATGTGTGTGTGTTTGAATGGGTCAGGCACGGGCCTCTTCTCTCCGTGCAGGATGTGTGTGTGTCGTTTGTACACAAGGCTTCTTGTGATGCCGACAAGGTGAGGGACAATCCTTGCCAGAGTTGCTGGGACTATACTTCGTTCTCTTCCTCACTTGAAATTATACTTCCTTAAACTCTCAAGTAAAATTCAAAGAATGGGGTGGGAGTTCTTATCCAGACCACCCCAGGGAGGCCAGGTGGGGCTCGCAACCCTAGGATAGCACAGCTTTCTGTGGACGAGATGCACATGTGCTCTGGATTCAGCAGAATGGCTAGCCCCTGCTCGAGGCCATAGCTTGTCCTCAGGGTGTGCACTTCCCCTGGAAGAACCAGAGCTGTGAATCAGGCAGTAGGTGAGGCTTGGGACCCAGCTAAGCTGGGTTTTGATCCCATTGCTCCCTGTGCTGTGCCCAGTGGAGGGCGGGCAGCCCCCTGGTGCCAGAATGCCTAAGGCGGAGCCCCACCCACCCTGACCACTGCCTGGGACCACCTGGAGGCCACAGCCACCTAAGGTTCTGGCTTCCCTGGCTGGCCCTGGCCCCCACCACAGGTGGGCACGGTGGCCTCTGTCCACCTACACACTCAGGTGTCCTCCCTGCAGTGTTTTACTTTTAACCAAACATTTGGCCTGTTTTCTGTTTTGAAATGTATGTGCCGGTCGCTGTGGGGCTGAGCTCCCTGAGTCCTGGAGGGAAATTGGCTCATAGAGGGACCATCTGACCGCTGACAGTCCCCACATGCCCCACACCAGCCTCACAGAATGTCCAGCTCCTGTACCCCAGTCCAGTTTGTCCTGGCAGCGGGGACACTTGGGCCAACGGGCCATTTGGACCAGCGGTGAAGGGGGTGCTGGGTGGCTGCTGGCCTAGACATGGATACCTCGGTGTTCCCCATCCGTTACTGTCTCGCCTGATCCGTCTCAGCTTTGTACCTGTTGATATGTTTCTGAAAGTCTGGGGTCTGTACCCCTGTTTATAATAAACGCAGGCATTTGGAGCTGCACCCCCTTTCCTCGGAGCCTTGGCTGCAGGCACTGGGCAGTAGGCCAGGTACCGTTTCCATCCAACACTTGGGTTTCCATGTTTTCCCTTGTATTGGGCTCAGCTATCTGACCATCCTGCTGGGGGATGAGGGACAGAGACTGCGCCCCCTTCCCCAGGTCCCTGAGTGCGGACGGGCGGAGGCGCAAGAGGCTCTAAGGCTGCCAAGGACGGTAGAGGCAAAGGGACCACTTGGTACTGCGGGGTCTTTATTAGTCAGACTTTCCTTGGCTTATTGCTCAGGTGTGGCCAGCGACAACGCATACAGTGTGGCTACGGCCACGGTCAGCAAGGTCAGCAGCCCCAGTGGGGCCAGCAGTCTTTCCTGGAGTGAGGCTGCAGGGCCCTTCGTTGGAGGGAGTACCTTGGGCCTCTTGCTTCGTCCAGGGTTGGGACCGGTGTCCCTGGCTCTGGCCAGGAGTGCGGTGTCTGTAGCAGCAGATGGCCCTGAGTTGGTTCCAGTAGAGGCTGTGACCCCGTACATCGGCTTGACGGTGCTGAAGGGCCGGGCGTGCGCGTCCACCCAGTGCAGCAGGGCCCGCGGCCTCCACTGACAGATGCTGAGCAGGGCCAGGACGTCCCCCTCGGCCGTGTGCGAGTCCGGCGGGGCCTGCCCGTACAGGCGCGTGTAGATGCTACCCAGGCTGTAGCTCCTCCTCGGGCCCTGCTTCGGGGGGCTGCCAGCCTGCTCCAGGGCCTTCAGGGCAGCGATGCTATCCACACAGAAGGTGCCGTCTAGAGCACTGGCAAGGCCCAGCACGGCCAGCTCTGCCTGGAGGAGGGGGAAGTCGTAGCGGTCACCGTTGTGTGCCACGAGGCACCAGGGCTGCGGCTGGCGCTGCAAGAAGGCTTGGAGCAGGTTGACCAGGCCGGCGTCGAAGCTCTGACGCCCGTGCACTGCCAGCGCAGCTGTGCTCAGGCCCGTGATCTCGCTGGCTGCAGGGCTACAGGCCTTCCCCGGAGCCACACACAGGGAGAGCTTGTCCACCACGCGGGGGGGCGGGGGCACCGTGGGAGGAGGCCCCTGTGGGCTGGGAGGGCTCTCCAGGGCACATCTGTGGACGGCCAGCAGGCACAGCTCCGTGATCTTGGGCTGGGAGAAGGGCAGTCCAGTGGCCTCCAAGTCCAAGAAGATGAGGGTCTGCATGGGACCTGGAGGCAGGGCCTGAGAGCCCATGCTGGGTTCTGCTGCCGAGCCTGGGGACAAGTGCCAGGTGGAGAGAGGGAATGTGAGTGCCCGAGGGGTGAGGTCTGAGGTGGGGGTGGGGAGGTGGGGAGCACACCTCTGGGCCCCCTTTCTCAGACAGCCTGCTCTGTCGGTGAGCTCCAAGACCCCTTTTCAGGGCAGGAAGCCAAGAGGGTGGGGTGGCTTCCTTAATGTCATCAGCATACTCAACTGTCTGGGGAAGGTTTGGTTCCTTTCCTAGTACTTGCCTAGTCTGGGGGGCCAGGCAGAGCCCATGGCCTTCCTACCCAGCCCCAGCCCCCTGCGGATCTTCACTTACCAAGCAGCCAGCGGACAGGCAGCAATGACTCCGGGTGCACGCTGGCTGGGCCTTGCTGCTGGTTGCAGTGGCGGGAAATGAAACTTAGCCTGAGCCCGCCCACCAGGCTGGTATGAGCAAGGCCCGCCCAGTCCCTCCCCAGCTCCTCCCCCTGGTCCCCTC
>NW_006434366.1:93303-101009 GCF_000325575.1 Pteropus alecto | reverse complement strand
CCGCCCCCGCCCCCTGACTCCTGGAAGGCCTCAGATGTATAGCTGTGGACCTGCTGGCTGGCACAATGCACCAGGGCCCTCACATCAGTGAGATAGCCAGTTGGGAAGACAAGGGCAGTGGTGCCCAGGCTATCAGGGAAGGCCGGCTCAAGGACTCGAGCCCACCAGGAGCCCCTGCCATGGCCATTTTGTGCCCCCGCTGTAGCTGTACTTCCCCAGGCCTTCCTGGCTGCCTCCTTCCTTGCTGTACAATGGTTTCTTCCCATGGCCTCTGCCCAAAGTGATGACTCAGGATAATTCCACAGGCAGGGCAGGGCTCCTTCCTCCAGGCAGATTTGTTACCATGGGGACAGGTCTCAACTCCAGCCAGGGACAGGAAGAAGGATCCCAGCCTTCCCAGGCTCTCGCTCTTGCTCCATCCCGCCCACTCAGCCAACACAGATCAGACTCAGGAAACACAACGAGGCTGGCAGGTTCTCAAACAGCCGGTCACTGCTTTTAATCAGTTGATGAGATGAGGAAAACAGCAGGCTGGTGCCCCGCGTGGCTCGATGCCCACAGACGTCAGCTGCAGTCCATCTCGGGGTCATCCACATCCGTCTCAGCGGCACAGAGGTCATCCAGGGCAGACTCTGAGCCAAAACAGAAGAGGGTTCTACGGTGAAGGCCTGAAGGTGCTGGGGACTGGGGGAGGTCCCACCTCCCCTCCCCCCACGCCCGCAGGAACTAACCAGTCCCTTCCACGCCCAGGCCTTGCTCCCTCAGCTACTGCAAGCAAAGTGATACAAAGGCAATTCAGACAGGGATGTTTCTGGAAAAACCATGACTCGGCCAGGCCGACTCAACAGATAGGAGCAAAAGGCAGCCTGCTATGCTCAGAGAAGAATCGGGGCGGGAAGATAGGAACGACCCCAGTGCTGGCAAAGGCTGTGGCGGGCGGAGGGCTGCCGACCCGACGCAAGGCCGGGAAGTCTGACTCGTCCACGAACTTCAGGGAAAACCCGAGTGGGCCGGGGCAGGGTGGGGTCCTCCTGCCAGCTCACCTTCACAGTCTGTCACATCAGGAAGCCCTCGAATCAGCATGCTGACCCCTGGCATCACCTGGTCATACTGATGCAGGACCTCCACGCAGTGCACCGTGAAGAGCTTGTCCTTCTGGGACAGGCTGTGCAGCAGCAGCACCGTGTCCCGCAGACACCGCACTGTCCGCTTCTGCTGGTCAGTCCTTGGGGGTCCCCCTGCCCTCCGCACTGTCAGCCACTGTCTGTGCAGCATCACCGTGAGCGCCCTGACCACCTGGCGGGGCACAGACTGAGGTCAGGGCTCACAGTCCCTGCATCCTGACTCGCTCAGCTGGGCAGCCCTTCCCTAGCCACCCAGGTGCAGAGGGTTTTGAGTGATAGCACCAGGGGTAGAAGCAGCATGGGGTCCTTGCACCGGGCCGCCTCATCCACCAACAGAGCTGTCCACTGTCGCCCCCGCCCGCCTCTGGGCACTCACCTCCACGTTGCACTGGCAGTTGGAACCAGTCACTGGGGAAGAGGGGCTCTGCACACCAAGCTTAGCCAGGAGCCACACCGCCTAGAACAAGAGCAGACTGTTCCATCCGTGGCTGAACGAGACCCTGATCACAGCGAAGCCTTTCTCAGGATTCTACAAGAGCTCCAGTTGCCTTAGCAACTGCTTGTCTGCACAAATGGGGTCCAAGTGGTGGTGTTGTGGGGCCTTCCCAGACCAAACTCAGGACCAACACCTGTGTCTACCGGCAAGCCTACCGCCGGCCACCAGGCCCCTAAGTCGGGTCAGGACCAGTTATCTGGCAACTCTGCCAAGTCCCAGGACACCCTGGGGCCCACTGTATTGCCCCTGTGTAGTGTGGGGCGCCCAAATGAGTTTACCTTATTAGTGGCTAGAGAAACTCTTGCTACCAAAATGAATTAGAGGGAGAGAAAGTGGCTCTCGGGGTGGAGTGGGGTGGAGTAGTGAGCAGTCAGTCCAACAAGCTCTGACGTTTTTACCTCTTGCTCCAATTGAAGCCACTGTGTGTCCGAGGCCACCTTGTCAGGCCTTGATGTGATGTACATGTACAACAGCAGGAAGAGGCAGCCTTCTGGAGAGAATGCCCAGTTCTCACTCAGGGTCCCCCTCCTCACCCAGAGCCAGCACAGCTGCAGAAGCCCTCAGGAGGCCTCTGACTCGGCCCTGCCATCACCCTTCCCTCCGCCCTGCAGGAGCAGCCCAGGCGCCCGCCCCCTAACCGGCTTTACCGGAGTGGGTGCAGAGCTGAGGTGTGAGCGTCTCGTGGTCCACTAGGAGGGAGAGGAGCTCAACAGTTAGCAGCACACTGGGGAGAGGCGTCTCTGCCCTGAGGCACTGTGGCAGCAGTGGGAGCACACACTGGAACCTAAAACACAGAGGCCCAGAAGGATGTGGCACTTCTGACCCAACCCCACAAGTCACCTTCATTTCTCACTAGAGAGAACAGGAAATTCAAGCAAGCCAGCAGAAAGAGATGTGGTTCAGACAGACCTGGGTTCAAATGCCAGCCGACCACCTACTTTCACGTCAATGAGTGGGCACTGCCCTTCATTATGGGACTGCTGCAGCTTAGAGATGACAGGCCCTTACCTAGCACAGAGCCACCCAGTAAGTGGGGGTTGCACCCTTGGACCTGGGGTGCCTGGCCTCTACACTGCTCCTGGGCTCTTTCCTGCCTCTGCTCCCAGATAGGGAGGCAGATGTTAATTGAGTGAAATGTTTTGTTCCCACCACCAAAGGACTGGCCAGGCTCCGAAAGTGAAAAACTTGAACTTGGCTATGGTTGGATGTTATGAGACCACTCGCTGAGCAAGACCATTTTCTCTACTCGTCAGAAAACACTAGCCCTTCTGCCACCAATTATGAGAAGGTGCCCACTTGGGGTGTACGTGGAGCTCCGGGCACACTCTCTCCCAGGTCTCAGGGCAAAGAGATGGCTATCACCAAGGAACCAAGTCCCAAGATGACTGGTTTGTGCAGCCTGCACAGCCTCATGGGTGGGGAGGAGGCGGCTCTACCTCTGCGTCACGCCTCACGCATCTGCAGCGTTCCGTGCACAGCACTGAGGGTGAGGAACGTTCCTCAGGTCGCCGCTAGGGGGCAGGGTCTCACTACTTGGGGCGGACTCATTTTAGAGCAAATCCTGTCCAGCAGACAGGAAGCTGAATGCTTCCAGTTGCCATGGAGTCTGGAACATTGTGGGAAGCTGTCATTTTGTGGGAAACTAGTTAGAAGTGGCCCCTAACTAGTCCACTAAAGCCCCTGAAACTATCTGCACAAAACTCTCATCTTTATATACAACACAGTGTTTTCCAAATTGGTTTTTGATAGCATCAGAACCTCTTTTTAAATGAATTTTCTGCAGTGCCTCCAAACGCACAATAGATAAGTCACACTGCTCTGGCTGAAGTTGGGGATGAGACCTATTTGCTCCAAAGTCCTTGCCACCCTAGTACCTGCGGAACCACCCTGGACCTACGGCGACAGCAGATGCAGTGGCAAGACAAGGGTGTGAGGGGTGATGTGCCCTCAAGCCCTCTATGAGGCCGCAGCGTTGCGTACTGTTTTAGAGTCTTGCTGGCACCTGTCCCTAGCTTTTATGCCAAGGTGACTAAGAAGCTGTGTAGTGGGTTCAGCTTGCAGTATGAAGGAATTCCGAAGAGCAGAGTGGGAGGTGGCATCAGATGGTGACCAGGGGCAATGGCTCAGGAGCCTAACTGGTTCGAAACCCACCCAGCGTGCTCCATCGGAACTGACAAGTTTCCCTACCTCGGCACAGGATTTATCCACTCAGCGGACAGAGGCCCCCAGCGAGCCAAGCTCTGTGCTAGTGTGGGGGTGCAGGGCTCTGCAGATGTCACATGAGCTAGTGAACGGAAGGCACCTGGGTCTGGCCCGTGGTAAGCACCCATAAATGGCTATTTTTTTGATGTCCTGTGGACAGGTGAACAGGAGTAGAATGATGGTGTTTCTACCGAGAGAAATGGTGAAAATGTGGTTCCTGGAATTCATTCATTTAACAAATATGAAACAATCAGCCACTGGGCTGGGCTCTGGCCAGGCACCTGAGTGATGGTTCTGCGCCTACTATGCTGCCTGCACTCCACAGTGGCACTGGGTACCACCTTTAGGATGGACCAGATCAGCCAGATTACGTTCAGGCAGACCAGGATCTGGAAGTATTTTTAGAAACAGCTATCTGAGCTCAAAGGCGAAAAGTTATGTGCAGCCCGCAAAGCCCATTCCAACACAGGAACTGGCCGCTTGGTGGAGTTGGGTGTGGTTGTTCTGGACAAGCGGATGGGCTGGTGGTGTTTATAGGGTCTGCCAGTCTTGAGGCTCCGGGATCCCAAGTTAGGAACTTATGACAATGGTGTTCAATGAGCGAGGTTCACTATACACCCACTTCCAATAAACCTTAAGAGCAGCCAGTCACCTGCCGTTCGTGCCTGAGGGGCACACGATGACAAGCAGATTCCCAGCAAGGTCAGCTTGTGGGGGCTGCAGAGCCTCCCTACACCCGCTAGGAACCCCAAACTGAAACGTGGTTGTGATCCATGGTCTTCACCTGACCCATGCCCCAGGTTCAAAGGCCGCTTGGTTCAGCCTTTGTCTGTCCTGGGGCAGGACACTCTTCACGACGGCTGACAGCTCTCCTTTAACACGCGTGTTTTTTCTTACCTTCTGTACAGAGGTGGAATTAAGCCAAATAAACCACTTCCTTGCTTCTCCCAATACCTGGCCCCACTTCTCCTCACTTCAGAACTCCTTGAACAAAGCCTCAGAACCTAAACCAAGGCTTAGAACTGTGCAGTATAGAGAAGTCGAGATATGAGCAGAGTTCAAGGGCCACAGGATAGACCTCGAGTGGTCAGGTAAGACCCCCGGAGAATCATGACTCCCATGCTGCATTATACCTGGGCAAGAAATCAAGGGAAGCGTTTTCAGCTAATTTCACCAAAACCTTAAGGCACTGGCTGAGGATATTGGCTTGCAGATGACCTGTTGCTGCAGAAGAGAAAGCCAAGAGCTGAAGAAGAATCTTCAAGAGTGGATGCTGGCCTTGGTCATCGGCAAGCCCCTCTGGGGCTGAGGTCACATCCCCATGGGAAATCAGGCTCGGGTCTCCTTCCTGAACCGCAGAATCCACCCCGGCTCCTGACAGTAACAGGCAGATGACCGCTCCGCTGTGGCACACCAGGTGCTGGAGAATGCTGAGCGAAGCCACGGAGAAGCCTTCCAGGTTGCAGAGGGAGTCCTCGGGGCTGGTGTCTACCCCAGAGCTCATGCGGGAGGAATGTGTCGGTGAGTCCCCGGGCGCTCCGCTTCTCTTGGCTACGGCCAAATCCTGCAGAGCCTGGCAGTGTAAGCCAATAAAGAACTGCACCAGTGGGAGGAGATGCACAGCTCCAGGAAGCTGGCAGAGTGGGAAGGCCCTTCTGCCTCCCTCTGCTGGGTCTCTGTCACATGAGCCTTCATTCCTGGCAATCAGATTCAGTCCAGTAAGTGCCAGATTCTGTGCTTCTCTGAGGGCCGAGAGGGGAAATGACCCATCGCGAGAACCTGCGGTCCTCAGGCTTGAAATCCCAGTCAAAGTAGTAGCAACAAACACAAAAGAAAACACATAAATGTGAGATGGAGATAAGGTCAAGGGCCCCAAACAACTTGCTTGCCAAATTCTCTAGTTTCCCTGCCCAGCGCATAGGCCTCCCAGGCTGGCCAAGACCAGAAAGGGGCCTGCTTCTCGGAAACTTCTTCCTAAACCAGTTTTTTCAGAGTCTTATGCTTACCTGCCAAACAAGGTGCTGGTAGGAGCCTCAGAGCAACTGCTCAGGAGGTGGCACAGACCTAGAGGTGACCCTGGGATCAAAGGCTGCTTCAGGAGAAGGTTTATCAAAATGGAACCTGCAGAAAACAAGGTGACTCTAGAAGGTTCTGACATGGGAGGCCTTTTCTATGGCCTCAGAAGGAAAAAGTGAGGGTTCCTTGGATACCAACTGTCCTCTAAGCTGCCACTGAGCCACACTGAGACAGATAACTGTGGATGCTGAAGGCTCTGGGACATACCTGCTCTTGGCACATTCCATTTTACAGTCTTCTCCTTAAGTCACAACTACGACTTCACTGAACCCGCTAAAGGACTGCGTGGGGTGCTGGTGCTCAGAGACCGAGCCGGCTCCCCAGGCAACTCCACTGCAGCATCCCAGTGGACAGTCGGAGCCATGCAGGCCGCTTGCAGAAGGAGCAG
This sequence comes from Pteropus alecto, assembly GCF_000325575.1. Classification (NCBI taxonomy): domain Eukaryota; kingdom Metazoa; phylum Chordata; class Mammalia; order Chiroptera; family Pteropodidae; genus Pteropus; species Pteropus alecto. Next base: position 94,723 of record NW_006434366.1, on the reverse strand, counting down.
GGATTCTGGTACCTTGAGTGTCTGACCTCTGCATCCAGCTGTCAACGAGACTTTTTGGGGGCTCTTCTTGCTTTCTGGGGTCGCCTCCCAGACTGTGGGTCTTATCCTCTGAAACTAGGTAAAATGTGAATCAAACTTGAGCTCAAAAGCATAGGCATATCAGAAACTCTTAAACGTAACAGGATTAAAATAGAGATTGTTCTGCTTTTTCAACTTTGGATCAAAACAAGAGCCATAGCAACCCAAGGACCCTCACATCTTTTGCCTTCCTCAAGTAAAACAGGAACTCGCACGAGGAAATGAAAGGAAAAGAAAATTAAGTTTGCTCCCTTTCGAAATGAGGCACTAGTACAAAAGCAGTAGCCACTAACATTTGTATGGTGCTTATTATGGCCCAGACACCATTCTAAGAGCTTTACACATTAGCTCATTTGCCCCTCACAGCACCCCTACGAGGGGACGGTATTATTAGCTCTGCTTTACTTACAGGAAAACTGAGGCACGAGGTTAAGGGATATGCCCAAATCACACAAGCCAGTGAGCAGTGTGAGTGGGACTCACGGCTAGGCTGGTGGTCTCCACCGCCTGCTTGTAACACTGCCTGGCACTGCTCCTGGAGTTGCCAGACTCTGAAAGTGCGAGTGGCTGCGGTTCTCAGAGGTGGCATGATGGCCGAGATTTAAAAAGGTGTCAGGAGAGAGGCAATAGATCTGAATTATAAGCAATCTGGCACAGCGCAGTCTCAGAGTGAAAACCTACTAAGGCTAGACTGTCTCTCTCTAGAAAGCAGTAGCATTCCTTCAGCCTGGATCAAGGCTGGGCTGTGAAAGGAACACACATACTAGCGCACAGCATACTAGCTGTGCTTCTGGCATGTCAGTGGACGCCGACCACGGAAGTTTGTGCCTGTAAATTCTTTGACACGCTTCTCTTCAAAAGATGCCGCCTACTTTCCTTTTCTTTGAATGTGGTCCAGACTCAGTGACTCACTTCTAACAAAGAGAATGGGCAGAAATGATACTATGTGATTTCTGGGCCAGGCCACAAAAAGGATAGCTTCCACCTGGCTCTCTGTGTTTGCTAGCTCTAGCGGAAGCTGGTCACCGGGTTATGTGATCAGCCAAGCAGCCCTGTGCAGAGGCCCATATTCAGAGAGGAATTCTGCTGCCAGCCACATGAGTGAGCCACCTGAAATTGATCGTCTAGCTCCAGACGAGCCTTCAGTGATTCCAGTCCCTACACAGACAAATCATCCTCACTGTGCCTTGTCAGAATCGCTGACTCACAGAAACCAGGGGAAAATAAATCCTTATTGTTGTTTCAAGCCACGAGCTTGGGTAATTCGTTATACAACAACAGATGACGGACAGACTGACTTACCCTCTCTGTCTACTGGGGCCTTGAATCCTGGCTCTGTCTG
>NW_006434366.1:72079-93144 GCF_000325575.1 Pteropus alecto | reverse complement strand
AGGTGGTCTCCCGAGTTGTGAAGAACATGCTTCTGCCTTTATAACCACAGACGGGCTTTTCCTGGGACTGGAAAAAGTCAACTATGAAAGCAAAGTAACGATTCTGCTAACACCGCTAAAAATACCTTGTTATAAAACCTCTAACAAGCTTTAAACTTTACATGTCTAGGTGATTTGACCAAAGGTTTTATCTGCTATATATTTGTCATTCTTTGTCAGGGCAGCAGTGTAAAATGCAAGGCATTTTGATCTGAATTGTTGAAAAAAACTTCCATTTATTTCTATATTCTTCTAATCACCAAAGAATATTGGCCATAATTCCATTACTATTTCTGATTCCACAAAAACAGCTTTTCAATGTGGAATAATCTCTTTTTTTAGTAGTCAGGGACTTAATTCAAAGGTTTTCAGTAGAAAGAGGGTCTATTAAAAGGTGTGTTATGTCTTGCAACTTGAAAACTGAGCCAGCTCCTCAGTGGGCCAGGGGCTTTATATTAGAGAAGCAGTCTTAACACTCTGATTGAATCAGACAAGGTCAAGGCCCTTCTGTTAGTGATGGGTGAAGGCACAAGGCTGGACTTCTGTTCTCTTGTCTTACCTGGACTATGCAAAGGAAGAAGAGGTCAATTTCACACCCTGCCCATTACAAGCAAAGACAGCAGAATGCTTGATACCAGAGAAAGATGCTCTGACTCATACCGTTCCAATTTCCAGGCTGACACTGACACTGTGCCAGCTGGGGGCAGGACACAGACCATGAGCAAGCTCATCATATCTGAAGCCAAGGCGGGGGCTGCTGGACAAAGGTGCCAGGGCAGCAAATGAGAAAAATTATTTCAAGTAGTTGGGACTGAAATACACTTATGCTTGGGGTAAGATCAGTTATTTGAAACAAATTATATAAAAATAAGACTGGCCAACCCCAAGAGTGTAGAGATGATCTTTCCAGCCTTTTCTAGTCCTGTGGAGCTGTGTTTATAAAGTCCTATATAGTGGAAGCACTTCTAGAGTGTGGGGCCTTTATGCTGTGATGCCCCAAACCACTCAGGCCTCATCCAAACCATCTTTGAGGGCTTCAGCAAAGAGGACCTAGGCCCAAGCCCCAGCATCTAAATGGCCTTCATTCAGAACTAGCCTGATGTTGTTCTTCAGACTTTCTATTAAACAATGCAAAACTCAACTCTCCCTCCAGCAACATGATTACCTGAGGTGGGAAGTGGAGGGAGCAGCTAGTTTATTTGCTCGTTCACTGCTTTGAAGCTTTGTCCTTAATTCGTTCATCTCTGCGTCTTTAAATTGGAGTTCGGACTGCAGTGACTGGAGCTGAAAGGCAAAAGAAACATACCTGTAGTGCCCTCATCACATACACACAAACACCTCTGGGCTTCAAAATCTCAAGCTAATGGAAAACAAATAATGAAAAATACGTTTGAAAGTCTGCTGTGACATAAATGTCCTAAAATATCAAGCTTTAGGTTTCTTTCTGAAAGACAGCATGGTATTCTAGAAAGATATTTTGATCTGAACGATTGTGAGGGTTCAAATATCATTTACTCAGACTCTCTGAACTTCAGCTTACCTGTGACAGAAATACCTGTCTTCACGGTTGGGGGAATTAAATAAGAATGTTCAATGTAAAATGCCCAGCACAGAACTTGACAAGGGGCCATATCTCACACAGTAACATGTTGGCCTTTTCGTGAATGCAGTGGTGCACAATTCCAGGCCTTTCTGAAAGTCTAGGCAGAGTATCTGAAAGAGTTTTACCAAAACCTTATACAGTGTGGGCAGACCTGCTGCTCTGGCCCTCAGGGTCTACGGCCAAGAGTATCTGCTGTCACTCACTCCCCTGAGCACACTCTGTGCCAGGCAGAGCACCAGACACAGTAAGTGCAGAACCTTTTAAATCTCATCACCACCTTCTGGTTATTTCCTGGACTAGGTTAGGGAAATGAGTCTTAGAGTTGAAATCATTGCCCTGAGCTCACCACTGGTAGGAGATAAAGCCTGGACTCAAACTGTTTGTCCAAGTGCAAATCCCTCCTTCTTCACCATACCTATGGAAAGGCAGCTGCTCCTGTTAGTGCTAGGCCCAGGCAGTTTAAAGTTTGCTCCTTTCAAGTTTGCTAAGTTTGCTGAATGAAGACCCCACGTCCTTGAGACTGAAGACTCGGGAGGTGCTAAAGGCAAGTCGGGGTATACTCTGGACAACTACTGTTTTTCTTCCCAGAACAGCATCTCTTTCCCCTGAGGAATGATCATCTCACCACCTCTATGTGATCTGAATGGGAACCCTCATCTCTGTGGTGACAGCAACTGGTTCAAGGACAGGCACCTGACTTGGGTCAGACCAATTTTATTTTTATTTTTGCATTTTTATAAGAGTTATATTTGAGCCAAACTGGCTATATTCTAGACAGCAAGATCTCAAAGGCTCCCAAGATCAGACCAATTTTAAATTTTAAAACTTGCCCGGAACTTTAAAACTTGAGATGGGAGCCCAAGTCTTTGATCTGCTCTGGAACACGAGCCTAGTTGCTTCTGGAGAACACATCCTCTTCCAGAAGGATGAAGCCTGTCTACAGTGCAGAGAGCAAAGATGAATCCTGGCAAGGCTTGAGGCAGTCAAGGCTCCAGCACACCAGTTTCCCCCCAGATTTAGTTATAGAAGCCAATACATTTCCTTTCGGCCTAAGCTAGAGCAATTGAGTTTCTGACCTGCCAAAGGAGTCCTAATGTAAACCTGTTTCTAGAAAGTCTAAGCTAGCGATTTATACCTGCCAAGACCAACCACTACAGCAAAGTGGCTTCAGATTGCTTCTCCAAACCACATGCAGAGCCTGAGGAAAACTACATGCAATGAGCTGATAGCAGACAGTATTTAAGACAACTGTTGAAATCTTCCTAGAAGATGTACATGCAACTTTGGTCATTGTTTCTAAAGGAGCTCAGTGAGCAGGCAAAGCTAGTGTCCATAATAACCAAAACAAATGTTCTGGATCACCTTTTTGGAGAATTCCCTTTCTTTGTCACTGAGTGCTTGAGTTTTCTCTTGCTCCAGAAGGAAATGTGATCTTCTCTGCTCCTCTAAAATCGATTCAGTCTGATGCAGTGAGTCCCGCAAAATTTTAATTTCTCCATTTTTAATGAGGACTTCTTCTTCCATTGCCTTCATCTACAAATCCCAAATCAATCTTGTGAAAAGTTTGTAAAGGAAAATTATATATGTACTTGTTTCAACATGTAGCTGTGGGGATGGAAAAAGCCCATGTAAAATATGTCCTATAGACCAATGAGCGCTCAAAATATATCTGTACCAACCAGATGTCACCTAGGCTCTATGGTCTGCTAGGCTCCTTCATGTGACAGCTGATATTTAGCAAGACAGCTTAAAGACACACTTGTCACTCATGCATACAGATTCTGTAGGCTCTAATAGGTCTTAAACAATTTGGGTCACACACCTCACAGAACTAAAATTCCACATTATGTTCCTGGTTTTCCTAAGGACCAAGGTTGGGCACATGAAGGAAGTCTGCTTTTTTGTACAACTGCTAATGAAAATAGCAACCATTATGATGTTGTATCATTTACATAAGACATAATTTATAAATTTATCTTTGTGCTAAAACGGAAAATTTGTATCTCTTTTTGGATCTGGTATACAGTGTCTGCATTCTTGTACTGGCTGTTAGGCCAAGGAATTTCAAGATTTAGTTTCTTTCAGCCTCAATTTTCTGGCATTCTTTTCCCAGCCTTCCCCCATTTCATGGGGATGAATCTGGACTCATTTTAAAACTTTTTTCTATTTTATTGTACACTGATTTACAATGCATGCATGAGTGAACGAATTAGCTATAAAAACCTCAAATTAAGTCACTTACCTTGTCTTTAAGTTCTTTGTATTGTGCCTGAAGTACCTCTAATTCAAAATTATCTTTAACTGGAACAATTTCTCTGTTTTTTCCTGAAGGGTTTTTTGACAGTCCATCTAATCTGGGGACCTTATGAACACCTGTAAGAAACAGTTCTCATATACTTTTCAGGACCCAACATTTTCCCACTTTTGCCAGACAATGTTGAAAAGAATCCCTCTTGAAAGCAAATTAGAGAAACATCTAGTAAGCAATACAGGTATCTTTCCAACCTAAGAACCTGACTCAAACTCATAAATGATCCTTACGAAATAATAGATCCTGTCACCCTCTCCCCATCCCCCACCCAAATTTAAGAATCTCATCTAAAGGCTGAAAGGCACTGTGGGGATCTCACTGGTCAGAACTCAATGATCTATTATTTAAAAATATGTACTAAGCACCTACAATGTGCAAGGCATGATTTAGTCTCTAACGGTACAATGGTAAGCAAAATGGATTGTCTTTACTGGTGGAGCTTATAAGACATTGAAAAATAATCACATGTACAAATGTAGAATTACAACTGTGTTGAGAGCTGCAGAGAACATAGGAAAGCCTCTAATAGGGGGGTTTGATCTAACTGAATGACTAGAAGGATTCCCCTAAGGAAGTGATGACTGAGCCAAAAGCTGAAGAACAAACAGGAAGTAACTACGAGTGGAGATGGGGAATGGATGGACAAGAAACAGCAATGTGCAAAGTTTCTATATTGTAAAGCAGGGAGAATTCAAGGAATGAAGGAGGGCAGTGTGGCTAAACACCAGAGAGGAAGGGACAGACCATGCTGGGCCCTGCAGGCCACAAAAGGATTTAGATCTTTATATTACAAACGGTGGGAAGTCATTAAAAGGCTTTCAGTAGGAATGTTCAAGTCTATTTGTATGACACACAGCCAGATTTGTTTCAAAAAGATAACTCTAGCTGTGTTGTGAAGTCTGACCTGTAGGGAGTCAGCACTGGGACAGAGAAGACTATTTAGCAGACTATTGTCCAGGGGAGGAGTGATGGTAACACAGATCAGGGAGATGGCAGCGATGATGCAGAGGCTGGATTCCAGAGATAGATTCAGAAGGTAAAGTTCCAGGGTTTGGAAAAGAATTAGATGTATGGTCAAGGTAAGAGAGCTGTCACCTTGTGCCACCTGAAAGGAGTGGTACTAGTCACTGTCGTGTGGAACATTTATTTGGTCATTTTCTGCGTGTCTGCTTTGCCAGGCACCGTGCTGGAGATGCTGGAGGATGACTGTGTTTCCAGGTAGTGATTATGTGGAATTTAAGATGTCTGTGAGACATCCAAATAGAAATGAAAGTTGCCCTCAAAACCTCTTTCTGGGAGCTCCACAGATTTCATTCATTCATTCCCCAACTAGAATGCAAGCTCCATGAAGGAAGGGGTTTTTGCTCATTGCTAAGTGTGCTGCAGTTCCTAAGGTTTGGCCACCTAGTACAATTTACTGGTTGTAAAAAGAATAAGTCTCTTTCATCTCTTGCCTCTGCCAGACCCCTCTTATGCTCATACAGCTCGACGGGGACAGTGGTCTTCATTAGATCTAAAGCCTCCCAAATTTGTCACAAGAATGGGTCTCCGTGTATAGGTAGTGATGGTTCTGATGGTGGTGGGAGTCGTGTTCCAAGGATTTCTGTTTAGAACTAAGAACCTAGTGGCCCTAACTTTAGAAACTGAAGTAAAATGTTAACCTAGCTTTCCATATTTCAAATCGATTGACACTCTTGATCCATTTCTCCTCAAAATTAAAGGACTTTTGGGGGGCACAACAGCTGCTTAAATCAAGCTGTTCTATATTTTTAAAAGGTGAAGGGTCAGTATGCGCGTAAGACGCCGGGGGCAGCGGTCGCTGAGGTCCTGAAGCCACAGCCATCAATGGTGTTTGGAGAGGTCTACATCACCCTCGGGGGAAAAAAAGACCCCTAGGTGCACTCACTGGACACGTCCTGAGCAGCGGACGGGCATTGGCTCAGGGCCTGTGACGCGAGGGTGTCGAGCTCCTCCAGGTCGTCCGCGGTGAAATCCCCGTGCGGGCCGAACGGGTCTTCGGGATCCAGAGTCGCGGTCGCGGGGAAGCCTCGGGCTCGCTTGCTCGGAGGGTGCCCGGTACTGGGCGGCGGGCCGGGGCTAGGCGCCGGGGGCCCGCTCCGCCTCTTGCTGCCGGGGGCGGAGGTTCCAGCCATGCCTGCCGCTGGTCAGTGCCCTAAGGCACCGAGTCAGCTATGGTAACCACGAGACTGGAAAACTGGACCAACCGCCCGCGAGCCGCCACCAGCCTCAGCCGCTGGGGCCACGCCCCCAAGCCCACGGGCCAATCATCCGCCAGCCGGCTGACGCGGGGAAATGACGTACATCCGAGCGCGCCGCCGTGCTTCGCTGAGTGCCTGTTCTTGGTCGCGTGCTTCCTCTCTATACCCGCTGCTGGGACTCAGTAGGTCCGCAGCCGGGGCTGTGCGCGGCGCGTTCCAAGGTAGTAGGGGCGCGGGTCCCGGGCTCACCTGGCCCACCGCGCGGTTGCTGTGCGCCCCCTCCCTAGCATCTCGTGGGGTACACAGCCACGCTGGAGTTCGCCTCGACATCCACACTTGCAGCCAGCACTTAGGGGTTTCTGCAACCTCGCTGTCCTGTGCTAGACCCACCTCTCACATGCCCCGAGGTTCTCATGGAAGGAGTACGGGAGAGAGGGTTAGGCGAGTACGAATATAACTGTGAGCAGACATGTTTGAGAACAGTAGGTGTTTTGAATGTGTGCATTTGAGGTAGGTATGGGGAAGAAAGTCTAAGGAGTGATCTGGAAAAGGTTGTGCATGTGTTGGGAGAGGGTGGAAACTGCTCAGGCCATTAACATTATTCATTCATTAATTTCTTTGAGAACGCTTGAGTGTTTTTGTCCCAAGTGCTGGTCATAAAGAAATGAATGAGGCTCAGGAAGGCGAGGAAGGACCCCTGGAAGTGGCACGTAGGCTGTCTTACAGGTTGAGTGGGAGTTACCAGAGTGAGCGAGGAGGCTGCCACTTAAGACTACTCAGACAAGCATACACCACCAAAATGGAAACCACTCAAGTGCCACGTAGCAGTTATCTGTGGCAGAGATAAGTAAGGCTTCAAAGAGGAGCAGGGATTCAAGTTGGGTTTGAGTGCCTGACAGGATTTTATTGGGCAGCAGTGGTGTGTAGGGCAGTTAACAGGAACAGGGTGTTGGAGAGTTAGGGGCAAGACTTTCATCCTTCCATGCTCAGTGCCAAATTTAGCCTGTGATTGTCTTGTGGGTGTTTTGTTAAAGCAGTAAATGAAAGGGAGATGGTTGTCAGGGCCTAGAGGCTCTGGAATACTTTCGTTTTTTAAGGTAACTGGTAGTTTCCCTCAGATAGCTGCTTAAGTTTTAATTGCTGCAGGCCTCTGGTCCTGTAAAGAGACAGGACTGCACTTGATTTGTCAGGAGGGATTAGGTTCCACTCTTAGGGGCAGTGTGCTGGCACTAGATCTCAGGGTTGTACTCAGCAGCACAGGGCTAGGTGCCAGCTGCCAAGGTCCCACAGGGACTGCCTAAAAAGTCCATAGAAGATGCTGCTGGCTATGCAATTTTCCAAGAGAGGACCAAAGAAGGATTCTGCCCACCTCCCCTTCATGTCAAGTACATTGAATCATAAAACACGCTTCGATCTATCAAAACATTTTCCAATTTTGACGTAGTGAAATCCAACTAATTCTAGAGCCCTTTTTGAAAACACATTTTCAAAGAAAGCTTAGCATTATTCCCATTGTTGTATCAATGGTTCTGGAGGGGAAATCCAATGACTTGTGCCTCTGAATTAAATGTTTCAATATATATGCATTTAGTACACATTATGGATGGCCTCTGTCTTCCAGGAAGTTATTCCTCCTGGAGTCAAGGGTGATAATTAACAAACATCAGGAGAAAAATATGAAACAGGGTAAGACATTGGGACTGCCCCTTTTTACAGTGATCAGGGAAGAATTCACAATTGTGATATTTTAGTTCTCTAAAGGGAGTGACAGAAAAAGTAGGCAACAATACAGTAAGGAAGGCACTTGCTTGTAATGTAGGCCACTGTGCCTCAAGATGGATCAAGGGGATGAACTGTAGATATCAAAGGGCAGGGAATGGTGTCTAGATCCCTTAGGGCCTCAGTGGTCATTGTAGGGACTCTGGCTTTTGCTCTAAGAAGCCACTGAAGAATTCTGAGCCAAGGAGAGATGAATTATAACTTCACAGTTTAGCAAGATCACTCTGTCCTAAGTAAAGATTAGACTGTAAGGGAGCACGGGTAGGGGCAGGTAGACAAATCTGCTTTTTTATGTAATCAATTCCTCTTACATAGAGGCAGAATGTGAGGAGTTTAAAAAGCATATAGCGCAAATAGCACACCAAGGAACTGGGACTTTACACTTGAGTCTAGGGGCGTCCAGAAGTAAAATGATTCAGGATACAAGAGTATTTACTAGTGTTAACAATATGAGTAGTTAAAAATCCAGGTGAGGGATTTTAGGGTTAGAATGGGGTGGGGGCATTGTAAGAAATATGAAGGGACCAGATTTAATTTTTTCCTGATGGGCTGAATGTGGAGTATAAGCCACAAAAACCTAGGAAGGGCGTTTCTGAAGCCCTTGTAGAAATGCATACCTGGGGGCTTCGAAATAAGCTTGGTTCTTAAGAGACTTTCAGGAATCTCTTCCTTCCCCAGTTTTCTTCCCTTCGTGACATGTATCAAGTGTCCTGCTGCCCTCTCACTATAGAGAAGTTCCTTGACAATAGGAACTGTTCACTGGTACAAGCTCAGCCTGCATATAGCAGACTCCTTACATGAACAGATTAGCAACCCCATTAAAACAAATGGCAATGTGGATGTCTTAACAGAAAAAGATGGGTTTTCTTTCCAAAGTACACCTTATGTAATATACTATCAGATATACAACCACACAAAAACAACAGCCATTTCGAATGGGTTGGTTTAATTCCAGGCGGTACAGAATTCAGGATAGAACAAAGACTAAAGAACACAGTTTGGCAGGATTCCAGGTTGGGTTTACTCTGACCTCACTGCTAAGGCTGAAATGGCTGATGAGAAGAATTAAAGAGATGAGCCACTGCATGATTATTATTATTTTTTTTACAAAAGTTTATTCTCAAATGTACAACAGTCTCCAAAACAACTTCATCTAGCTATAGATGTTATGGCAGGGAATCCGGATGTTAAAACAGGAATGGAATTAAGTATCACCATTGCCCCAGGCACAAGGAACGGCTTACTTTTTGCCAGATTTCTTAATTCCACCTGTGGCTGCAAAAGGAAAAAAAAAAAGTCTCATCTAGGGATCTTATGGTAGAAGCCTGAGGGGCCTGAAGTAGAAGGTTCGGCTCTTGTACTGGGCATTCTTTTTGACACAATCACATACAGGGCTTTACCAATATTGTCTATTCTGGGCAAAAGTAGAATGAGGATGAGGCAGCGGCACAAGTAATTGCTGTGCACTGGTCTGGATCTACACTGTGTTGTGTGCTTCACAGATTGGTTCATTTAATCCTCATCTCCTATCAACCCATTTTTCAGATGACGAAGTCTTAAATGGTAGGTCTTTGAAGTTATAAACTAGTATGTGATGAAGCAGGATTCCAACCTGGGGAGTCTAACTTCCACCTCCATATTCTTAACTGCCACGTCATATCACACGACCTTCCACATTATGATCCTGGGGCCTGGTTTACTCAATACCTGTACTTTACCCAATTTATAAATGACTATATATTTGGCACACAGTAGGTAATTTAATAGATGTGGAATTAAGTATGCCTAATATAGGAATGAAGATCCCAAAGGACTGACAAAATAAACCTTAAAAAAATTAGATGATGTCAATGGAAACAATTAGTATAGGATTTCACTAAGGACTGACACAGAGTAAGGGAAGGTGCAAGATACCTCACCATGTTACTTCAAAAAGAGATCACAACAGCTAGAATCTCAGTGTTGTGTGAATAAATAATAATGAATCCAGCCCACTGGGATAGAGGTCTTGGTAAGGCCTGGATGACACTCCTACCATCACAGCCTCCACCATCCCTAGTGAGGCTCATAGTGATCCAATAGAGCATACTGTGGAGGAAATAATCACTAGTTTGATGAATGTAAACAGCATTTAAGAAGCATAAATATTAGGGCTGTTGGGCTTGAAAAACATTTTTTGACGCAATCAATTTCTCCTACATAAAAGAAAAGAGGTAGAATGTTAAAGGTTTAAAAGGCATATAGTGCAACTAGCACGCCAAGGAACCAGGACTTTACATTTCAGTCTAGGAGCATCCAAAAGTCAAAAGGCGAGGGATACAAGAGTATTTACTAGCGTTAACAATATGAGTACTTAAGAAATAGTGAAATACGGCTTTGGGGCAAGAAATTGTGGCGGATATTTGGAAACCCAACTGTATGAATTCGAAGATATATGAATTTTTGTGTTTCCAATTCTGCCTCTCCTCCAAGGAAGGGAAGCAGACCGCCTGGCAGGCAGGCAGGCAGGCAGGCAGATTTCGTTTCCAGACCTGGCCTGACTTCGTCCCTTCCCGCTGCGGCGGATCCAAGCATGGCTAGGCCATCCGACGCAGTGGACACCAAGAACCAAGACCTCCCCACTCACCATCCAAGCAGGACACGGGCCTGCCCGGGCCGCGTCCAGACCGATGCTCAGAACATTTGTTTGGATTGGGCTCTACCTAGACCTCACTTACCCAGGGGGCCCTTCCCCGCGGCCTTCGCTTTTAACTCCTCGAGTTTCTTTTGCTCTTCTTTCTGCTTCTGCTTGAACGCCTTATCTTCCTAGGGAGAAGCAGAGCGGGTTCACGCCAGGCGGGTTTCCCAGCCCCTCCGCGCCCGCCCACGCCTCCGCGCGGCCCTCACCTCGTCCATCTCCTTGGCCTGCTTCTTGGGCTGCTTCAGGGGCTTCTTCTTGCCACCTATGGACGACACGAACACGCTCAGCCCGGCCCTCACCGGGTGCTGTCCCACTCCACCCCGCCGGCCTCATACACTCACCTTCGCGGCCGGACATGGCGCCTGCCGCCCCTTCCCCAGACCCTGCCACCGGAAGCGGAGCTCCCGCGTCCCACCCCTTCGCTTACACCTCCCCGCGGGCCCGCTGATTGGCTCCTAGTCAGGAAGTTGCGCTCCCCCTGCCGGAAGCGGCCGTCTGGAGGCGGGTGCTGAAGGCTCAGGGATCAATTGAGAGGCGGGCGTTCGTTTGGGGGTTGCAGTTCGAGCGCGAGGCGCGCCAGGTATGGGGCTGGGGTGGGGGTCGTTCTGTCAGGGGAATGTCCGGAAACCAGGAGGGGTGCTAAACCGGAAGGCATCGGGGCTGGGGTCGTGCGCGGGCAAGGCGCTGCAGGTAGAGGGAAGAGTATGTGCAAAAGGCCTTGAGGCTTGGCGCGTTCCTGGAACCGAGGAAAGCACAGAGTGACTGGAGGGAGAAGCGAGGGGAGGTGGCAGAGGTGGGCGAGGGCGAGATCACCTGGTCCTCGAGTTTTGGAGGCCACCCGAAGGAGTTTGGGTTTCATAATATAGTACGAGGCGCGACTTTTTTGCAATTCTGTTTATTCAGTACATTTTTGTTGATTATGTACTACACGCAGATAATATTCTAGGCACTGAGGATGCAGCAGTGAACAAAACAGTGCCAGCCCTGGCAGAGCTGATATTCTAGTGGAGGAGACTACAAGCCAAGTAAATGAGTAAAATCTATATCGCAGGTCGTGTGATATGTGCATGAAGAAAAATAAAACACAGACAGTGGATAAGGAGTGCTGGAGTGGGGGTGGATGGCAATGACGTTTGAAAAACAGGAGGCAGCAGGCAGTACAGATAGTGAAAGCTAGTGCGAAGGCTCTGAGGTGGGGCTAGTTTAGTGTGTTCCAGCGGTACTAAGTCCATGCGTAATTATGTAAGGTGAAGGATGCATTAGCTAACCTTATTGTGGTGAGCATTTAGCAATGTATGAGTGTATCAAATGATCACATTGTACACCTCAAACTTATACAGTAGTATATATTAATTATATCTCAAAGCTGGGGCAAAACTGTCCTTGTGGCTGGATCAGAGTGAGAACAGGGAGACTAGTGGGAGATGAGGTCAGAGAAGAGAGGTCAGAATGAGAGCCAGGAGGTGGAGGCCCTGTGGGCCACGGAAAGGATTGCCTTTTACCTTGAGAGAAATGGGGAACCATTTCAGGGTTTGAGCAGAGAGAGTCGTTTTAAAAGGACCATTGCTCTGTTGACAGTAGACTGTAGGGGCTAGAGTAGAAGCAAGAGGCTCCTAGGATAATCCAGGCAAAAGATGCTGGGCATTGGGACCAGGTGGTAGCAGTGGCAGGGACAAGAGTAAGTGATTCTGGATTTGGAAAGGAAGTGGCATCAGCTAATGGATTGGCTGTGAAGTGGAAGAGAAAGCAGAGTCAGGGATGATGAGAGAATTTTGGCCTGATTTGGACTTGGGGTTTCCATCAACCGAGATGGAGAAGGCTGTGGGGAAAGCAAGTTTGGGAGGGGAAGATAGGATCCCCATGAACCTTCTGAGCAGTGATGTGCATTGGGCAGTTTGATAAATGAGCCTGGAATTCAGAGGAGAGGTCTGGGCGGGAGAAGTCACTAGTTGGTTTTTATTTTGAAGTAACAGCTTTATTGAGATACAATTTATGTACCATGTAATTCTATTTGGTGTGTACAGTTCAGCAGTTTTCGTATTTCACAGTGTTGTGCAACCATCTCACAATCCATTTCAGAACATTTTTGTAGATGCGTTTTAAAGCCATGAAAGTGAGTGAGAGAGGAGGCTGAGGACCGAGCCCTGGGGCACTCTGTGGAAAGGTTAGGGAGATGAGTGAGGATAGGAAGCCAAGTGTAGAAGGCATTTCAAGGAGAAAGGACCTGTCACAAGGCACAGGCTACTGAGGACTGAGAACTGGTCATTGGATTTAGTGCAGAGGTGACCTGGTTAAGAGCAGTTCCAGTGTCAAGGAGTTTGGCTGTAAAGAAGGGCAGAGGGATAGGGCAGTTGCTGTAGGGGGTGTCAGATCAATTACTGGGCAGTGTCTGAGGAAGGGAGAGGCCGTGGGGCCTGGGGCCCAGTTTGGTCCTCCCTGGAGCATGGCTTCTTCACCCAACAGGGAGAAGGGTATGGGACAGACACTGGCAGGTGGGAAGGTGTGGTGGGAAGTTCTTTCCTAATTTTTAGCTATTTTCTTGGTGAAAAATGAGGCAAGCCATCAGCTGCAAGTGAGGATGATGATGGAGGTTTGAGGAAAGGGCATTTGGTGGGGACGAGTGAGACAGTGGACAAGTGAGAATGGATTTGAAAGGGGCAAGATTCTGAACTTGGGCCTCAAGGCCCTGCTTCACTTGGCCTCTGTCCACCTGTCCAGACCCTTCTATCCATTCCGCTCTCCTCTTCTTTCCAGATGCATCAGCTGCCTTTCAGGTTCTAGACGACCTTGAACGCCTTTCCACTTTTTCTCTCTGCCAAGAACATCTTCTCTTTGCTGGTTGGGGGGTTTGTGAGACACCTGAGTGGAGAGGAGCTGAGCAACAGGCCGGGGCCTGAGGACGGGAGGCTGAGAGGAGGGACCGAACCGAAGGAACAGCTTGGGGGTCATTGGTGCCTTCCCTCACAAAGAGAAATCCTGCTGTCACCAAGCTTACGTTTGGTGACGGGCTAAGAAACAAATAGAGAAGACAGTATGCATCTGATGGAGAAAAATAAAGCAGGTAAGGTAGCCAAAGAGGGAGTGGTCAAGGAAGGCCTTGCCAAGAGGTGATATTCGAGCAAAGACATAGAAGTCAGGGCGAGCCGACTGGACTTGTGGAGAAAGAGTGGTCCAAGCAAGGAAGTGGCAGGGCACAGGCCCTGTGGCGGGATCGTCCTTAACATGGTAGGGTGGCCAGAGTGGAATACAGGGATGGAGAGAAGGAAGGGGATGAGGGCTGAGAGGACTGGGGCATGTTGGCCACTGGCAGGACTGGTGTTTATGCCAGGTGAGATGGGACCTGTTAGGGGTTTTGAACTGAGGGGTGTGTTCTGTCTTATGAGTTAACAGCCTCTGGTTGTCATGTGAAGAGGGGCAGCTGTGATGGGCAAGGGAGGAAGCTAGACTTCGTAGGAGGCTGTAGCGATCATCTCTGCCAGGGGCGGGTGCCCTTTCTGAGGTCCAAGAGTGGGCAGCTGATAGAGGAAGAGCCGGGAAAGGAGGCTGAGAAGGTTGGAGGAAGCCCAGAGAGGGTAGTAATTTCAAAAAGAGAGGGTGTTGAAAGCTACAGAGGTAATGGAGAAGAAATCTGAGGAGCGCCAGCTGGATCTGGCAAGGTGGACATTTTGCAGGGCCTCCAGGAGAGCAGCCTTGGTGGCAGACTGGGAGCAAAAGAGAACGGGGCTGAGGAAGTGGTGACAGCCAAGGTGGACACCTTTCTGCCGAGCATTGCTGAGGAGCGTGGATGCTGTGGTCGGCGGGGCTGCGTGCTTTGCTTTGATAAGGGGTGCACCTGCAGGATTGTCGCGGAGTCACAGCTTGTGTGCAGAGGGCACTGGCATCGAGGCCTAGTAGGCTTGCCTGACTGCCAGTGGCCACATGCGCTCCTTTGGGCCTTACGAATGGGACCCAGGGGTTCGGGTGCGGCATCAGCTTGAAACCGCTGTTATAGGGATGCCCCATTCTGTGGCTCTCAGCTCGGGCATACTTTGTCCAGGAGGCCCATCCCTCCCCATCCAGCTTGGTTTTCAAGAGGGCTCGAGCTTCTCTAAGCACAATGGGTAGGAGGCCCTGGGCAGGTCTCTGTCCTACATCACCTTACATCAGAAAGCCCGTTTCTTGGTGACTGGACCACCCCCAACTTGTCTTCCTGTCCCCAGCTTTCTCTACTTTTGTCTCTCTGGCCTGGTTCTTTGGCCACCAGGTGTCACTCTGACAGCCAGTGTCACTACTGGGGTCTCCAGGGGTGCAAGGGTGGTTTGGCCAGAGGAGGGTGCTGCTGGCCCAGGTTTGCCCAGAGAGCATGGGTCTCGTGGCACTCTCTCTTGGGGGTCCTCAAAATCACAGGTACCCTTGGGCTCCCGATAATGGGAAACTGTGCCGTTCAGGTGGTGAAGTGGGCATCGTTGGGGCCCAAACGTCAAAGCAGAGTTGAAAAAGGAAAGATTAACCCAACCTGTTGAGCAGTGACTGAGGTCGGAGCAGATGGAGAAAGTTTATGGGAAGTGAAATGGGACACTGGGATTTGGTGACCTGGAGAGTCTGGGCTTGCAGGGCAGAAGGAGGAGGGTCGGCGTGAACCTAAGGAAAGTTGTCCTCTGTCGCTGAAACCCGCTGGTCCCACAGTTTCCCCGGGTGTCTTTATCAGTCTTTGTGGGGCTTTGTCAGCGTGCGCACAACTCAGGTTTGAGAATTTCCTTTGCCATTAACAGGAACGTGGGCACCAGAACTCTTATTCAAGTCATAATAGAGACCTGGGGGATGCGGAAGGCATGATTTCCCAGATACATTCTTTCCTGATGTATCCTGTTGTCCGGGTCCCCGGGGAAAGCCTGACCGCAGTGGCTGCGATCTCCAGGCCCAGCACAGCGGCTCTCAGTTTGGACTTCTTAGTGGAAGTTAGTCGGTTCAGAACTGTCCCTAGGGCTTGCAACCTGCCTGACTCATGCCCAGCTTTCTCAGCTGTGAGTTGATCTGTCTGGTGTCCCCCACAGATCTCCCAATGACAGGGTGCAGCCCTGTGTTTGCCATGCAGCACGTCGCGGGTGTGCCCCCCGTACTGATGCGGAGAGGCCTCCTTGGAAAGGACCCCTCTATGACCAGGACTCTCTGCAGCCCAGGCCCCAGCCAGCCGAGAGAGAAAAGGCCTGAGGACGTGGCCCTCGGGCTGTATCACCGCCTCACAGCCCTGGGAAGGGCCCTGGGGCATGGCATTCAGCAGCGAGCGTCTTCCACGGCCAAGACTTGGTGGGACAGATATGAAGAGTTTGTCGGACTCAATGAGGTTCGAGAGGCCCAGGGAAACGTGACCGAGGTGAGGAGGGGAGCCCAGGTGGTTGACCCTGCTCCCTGACTGGGGAAATGTGCCCCAGAGGCTCCTGCCACACAAGTCACCAGCCCGAGTCACCAGCTGCCAGCTACATGGTGCTTAGAGCCACATCCAGATTTGCCTTTTCTTGAACAAATGCAAGTAGTAGAGAGATTTGACTGTTCCTCACATGACAGCATAGGTTTGATAGTACTAGGGTGAAGATCTCTGTGTAACTGTGACCCCCATCCCCCTGAAAATAAGTTGCTGTGTGCCAGTGAGTCCCTGGCCAATAGCATCCATTCTGTCAGGCCAGCAGACACTTCCTTCACTGACAGTTTGGGGGTTGGAGTTGAGAGTTGATGTGTTACCGTGTCCTCGAAGCCCTGTGTGGAAGGTAGAGGCCCTGAGAATCGTACTAGGGGTGGAAAGAGCTGCCTGTGTTTGGCAAGTCCTTTGTGAGAGCGGATGTGCACTCTGCCACCTGTTCCCACTCCTGCCTGGGTGCAGACCAGTACAGTGGGGTGGAAGGACCTGGACTCCAGCTGCGGAGTTTGAGGCAGAGTGCTGCCTCTGCCCTTGGAGGTCACAACCTTGGCTGAGACAGGGTTTCTGGGCCTGTAAAACAAAGCCGTTGCAGTGCCTCTCTTGGCACTGTTGTGAGGTGTCACTAAGGTAACACGTGGAAACGTCTTTCATCGGTTCTTTTCTGTAGTTTGTCAGACTAGAGTTGGCTGGGTTCGGTGGACAAAGATTGCGTGCAGTCGTAGCTGTTTTCCAGTTTCCCAGGGGCATGTTATTTCTACTTGAATGGATTAATCCGCTGATTCCGGTGGGCGTGGCTGGGGCTGCACTTTGAGGACCACTGAGTGAGCCGGGGTTCTGTGTCTGAGGGACTCTCTCTGCCTTTTGCACTGACACCCCGCTGACCTCAGCCACAGTGTTTTGGGACTAGAGATGAGCCTGTGCGGCTATGGTGAGAAGGGGTAGCCGGCCTCCGTCGTTCTCTCCACAGGCAGAGAAGGTGTTCATGGTGGCTCGAGGGCTCGTCCGCGAGGCTCGGGAAGATGTGGAAGCGCAGCAGGCCAAGCTGAAGGAGGTGAGGGACCGCTTGGACCGCATCTCTCGAGAGGATAACCAGTACCTGGAGCTGGCCACTCAGGAGCACAGGATGCTGCAGGTAGGCACCTCGGGAGGCAGCCCTTCCTCACCTGGACAGGGACCCTAGGTCATGGAGGGGTGCGGTGGAAACCCTGACTGGTCTGGTGGTCAGAGACCTGATGAGGAGGCAAACCAGAAGCCCCAGTTGGAGCGACCGGGCCCTAGGCTTCCAGAGCCCATCCACCCGCCTCCTTCTAGAGTCCTGGAGCCAGCAGTCCAGGGCAGCATAATTGGGGCCTCAGGGTGCTGAGGAGGGAACACCATGGAGGGTGCTGGCCCCAGGAGTGCCAGACGCTTCCGTCCTGAGAGACGCATGTCTGGCGAAAGCAACACTGCCTGGGCGGGAGGACAGTGCGGCTCACCTCAGCCACCCTGATGCCTTTGCTCCCACACCCGAGCGAGCGGGCTTGTGCTGCCTTCATTCATTAGCACGTAATCGGTGCCAGGCGTGAGGCGGAGCCCCAGGGACACGGTAGTGGGACATCTGCTGGCAACTAGAGCTTCACAGTCACACCGCTGCTGTATAATATCGCTTTACCTCTGCAGGAAGAGAAGAGGCTTCGCACGGCCTATCTGCGTGCCGAAGACTCTGAACGAGAGAAGTTCTCCCTCTTCTCCGCGGCCGTGCGGGAAAGTCATGAGAAGGAGCGCACTCGGGCTGAGAGGACCAAGAACTGGTCCCTCATTGGGTCAGTCCTGGGAGCCCTGATTGGCGTGGCTGGCTCTACCTACGTGAACCGTGTACGGCTGCAGGAGCTGAAGGCCTTGCTCCTGGAGGCACAGAAGGGGCCTGCGAGCCTCCAGGAGGCCATCCGAGAACAGGCATCCAGCTACTCCCTCCAGCAGAGGGACCTCCACGACCTCATGGCGGACCTAAGGGGCCTGGTGCAAACAGGGCCAAGGCAGAGCTCTGGGTCCCAGCCAGGTACTTCCCCCACCCGAGACAGAGACACAGATGTCCTTTTGGCTGCCTTGAAAGAGCAGCTCAGCCATTCCAGGCAGGTCCATTCCTGTCTAGAGGGTTTACGAGAGCAGCTTGATGGCCTGCAAAAGACTTTCAGCGAAACAGCTGGGGTTGTTCGGCTTGCGGAGGTTGCCGCACTTCCAGGCCTGGTGGAGCCAGCAGATGGGGCCGTGCCTGGCGCCCTGCTGGAACAGGGGAGGGTGGTCCTGGCGCTGGCGGACATGGAACAGAGGCTAGAAGCCCAGGTCAACAGGAACACCATCTATAGCACGGTGGTTACCTGTATGACAGTTGTGGCCACAATGCCTGTGCTCTACATGCTGTTCAGGGCCAGCTAGTCCCTGGACCCAACGCCAGAGGGTCTGAGGGGATGGGTGTGGGAGTGGATTTAGTTAAAGAATCCAGGCAGTGAAGTGAGCCTTTGGGGGTGCACGCAGCCTCAGCCTGAGTCTGAGTACCATCCGTGTGGCTCACCAGCAGGCACACTTTGCTTTTTAGGCAATACTCATTTACATTAATTATGAAAATCTGTGCTAATGTCCAATTAAATCGTCTTTGAGTTTGTATTATTTAAAGTAATTGACATCAGACTGAAGTTTCATCTGTTGAAAATTGAGATTTGGGACCCAAGGGTTTGGCCTCGAATTACAGCAGTCACCCCCTTTTGTCCTTTCTCACCTGTTTGTCTTGTCCTTGGTTCCGGACCGTTTTGGATGCACTTACCCTTTAGGCTTGGATTTTCATTTTGGATTTCCTGGCCTGCCCTGTGTCGGGTTGCCTGGGCATTCCAGTGAATGGAACCTAGCCTGCTGCCCACCCATTGGTGACCATGGTTACTATCCCTCTTCTAGATCACTTCCTCTGCCGTGATGGGGAGAATCTCCTGGTTCTAACACCAGAGGGATGATCAGAGGAGAGCAGGGAAGAGGGGTTGGGGAAAGAGCTGATAAATTATGCTGGGGACATAATTACAGGGGTCGGTCGCCAGTCTGGGTCCCTGGTGCACAGTGCTTTGGGCAGCACCGGTGTGCCACCAGGGCTGGGTTCAGCTCACCAGCAGTGTGCACAGAGAGGCAGTGATGGGGAGGGGCCTCCCAGAGGTGGGAGATGCAGCGGAGGGTGTGGGACTGCTCTGAGAACCCCTGACCTCTCCCTTTTCAGAGGGGGAGGGCAGCCTTTGACCTCCCGGGCTAAATGGCCACAGGTGGCCTTGTGTGTCTTTGAGTAAACAGTGGGGAGGCACTCTGTACTCTCCTGGGAGTCGTGGAGGCCTCTCAGGTCTGGAATACCTGTCAGAGTAGACCGAGGTGGCATGCAGGGTCTGCGGTAGGGGCTTCCTGCGGAGCCAGAAGTTTTCCCACCAGGTACCCTTGCCTCTTGGAGCCTGTGTTCGGTGCCAGGCGTGAGGCGGAGCCCCAGGGACACGGTAGTGGGGCCCACAGGTGCTATGAACCTCTGAGCTCCTGGTCCCTTAGTCATCTGGTCACTTCTTTCTTGGCATTGTTTTTCTGTAATGATTCCTCAAGATGGCGTGGGATGAAGTGACCTCTGCATTTGGGATGTCCACCCCCCTGATGGGGTTGGAGGTGCCATATCAGATGAGGGGTGCTGTGAGATTTGGAAGTCCTGGGCACCCCTCTGGGCGAGGTAGGTCCTGAGGGGTATGCACTTGAGTGAATGGATTTCGAGAGGGGAGGGTTGCAGGGACATGGAAGGGGCTCCCCACAAGCTGCACAGGCAGGAAAGCCATGGCAGGTGAGGGACTCAGGGCAGAATGACCTGGCTGAGGTGACAGGTGTGGAGGAGGGTGGAGCATAAGGTTCGAGAATGAAGTGAGGGACCGGGGGTGCCAGATGGGCATGCCCCTGGGTCTCTGATGCCGCAGGCCAGGGATGAGGGAACTGGGGAGGGGGTGCCATGCTGGTGCAGACCAGGGGTTGAGTGCCTGGACCCAAATGCTGGAAGGAGATAGAGGGAAGGGAGAATTTGGAAGGCAGAGCTGGGTAGACGAGACTGAAGGCAGAATCTTGGTGGGGAGTGTCAAATGGGAAGAGGGTGCCTGTGCTGTTAGCTCTGGTCGGCAGCCAGTATGGATGACCTGAACGTTCTGGGGGAGCTCTGGGGACTTCTAGGGTGATTGTATGACAAATTTTTCCTCCCAGGAGGTCATCCTAATGACCTTAGAGGCGAAGTCCTCTAAAAACCCTAATAAGATGGGCCAGGTCTTGGCTCCTGAGTTTGCAGTGGGCAGGCCAGGGTGAGAAGGGCCCAGCAGGGGGCACAAATGGACCTCTGGAGAGAGCCTTTCTGCTCAGCGGTTCCTCCCTCCGAAGGCCCAGGTATTTGCCTGTGAGGGAGTCTAGACTTGCCCAAGGCTTCTCGGTTATGGGCGGGTCCAGGTATAGGCCAGGGTGGAAAGGAAGGAAATGCGCCTTTGCTTGTGCACAGCCGAAGTGTCTTCCTTTAAGAGCCGGGCTAGGTGTGGAATCACCTCCACTTGCCGGTGAGCAAATAGCCTTGTGTGTGTAGTGGGGGGCGGGGGTCAGGTTACTTGGCTTAGTGGTGGCGCAAACCCAGGCCCAGCCCCGAAGGCTGCGCTCTTCCCGCACAGCCAGAGGTGGGGGCCGGAAGGAGGGGTTGGCTGTTTGGGAGTCCTGGGAGTAGGGGCGGTGGGCAGGACCGGGTGCGGTGGGAGAAACAAGGCGTCTAGGAGTTCAGGTAAAGAAAGTTGGAGGAGGCTAACCACTGGAGCCAGGTATTGCAAAGAGGAAGCCCGGGGTACTGCAGGGCAGAGGTGGTGGCCAGGGAACAGGCGGGGCAGGTGAGGGGCGTGGGTCCCACGCGTGGGTCGCACCGAGCGCTGGCAGGCCCGAAGCAGCTCGGGGCTTGTACCATCATACCTGGGGGTACAGAGCGCGCCCCCTGCCCCGGCCCCCTCCGGTCCCGGGAGGGCAATTCCGGT
>NW_006434366.1:67556-71442 GCF_000325575.1 Pteropus alecto | reverse complement strand
GGCCTGAAGCCTCGATCCCGCGGGGCAGGGGCAGCCGGGGTGAGTGGTGGGCAGCTTCGGTCCTGAGAGTTGGGACCACACTTCTCCGCGCGAAGGAAAAGTCTGGCGGCTCCGCCTGAAACGCGATTGGGAGACAGAGGAGGTGGAGCTGCTCCTCCGCGCCCCCTCCTCGCCGCCGCCGCCGTCGCCTCAGCCGGAACCGGCCGGCCCCTTCCCCGCCCTCCCAGGACCACCGGTGGGGTCCCTTCCCTGCGAGTCCGGAGAGGAGGGAGGTGGCTCGAGCAAGAGCCGTTTGGGAGGTCGAAGCGTCCCCCCGTGTAGTAACAGCCCTTCCAGGCTGTGCTGGAGGCGGACTGAGCCTCCTGCCACGCTCCCCCAGAGGGGGACCTCCTTCTCCGTGCTCAGACTGTCCTTGGGTCCTCGCGGGTCCCGGATAAATGGTGGATCCTCCCACCCGACGTCAACACACAGACAACAGGGCGAGCAGGAGGCAGTGCAGCACTATCAATGAGTAACTCCTCTGGGTGGACCCAGGGCACCCATCAGGAGCACGGGAAGGAAAGGCCAGTTTCCCACTGTTCCCTGGGACTTGACCCTTCCCCAGGTGTGGAAGGGCAGAGTTCGCGAGCCCCTTCGGGTAGTGAGGACAGCCCCAGGAGGGCGCAGGTGGCGCTGGCTCTTTGCAGATAGAAGTTAGGCAGCCTTGGGCCCTGCTGCAGACGTCCAAAGTAAAGTGGGCCAGAAGAGACCTCAGGACAGGCCTGGGCACAGGCGGAGTGAGGCTTCGGCTGTGCGCCTCAGCGAGGCCTGAGGTCAGCAGAGTGGACAGGAGATCCTGGCTGTGCAGGCTGGGGACATGAGGCCTGGCTCCAGTCCATCATCTCCAGTCTGCTCTGGCCTGGTCATTAACTAAAGTGGGGCTCACAAACCTTGTCCTTTGAGAGGCCAAGTAGCTTAGAGAACCCCATATCTCCCCTACTGCCTAGATTTCCTTGGCTATGAAATGGGGAGGGGGGAGGTGTTTCTTTCAACATACAAGGAGCACCTGCTTGGTGCTAAACCTGCTTGGTCCAAGTTGCTGGGGCCTCTGAATCAAAAGCCACACTTCTTTCATGGAACTTCAAGTCCAGAGGGTGGAACAGGGAGAAAAGTGGCCTTGGTTGGAGCCACCAATGCCAGGCACATAACATACCACGGCTAACGGTCAGAGCAGTCAGTCCTGCCTTCTGTTCTGCACATGGCAAATGAGGCTCAGAGAGCCCATGGCAGAGCTGCAGTGTGCACAGCCACTACACGGACAGAGCAGCCTGGGGGGGAGGGCGACAGGGAAGGCTCCCCTGGGAGATGATGGTTGGGAGTCAAGTTATGGGACAGAGAGGGAGTGCACATTCCAGGCAGTGGGAACAGGCTGCGAGATGGCAGGGAGGAGCGAGACAGCCCCGCAGTTCAGGAACGAGGAGCATGTGTGGGGGAGCACTGGCATGGATCAGATGGGGGTGCTGGAGGATTTGACTTTTATCACAGGCCATAGCGCGTCCCAAAGACCCTGCAGAGAGGAATGTGCTCCCATTCTTGTGAAGTGGGAGGTTTGACCGGAGGAGCTGGGGGCTGCTCTGTGGCCTGTGGCAGAGGTTAAGAGAAATAGGAGTGCCTGACAAGGAGGAGACATTGTCATGGTCCATCTTCTCCTACGCCCCGCCCCCAGCTGCCACATGTGGGGAAGGGCAAGGGGCACTGGGCCCTGTTTCATTGATTGAGGAAGCCTGCTGCTTTTCCCAGGGTGGATCAGCCTCCAGCCTCCACTGGCCTGGCGAGGGGCTGTTCCAATCCTACCCATCTTCCTGTGGGCCACCCAGTTGTGATTTTACATTTGGAGAGTGTCTTGGTTGCTCCCCCTTGAGGGCTGGAGAACCTTGGCACGCAGTAGGCTCTGAGCAAATGTTTGTAAGCGAATAAAGGAGTGGATGTTGGTCTAACTCTGGACCCTCTGCCCCAGGCGCATCCGTGAGCTGGAAGTGGCAGGCAATAGCCAGCAGTAGCTGAGTGCAGGAGATGGCCTCTGCCAATCCCCAGGCAGATCCTGTCTTCCCAGAGGAAGACACTTTCTTTCCTCACCCCTTGGAAGCAAGGTGGGGGGCTCCTGGGAAGCCCAGCTTTGCCACACTCCTGGGCTTCTCGCTGGGTTCGCAACTCTCCCTGCCACCCCCTTCCCCGCCCCCTCGGGTGGCAAACAGAGATGGCCTTGTTCTTGCTCCCATAGAGCTGCTCTGTTCTCTGCACACTAAAAATGGAAACCCCCAAGCTATTTCGGGAGCAATGCCCAGCCCAGCCCGGCCGTGGCCGCGGCTTCCCTGCTCCCGCGGGCTGCTGGACTTCCCTCCAAGCCTTGCGCCCAGCCCGGCTCACTCTAGGGCAGCCTCAGGGACACCCCTTGGGGCCCTTGACTGGGAGGAGCTGACTTGGGCAGAGGGAAGCTCTCCCACAGGCAGAATGGCAGCTGGGTGGTGGGAAGAGCTAAGCAATGTGGCCTGGGCACAGGCAAGTAGAAGTGTCTCCCAGCCTTTGATGTATGGCCTTGTCCCAGCACTTCACCAACCTTGGTGCTCCTGGCAGAGGACGATAGTGTTGCCATGGTTTCCTGGTCCCAGCAGGCCTTAGCTGGGGCCTGCAAGGAGGGGTCTGTGAGGAGAGCGGGCACCCCAGGTCTGGGAAGGTCCTGGGTTTGGGGGGCACAGCTGGGCATGGTGACTTCCTCTTAGACAGTCCCGCCACCCCCGGGCCCTGGCTCTGCTCTGACCTGTTGGAGAGGCCAGAGTTAGACCAACATTCACTCCTTCATTCACTCACAAACATTTGCTAGCAAGAGATGGCCTGGCTTCCACAGCTCTCTAGGACTTAAGGTTCAAACCAAGGAAGTGTGCGTGAGTCTGCGTTTGTGGGTGTCTGAATGTGGGTAGTGGTGTGTGTCTTTTGTAGATGGCTATGACACGTGCCCGTGCAAAGTGCCCATCTGTGAGATGTGCGTGTTTCTGTGTGTAAGGAGGTTGTGGATGTGTCATCTTTGTGCAGGTATCTGTGTGGGTAATGTGTGTCTGTGTGGTGCATCTGCCTATGTTTCTGTGTGTTTTTGCTCTGTGTGTACAGATTGTATCTGTGCGCATCTGTTTGCGTGTCAGTGCCCATGCGCTCGTGTGGGGGTGAGCGCCTGCAGGTCGGAGGGTATGTATGCTTCTTGGTACACGCGAGCGTATCTGCTTATCTGCGGGTGGAGGTTTGGGCTACGGTAACCCCTGGCCTGTGTGGAGGGTGTGTATGTACCTGGGTGCCTCGATAGGTGGAGTTTGGTCAGAGGGTGAGAATGGGTGAATGCTAAGGAGAGAGAAGGGGCTGCAGGGGTGCAGGGCCGTGCTAGGAGCCTGACTGGGCCCTGCCAGTCTGGGGGCTCCTTCCTAGCTGCCCTTTCCCAGGCCCTGAGGGTTCCCAGTTCTGCCGCCCTCCCCCTCCCTGTGTGGGCTCCGAGGAGGCGTCCCCGGTGGAATGTGTTCGATGGCCAAGGGCCAGGCCGGGCCCGGTTCCACCAGCAGGCTGGGCAGCGGGAAGGGGGTACCTTTGTGCTGCTTCCGCGTGCCTGCAGCCCAACCCCCAGCTTCATGCTCTGCTTTCTCCCTGGCTAGGTGACTCCCACACAGTTCCTGCTGTTGGCTCCTGACCCAGCCGGCCCTGCCAGGTGAGCCTGACCTCACACCTAGGCACCTAGGAGAAGTGTGACACTCACTTCTACTGGGGGCTTTCCAGGATGGGGCCAGTCTTTCAGGCCTCATCCCTGGCAGCCTTAACCTTCTTCTTTTGTCTGGACCTTTGGTTCTGTCCTTATTACCTTCTGCAT
>NW_006434366.1:49516-67413 GCF_000325575.1 Pteropus alecto | reverse complement strand
CTGCCTGAAAGGCCCTTCATCCAATTTTTGCCCTGCCCTGCCCTGCCCTGCCCTGCCCTGACCTGCGAGTAGCCCATGTGACCTTGCCCAGGAAACACATCTGTGAAGAAGGGGCCAGTCCCTCCTTGGGGTTCTGGGCCCCTCCTTCCCATCACCTACTCTCCTGCCCGCTCCAGGCCCTGGTGCCTGGGGATGGGATGTTTCCCACATCTCTGCCCCTCCAGCCCCTCACCCTCAGACCCTGTGGTGGGTGACAGGGCAGTGCAGGGTGAGGGTAGGGTGCAGGTCTGAGAAAATAGCGCTTACAGAGAACAGGCAGTGTTGGAGCTCTTAGGAAAGCCGTCCCGATCCCTCGCTAGTGTGCGGTCCTGGGGTCATCCCGGACCAGTGCCTGTCTAAGCCTGTTCCTCCCCTCACCCCCTGGGTTGGGAGGGGCATCTTGGTAATGGCATCTCCCTGTCCTTCACCAGTGGCCCCACGGCACCCAGGTGGCCACGTGAGCCCTGCTCCACCTCTCTCCCTGCCAGGTGACCATGCCTGCTCTTGGCCGAGCTCTTCTCCAGGCGCTCTGGGCTGGGTGGGTCCTCACCCTCCAGCCCCCTCCACCAGCTGCTTTCAGCCCCAACGACACATTTCTACAGCATTTGGCTCGGGATCCCAGCTCAGGCACCATCTACTTAGGAGCCACCAACTTCCTGTTCCAACTGAGCCCAGGGCTACAGCTGGAGGCCACTGTGCCCACTGGCCCTGTGCTAGATAGCAGGGACTGTCTGCCACCTGTGGTGCCCGAGGAGTGCCCCCAGGCCCAGCTAACAAACAACCTGAACCAGCTGCTCCTGGTGAGCCCAGGGGCCCTGGTGGTGTGCGGGAGCGTGCACCAGGGCGTCTGTGAGCAGCGGCGCCTGGGGCAGCTCGAGCAGCTGCTGCTGCGGCCAGAGCGGCCTGGGGACACCCAGTATGTGGCCGCCAATGACCCTTCGGTCAGCACGGTGGGACTGGTGGCCCAGGGTTTGGCTGGGGAGCCCCTCCTGTTTGTGGGGCGGGGATATACCAGCAGAGGGGTGGGGGGTGGCATCCCTCCCATCACGACCCGGGCCTTGCGGCCGCCGGACCCCCAAGCTGCCTTCTCCTATGAGGAGACCGCCAAGCTGGCTGTGGGCCGCCTCTCTGAGTACAGCCACCACTTCGTGAGCGCCTTCGCACGGGGGGACAGCGCCTACTTCCTGTTCCTGCGGCGGGACCTACAGGCTCAGTCGAGAGCCTTTCGTGCCTACGTGTCCCGTGTGTGCCTCCGGGACCAGCACTACTACTCCTATGTGGAGTTGCCACTGGCCTGCCAGGGTGGCCGCTACGGGCTGATCCAGGCCGCCGCCGTGGCCACCTCCAAGGAAGTGGCGCGGGGGGAGGTGCTCTATGCAGCCTTTTCCTCCGCTGCTCCCCCCACGGTGGGCCGGCCCCCATCGGCAGCAGCGGGGGCCTCTGGGGCCTCTGCCCTCTGCGCCTTCCCCCTGGATGAGGTGGACCGCCTGGCTAACCGCACGCGCGATGCCTGCTACACTCAGGAGGGCCGCACGGAGGACGGGGCCGAGGTGGCCTACATCGAGTATGATGTCAACTCCGACTGTGCACAGTTGCCTGTGGTGAGTCCCAGCACTAATGAGGCCACCGTGAGGCCACTGGCCAGGCATTCGCTGCCAAGCAGCTGTCTGGAGAGTCTGGGAAGCTGGTGGTGGGGTGGGGGCTGGTCAGGTCAATGGATGGTACACGCGTCCTGTGTCTGGGCAGTGGAGGGGGACCTATGGAAACATGACGTTCAGGGGACAGAGAGCTATGCAGGGGGTGCGTGGATTTGGACCAGGCACTGAAGGGGTGGCATTTGCGTGGATGGACTGAGAGGGTGTTTGGGGTTCTGGGCTATAAGGCAGCTCCCTGGAATGTGGGGGAGAGGGGTGGGACCTGTTGTTTTCGGTTCCTGAGCAAGAGGGCAGGCGAGGTTGAGACTTGTTTGGCTTTAGCCTCGGGATGGGTAAAAAAAAGGGAAAAGCCGCACACAGGGGGACTGAGTCAGCGAGGAGGCAGGGCGCAGGTGAGTGGACTCGAGACGAGGGTGCAAGCTGCGAGAGACTTTGGAGACGTCTTCCGGAGAAGGCTGGGTTTGTGCTTACACTGGAGAAAGCAGTTCCCAGGCCAGGGATGGGCGAAGGTGGGGCCCCAGACAGATTGAGATCAAAAGAAGGGGAAGGAGCTACTGAGGACTGTCTGAGGCAGCCGGAGATAAGCCGCCAAGGCAGGGCTAAGGATGCGGCTGTGGGAGATGTTGTCAGGGAGGGCTGGCGGAGAGCCTGGGGGCGGGGACAAGGTTGTCCCAGGAGGCCCTGGGGAGAAGACAGAATTGTTCAGGGAGAGCTGGCAGAGTGCCTGGGGAAGATGCTGGGGTTGTCCAGGAAGATGGAGCAGCAAGGTTATCCAGGGAGGGCTTTACTGGTACTTCCTGCTGCCTGCAGGACACCCTGGATGCTTATCCTTGTGGCTCAGACCACACTCCCAGCCCTATGGCCAGCCGGGTCCCCTTGGAAGCCATGCCAGTTCTAGAGTGGCCAGGGGTTCAGCTAACAGCTGTGGCAGTCACCATGGAGGATGGACACACCATTGCTTTCCTGGGTGACAGTCAAGGGCAGCTGCACAGGGTGAGTCCACAGGAAGTACTGAGCCCTGCTCCAAGGTCTGGAGGGGACAGGCTGCTGGGGATCCAGCCTGGGCAGAGCTACCCCTATGACTCCTGGGGCTGGGATGTGGGACCATGACATGCCCCCAGCCTCAGGCTGGGCGAGATGAATTATGCTCTTCTTGGGGCTGTGTACTGTTTACCTGTGATCCCCCCACTTCTGTCCCAGGGCTGGGTGGTGTGACCTGTACTGCCTAGGAAGAAACCTACCTGTAAATTGCTTCATTGTCAAGAGATAGACGGCCTTGGGCCTTTGGCCATGGGCTTGGGTCTCAGCCCTTGTGGTCTGTGATCTCAGGTCTACTTGGGCCCCGGAAGTGATGGCCACCCATACATCACACAGAGCATCCAGCAGGGGTCTGCCGTGAGCAGAGACCTCACCTTTGATGGGGCCTTTGAACACCTGTATGTCATGACCCAGAGCACGGTGAGTGCCAGGCGTTAGCTGGGACCTGTCCGCCGGGAGGAGCTGTGGGTGGGGCCAGGGATCCCTACACAGGTGAGCCACTGGTGTTTGGACTGCTGACCTCAAGTCCTCTTTGTCATCATAGCTTCTCAAGGTTCCTGTGGCCTCCTGTGCTCAGCACTTGGACTGTGCATCTTGTCTTGCTCACAAGGACCCGTACTGTGGGTGGTGTGTGCTCCTCGGCAGGTCAGTGTCCCACTGACTCCCGACCCCTTCCCCAGCCCCATCCCCGGCCTTGCGTCATTAAAGCTCCTGCATAGTTGCCCTGTCCAGGATTCCTCGTCCTTGACCCTTGACTCTCAGCCCAGACCCCTGGATGTCCCAGGCCCCCACTCTGTCTTCCACCCTGGGTATAAGTGTCTCAGACGCACAGCCTGATGTCATGACCCACTGAGGATTCTGCTTAGGTCTCCAGGATTGTAGGTGTCTCTGCCCCATGAACTGCCAGTGGCCCTATGAGGGTCACAGGCGGACACTGGTCATTCTTGCCCAGGTGCAACCGCCGTTCTGAGTGCTCACGGGGCCAGGGCCCAGAGCTCTGGCTGTGGAGCTTCCAGCCTGAGCTGGGCTGTCTGCAAGTGACAGCCATGAGTCCTGCCAACCTCAGCCGAGAGGAGAGGAAGGAGGTGAATGACCAGAGCAGGCGGCACCCTGGTGGGAGGGTTCTGGCGATGGGTCAACACCTTGGATTTCGGCGACGGGTGTACCAAATGCCACGTGGCCTTGCACGAGTCACTTCTCTTGGGGCCTCGCTTTCTCCACGTGTTACTAACCATGCCCGAGGGTCTCTGTGAAGGCTCTGGGGCTGGGGGCCGCTAGCGCCTGCCCACGTTGGGTACTCCTTAAAGCATGAGCCCTGATCTGCTGCCCAGTGGCTCAGACAGTGTGTCCTGGCCTCTCTCGGCAGGTCTTCCTTTCTGTACCTGACCTGCCACTCCTGTGGCCGGGGGAGTCGTATTCCTGCCACTTTGGGGAACGCCAGAGTCCTGCCCTGCTGACCAGTGCTGGCGTGATGTGCCCCTCCCCAGACCCTAGCGAGGCCCCAGCGCTGCCAAGAGGAGCCGGTGGGTGAGAGAAGGGGCCAGCCCTGGGGCCTGGGAGCCCTGTCCCCTCTTGCTCTAGGCGGTGTGGTTGGAGTGAGGTGTAAATCCAGTGAAAGAGCCCTGAATGAACACCTCTCTCTGGGTCCCGCCACGAGTCCCCAGGCCCCTAAAGTCCCCATTTGGTGCCCCGTGGAGTATGTTTCCCCAAACCTGGGTGCCCTTCCCCCATTTGGGGCGTTGACCTCACTGTGTGTGATCTGAGGACCTGGGCTGGGGGCCGAGTGCCCCTCCCCACTTCTCAGCCGTGGCCCTCTCTCCCTCTCTGCAGACCACGTCTCTGTGAGCGTGGAGCTCAGGTTCGGTGCCGTTCTGATCGCCAAAGCGCCTCTGTCCTTCTATGACTGCATGGCTGTCGCTGAGCTCCACCCATCTGCGCAGTGAGTCCCTCACCCTGAACCCCAGGCCTGGGGCTGTCCTGTGGCGACTCCTGCCCCAAAGCTGTGCTCTGTGCAGGTGCCAGGCCTGCGTGAGCAGCCGCTGGGGGTGTAACTGGTGTGTCTGGCAGCACCTGTGCACGCACAAGGCTTCGTGTGATGCCGGGCCTGTGGTGGTCAGCCAACAGGTGAGCATGACTCCGGGCTGGGCCACACGAGGGGTTCGGGTCCCCTCGTAAGGGTTTCTCGGATCGCCTGGGGTCTGTGTGCCTCCCTGCCTACATGAGGCTCGGTCGTGAGCACCTGAGCTGCGGTGTGTGACGGACTCACTGGAGAAGGCTGTCGCCGTCCTGTCTGTTTCGAGAGAGGACGTTTGTAGCTGAGCGGCGGGGAGGTCTGAGCCTGGAGCCCCCGCTCAGCACAGATGCCCCGAGCCGCCCTCCCCTTTTCTCCTTTGGAAAATTAATGGGCTGTTTTTGTTTCTCTTTTCCTTGGCCTCCTTTTCTCTTAACACGCCCTTCGCCTGCCTGCTGCCTGCTCCCGTGTCTGCCTGCTGAGTGGCCCTTCCTACCTTCCTCTGCCTCCCCTTCAGAGCTCGCTTCTCTCCCCAGCCCCTCCTGCGAGAGATGCACCCAGCCCCTTCCCACCTGTAGCCCCCAAGGCCATGGTCACCCCTGCTCCTGACACCCTTCCCATGAAGCCTGGGCTTTCCTCCCCAGCCACAGCTTCGGATCTCCCACCCGGGGCCAGGCCTTCCCTGCTCCACCCCTGGGGGCCACGGGCAGGTCCCAGCCCCACACCTGCCTCAGCCTCCACAGAGTCACTGCTCCATGAGGAGCCTCTCCCTCCCAGCCCCCCAGGCAGACCTGGCACCGCTGTCCCTACTCTCACTGACTTCGGACCCATGGCCACACCCGAGGACCTCTCGGCCTCCCACCCATCACCCTCAGATGCAGCGGCACTGTCCCCTGCCCCTGCAGACCCGGGCCCTGAGGCCTTCCCCTCTGCGGCACCCCTAGATCAGCCCCCCAGCACTGCTCCTGCTGTCACTTTCCCAGGGGCCGCTGGCTCCACGAAGCCCACTCTGGACTGGCTCATGAGAGAAGGCGGCGAGCTGCCCGAGGCGGACAAATGGATGGGGGGTGACACACCCGCCTTCTCCACTTCCACCCTCCTCTCAGGTGATGGAGACTCGGCCGAGCACGAGGGCCCTCCTGCCCCCCTCATCCTCCTGTCCAGCCTGGACTACCAGTACGACAGCCCCGGGCTCTGGGAGCTGGTGAGGCCCAGCCCAGGAAGGAGGCCTCGGGGGCGGGGAGTGGGGCAGGCGCAGCCCCACGCCAGCCCGGCGCCCGGGGTTCTATGTGGGAGAGAGCCGAGGTGGCGGGGTGAGCCCCATAGGCTGCCTTGCCCTTGGTGCCTGCAGGAAGAGGTGAACTGGGGGGCAGGCGCCTGCCCTTGCGTGGAGAGCGTTCAGGGCTCCATGCTGATGCCGGTTCACGTGGAGCGAGAAGTCCGGCTGCTGGCCAGGAACCTGCACCTCTTCCAGGTGAGCGTGTCCTGCTTGCAGGTGCCGCTGTGGCCTCTTTGGCTGTTGGCAAACTATGTGTAAGGCCTGGGGAGTGAGGAGAGCACATGGCCCCAGGCCTCTGTCCCACCCAGGTGCTATGCTGGGGGTCTGTAGGGCTCGCCGGTCCTGGCTCTCGGAGCTGCGCCGACAGCCGTGTCCTCCACCCTCAGGACAGCCCAGGAGACAACAATGAGTGTGTGATGGAGCTGGAGGGCCGTGAGGTGGTGGTGGAGGCCCAGGTCGAGTGTGAGCCGCCTCCGGATACCCGGTGTCATGTCACGTGCCAGCGGCACCAGGTACAGGTCATAAGTGCCTGGGTGGGCAAGGGCGCATGGCCATGAGCCGGCTACCAACTTTAGCTGGCTGCACCACACTCATCCCAGCTCAGGCCCTGACCCTGTGACCCCTAGAGTCTTGGTACTCCCTCTCTGACCTCCGATCCCGTGTCCTCTGGGGTCCCCGTATCCCAGCTCTGAGCTTTCACCCTACAGCCCCACGGGTTCCCTTCACTCCGTTTCTGCCTCTTGATTCCGTGTCCCCGAGAGGTCTCGGTAGCCCTGACCTCTGACCCTGTGGCCCCATGGGTTCCCTGCACCCTAACTCTGACCTCTGACCGTGTGTTCCCATAGCGAGTCATTTCGGTCCTTTCTCTGAGTGCCCCTTCCCAGGCCTGATGCCTCCCTTAGCCCTAGACTCTGACTGGACTCCCATTTCTTCAGCTCAGCTACGAGGCTCTGCAGCCAGAGCTCCACGTGGGGCTGTTTCTGCGTCAGGCTGGCCATCTGCGTGTGGACAGTGCCGACGGGCTGCACGGTGAGCTACCTGGGGCTCCTGGTACTGGCTGGTGGCAATAGGGCTCCTCCAGGCCTGCCTCTCACATTTGTCTCTGCCACCCCCAGTGGTACTATACGACTGCTCCGTGGGACACGGGGACTGCAGCCGCTGCCAAACTGCCATGCCCCAGTATGGCTGTGTGTGGTGCAAAGGGGCGCATTCACGTTGCGTGGCCCGGGAGGCCTGTGGCAAGGTGGACACTGTGGCCACCCAGTGCCCTGCACCCCTCATCCACTCGGTGTGTTGAAATGCTGGGGCGTCCCTTCCTCGCTGCTGCCTTTAGAGGGAAGATGGGCTGCTGTGGGTTCAGGGGGCTCAAGGCGGGGAGGCTGGGGCCATCCCTTCATGCGGCCAGGGGTCGACAGGCAGAGTGAGCACTCCTTGTCCTGGAACAGGTGGAGCCACTGACTGGGCCTGTAGACGGAGGCACCCGTGTCACCGTCCGGGGCTCCAACCTGGGCCGACATGTGCAGGACGTGCAGGACACGGTCAGGGTGGCTGGAGTGCCCTGCGTGGTGGACGCGCAGGAGTACGAGGTCTCCAGCAGGTGAGCTATCTGGGCCACATGAGCAGGGCACACCTTGTGGGTGCTGTGGTTGGCTTTCCTGCTCAGGGCTGCCCCCACCCCCGCCCCCTGTCCTTGGTTCTGGTCATAGTGCCTCAGTGCCGGGGTTCCTGTCATGCACGGACCTGCAACTTCCTGGCCTGGGCTGCTCGGGGGCGGTCATTCCTGGCCCTGGAACCCAGCCACTGCCCAGAGCCGACAAGTGGTTCTGTTTCCTGACTCCGCCTGTGCGTTTTCACTGGCTTTCTGAGTGACCTTGGAGGTAGTCGTGGTAGCAGGGGTCTAATGGGCAGGCTCCTCCAGAGAGCAGACTTGTGGCACACCTGCCCCTCTGTCCAGTCCCTGGGACCCCTGCTGTGGTCTCAGGGTTTGTGGCTAACGGAGGTTCTGGCTTGTGATAACCTGGCTGGCAGTTGCAGGGTCCCCAAAATGCATACATGGGACATCCTCAAGGAGATATCCACTAGCAGCGAGTCCCAAACATGGCCGAATGTCAGGATTACCTGGACAGCCTGTCCACAGCACCCCCAGAGCAGATCCTTACACTCAGCCATGGAGATCTGAGGGCTGTGGGCCCGCGTTAGGACTTGGTAATCTGTGATTTAAACATGGTGTTGCTAGAGCATGTAGTTTTTCTCCTAAACGTGTTATGACTGAGAACTTTAGGTGACCATCTAGACTGTTAATGATTCTAGAACCGCGAGACTAAAGCAATTGATGAAACGACTTATGAAATGATGAAAATATATTCTGGCGGAAGCCTCTCCTGGATAGTTCACACATCTCAGAGTATTTGCAGTGACTGTGACAATGTCACAGAGTTAAGACACTGCAGGCTTCACACCCTGGAACTTAATTTGCCCCAAACTTCTGTTTTCTGGCTAAGAACCAGCATTTTCTTAGATTGCTCGCTTTCCGTTCACGTTTATGCGCTGTCTTGACTAGAGGCTTTCAGGGACCGTGTTTCACGAGGAAATCAAATTTCCACCACTTTGCAAGTGGTGCTGGGCAGACGGTGATGGCAGGCGGTTGGGCCCACTCATCAGCTCAGAAACTCACCCCCACAAGCAGCCTTCCAGGGTTTCTTTGTAAATTTGTGCCACACAGAGAAATTTCTCTTTGCGAGGGGGCTGTGGGGTTGGGCTAAATGATTGAAACCACACATGTTAATTCAGATGAGCTTCCTGGTGGGCCCTAAGGAATTCCCTCTGAAGCAAGAGGATTTCTGTCAATCTTGTGGAGGATGGGGAGTGGGGAGACCATCTGTTTTGGGGCAGGGAGGGTCAGCCGGGTCAGTTTGAGGGGCCTTTGGTATGGCCTGACACTCCAGCCTGCCCTGTGCCCACAGCCTTGTGTGTATCACTGAGGCCAGCAGGGAGGAGGTGGCAGGCGCTGTGACGGTGGAGGTGCCAGGAAGAGGACGCGGCATCTCAGAACACGACTTTGCCTACCAGGTGCCTGACTGCTGAGCTCCCCCAGCTGCCGATGGGCCACCCGCTCTGTCGGTTCCTTCTAGCCCATTTGGCTTCACTGCCCTGGGCTCCCCACCCCAGGGCCTTCTCGTCCGCTTCGGGCCCCCGTCACTCTGTTTTTTGGCCTGATGCCTGTCTGTCTCTCCCTGTGCCCCTTCCCATAGGACCCAAAGGTGCATTCCATCTTCCCGTCACGAGGCCCCAGGGCTGGGGGCACCCGCCTCACCCTGCATGGCTCTAAGCTCCTGACTGGGCGGCTGGAGGACATCCAAGTGGTAGTTGGAGACCAGCCTTGTCACCTGTGAGGGCTGCTTCCTCATTCAGCAAAAATCCATGCACTGCGAGGAGAAGACGGAGGGGTGGGGTACTGGGGCGAGCGGAAACCGGGAGAGGGCCGAGTTTGCTCTATCGGAAAGTGGGTAGACCCTTCTGAAGCCAGAGTCGTTATGGGAATGCAGCTTCCAGGGGCCCGAGGAGACGGCAGTCAGCACCGAAGGGGAGTGAGCTGGGGCCCGAGTGGGTCATGTGTCCTGGGATCATCCCTGTCCCCCTCCTGGGCCCCCTCCGGCCAGCCTGGCCTGCCTTCCACTCCTGCCTCCCTTCCCCAGGCTGTTGGAGCAGCAGGCGGAGCAGCTGCGGTGTGAGACCAGCCCAAACCCCACGCCCACCACGCTCCCTGTGGCGGTGCGGTTTGGGGCCACTGAGCGGAGGCTTCAACACAGCCAGTTCGAGTATACATTAGACCCCAACATCACCTCTGCTGGCCCCACGAAGAGTTTCCTCAGGTGTTGGGCCAAGGGCGTGGCTGCATGGCATGTGGCAGGGAGGTCCTTGCGGGTCCAGTACCCGGGTGGTTTGCAGGGCTTTCTTGCTGATGGGGAGGGGGCCATGGAGCTTTGGCCTGGGGATGAGCTACCTTCGCTGGGACTGGGCTGTGCTTTAAAGCCCGGTTCTCATCAGCCATGAGTGGCTCACGGGCTGTGTTGCAGTGGAGGACGTGAGATATGGGTCCGTGGCCAGAATTTGGATGTGGTGCAGACGCCGAGAATCCGAGTGACCGTGGCCCCAGGAGCACTTCGGCTGGACCAGGGGCCCGGCCAGAGGCACCGCGTGATCCTGGAGACAGCATGCGCCCCCGGAGCCTCCTGTGGCGGTCATCACGTAGGACACCGTGGGCATCCCTACCTGTACTGGGCTAGCTGTCATCCATCTCTCCCCTACACCCTGCCCTGTGGACAGCCGTGGGTGGCGGGTACCATTTTGCTGGGCCCCCTTTCTGCACACCCCTGCAACTGATCCTCCCCTTTCGTCCCTCCTTCTGCCCCAGTTTGAGGAGCCATGCCATGTAAACTCCTCCCAGCTCCTCATGTGCCACACGCCTGCCCTCCCGAGCCTGCCCGACGACCCCTGGGTCCGGGTGGAATTTGTCCTTGACAACCTGGTCTTTGACTTTGCAACGCTGAACCCCACGCCCTTCTCCTATGAGGTCGACCCCACTCTGCGGCCCCTCAACCCTGAGGATCCCACCACGCCGTTCCGGCACAAGCCCGGAAGCGTGCTCTCTGTGGAGGTACTGCTCCCGCTCGGACGTGGCGAGACCCATGACCCTTCACTCTGCTGGATAGTATTGCTATGTGTGGTGGAGGGGAGCGTGATGGCAGAGCAGGGGCCGGTGGACGGACCTGGCTCCTCGCCTTTTGGGAGGGGGCTGGCGGTGGGGTGCCTAGCCTGAAGCACCTGATAGGGGCCTGGGTCCTGACATTCCATAGCAAGCATCTGAGTGACAAAACATAGATGATGTGGCAGACACAGTAGGTGCATGGCATGGTACACAGTAGGTGCATGGGCTAATGCCCGTTTGACAGCCTCCTGCAGACACACACTTGACATGCATTCTGGCACGTGCAGTAAGTGGGCATTCTGAAAGGCCATAGACAACCTGTCACTGGCCTGGTGGGCCAGCACACACAAGTAGGGGCCCTGATTCTGTTAGGAAACTGGGAAGAATTTAGGACCTTATAATTTCCAGACTTTGAGCTCTGGAGAAGTTAAGACTTGAGAAAGAAGGATAGGGAAGGGCAGAAAAGGGTCGGGGTGGGGGTGGCACCTTGGAAGACACCACAGGACTGTCATCCCACGTGCAGGGGGAGAGGTGCCGAGGCTCCTGCTCCTAGGGGCGAGTCTCAGGACCATCCCCCCACATTTGGGGAAATAAGCCCTGACTGACCACCAGCTCCTCCTCTCAGGGAAGAGTTCTGAGTGATCGATCAGTGACCCCGTGTTCCAGGGAGAGAATCTGGACCTTGCGATGTCCAAGGAGGAGGTCGTGGCCATGATCGGGGAGGGCCCCTGCGTGGTGAAGACGCTGACCTGGAACCACCTGTACTGTGAGCCCCCTGCAGAGCAGCCTCTGCCCCGGCACCACGCCCTCCGGGAGGCACCTGACGCTTTGCCTGAGTTCACGGTCAGTGGGCAGGCCCTGGGCTGGGCCAGGCATGGGGCATGCGCTGAAACCTTGCTCACAGGTGGCTCCCCATGCAGGTGCAGATGGGCAACCTGCACTTTTCCCTGGGCCACGTGCAGTATGATGGCGAGAGCCCCGTGGCTTTTCCCATGGCAGCCCAGGTGGGCTTGGGGGCGGGTACCTCTCTCCTGGCTCTGGGAGTCATCATCATTGTCCTCATGTACAGGTGGGTGCCGCTACATGTGGCTGGGTTGGGACAGGGAGTGGGGTGTGGCTGGATTGGGAAGGGGCAGACTAGACCAGGGGTCTACAAACATTTCCTGTAAAAGCCAGAGTAAACGTTTTAGGCTTTGTAGGCTAGGCGGTCTGAGTTGCGAGTGTCCAGTTCTGCCATTATAGCACAAAAGGAGCCACAGACAGTATGCAAACACACAGGCATGGCTGTGCTCCAATAAATCTTTATTTACAAAAACAGGTCATGAGTGTATTTGGCTTGGTTATAGTTTGCTGATCCCTGGGCTAAATTGTTCTGGGCTAGACAGGACGTGGGTGACCGTGACTTGTCTGGGATGGGACAGGCTAAATTATCCTGGCCTAGGCCTTGGCTTGGCTGGGCATGGCGGGGTCAGACTGCTGGCCTAGGCAGGCCTGGGCCAGGTGGGACCTGCAAGGGCTCTGGCCTCCTCTAGCCCTTCCCTTCCTGACCTTGGTGCTGAGCAGAAGGAAGAGCAAGCAGGCCCTGAGAGACTATAAGAAGGTCCAGATCCAGCTGGAGAACCTGGAGAGCAGTGTGCGGGACCGCTGCAAGAAGGAGTTCACAGGTGAGGCTGCGGACAAGGGGCTGCGGGCCCCAGGGCTCAGCCCAGGCCAGCTCCCGTCACACGGGCCGGGCCCCGGCTTCTCTGCTCAACAGACCTCATGACGGAGATGACGGATCTCACCAGTGACCTCCTGGGCAGCGGCATCCCCTTCCTTGACTACAAGCTGTATGCCGAAAGGGTCTTCTTTCCTGGGCACCAGGAGTCGCCCTTGCACCGGGACCTGGGTGTGCCTGAGAGCAGGCGACCGACCGTGGAGCAGGGGCTGGGGCAGCTCTCCAATCTGCTCAACAGCAAGCTCTTCCTCACCAAGGTGCGGCCCCGCCCCCAGCCCCGCCCCACACCTGGTGCCCCGCCCCGCCCCCTCTTCACCCTTCGGTTTCTAAACCACCTCTTCCCGCCACCCGTCCCCTCGCCCTGGCGCCAGTTCATCCACACTCTGGAGAGCCAGCGCACGTTCTCCGCTCGGGACCGCGCCTACGTGGCCTCTCTGCTCACCGTGGCTCTGCATGGGAAGCTCGAGTACTTCACCGACATCCTGCGCACCCTGCTCAGTGACCTGGTGGCCCAGTATGTGGCTAAGAACCCTAAGCTGATGCTGCGCAGGTCCGTGTGGGTGTCGGAAGCGGTGGGGGCCGGGTGGCTGTGGACAGCTGGAGCCAGGAGCTGCGTCAGGACCTCTGGGGCCCGGGGGTCTGCCAAGAGAGTCCCATGGCCCCATCTGCTGACCCTGCACCCCACCCCCAACTTCCCTGTTTCTGTCATCCCAGGACAGAGACCGTGGTGGAGAAGCTGCTCACCAATTGGATGTCCATCTGCCTCTACACTTTCGTCAGGGTGAGGGAGGCAGGTGGGCGGGGCTGTCCTCCGGGGCGGGGCAGGGCTCTGAGCCCACCCATCCCCCCGCCCCACCCACCCGAAGCCTGCACACTCCTGCCCAGCATGTCCTCCGTCACCTCGAGCTGTCAGGGCTCTGAGCCCACGCAGCCCACCCAGCCCCCGCCCCACCCCCTGCCCAGCATGTCCTCCATCACCTCAAGCTGTCCGCGCCTGCATGTCGTCAGGGGGTGTGTCCTGTACCCCTCTGCCCTGTGCTTTTCACCTGTCCCAGGGCTCTAACTGCCTGCTCGTCCGCCAGGACGCGGTGGGGGAGCCTCTGTACATGCTCTTCCGTGGAATTAAGCATCAGGTGGACAAGGGGCCAGTGGACAGCGTGACTGGCAAAGCCAAATACACCCTGAATGACAACCGCCTTCTCAGAGAGGACGTGGAGTACCGTCCCCTGGTGAGGGAGGGAGCATATGTGCTCATGTGTGTCGGTCTCGGTGAGGGCGAGGGTGGTGAGTGTGTGCGATTGTGTGTGGGTGTCTGTGTCTGGGGATAGGGCCGGTCTGACCTCCGGCTGGCAGTGGGAGAGCGGCTTTTGAGACTAGCTTAGCAGGGTAGAAGCTTGAGGGCCAGACCTGGAGGATAGGCCCTCAAAAGGTGCCCAGGCTGGGGATGCAGTCAAGGTGGCCACAACCAGCCCAGCCCGGCTCTGGCCCAAGTCCTTGCTTTGCCAGGGCCTGAGTTTTTGCCAGAACATGGCCTCGGTGTCCTGCCAGGGATACTGTGCCCACCAAACTGGGAGCCACCCTGGCAGACCTGCCCATCACATCCCTCTGGGTTGGCTTTCTCCTTAGTGACCCACCCGAGGTTCCTTTGGGAAAATCTCAGTCAGGGTCTGCCGGACCTGTGCCTCTCTGGCTGGCGGGGACCTCCCTCACGTGCCTCAGCCTGACCAGCTGAGCCAGGAGCCTGGGGACCAAGTTAAGGGGGACTCGTGCTCACTCACTGTTTCTGCCCTTCACCCCGTAGATATTTACTAGTGCCCTATGCCAGGTGCTGGGGCCACAGTGGAGGGCGCCGCTGTCCCTGGGGGAGGCAGGCAGGTGAAGAGACAAGAAGTAGGGACTGTTTGGTGTTTGGTGGTCGGAAGCAGTGGCTTCCTCGTGGGTTGTCTCTGCCCTTGGCCTTGTGCTTGGGTCATCCTGCATGTGGCCTGAGCCGTGACCGCTCCCGTGGTTCCTGTGTAGACCTTGAATGCTCTGTTGGCTGTGGGGCCTGGTGCAGGAGAGGCCCAGGGCGTGCCTGTGAAGGTCCTGGACTGCGACACCATCTCCCAGGCCAAGGAGAAGATGCTGGACCAGCTCTACAAAGGAGTGCCTGTCACCCAGCGGCCAGACCCCCGCACCCTGGATGTCGGTGAGGGCACAGACGAAGGGTGGCCTGGGGACCACCTGAGCCAGAGTTAGGGCTGGGCTGGTCCTGGAGGCAGCTGTCATCCAGTAGGGGTGGGACACTGAGTTGGCAGAACTGGGCTCTACAGGCTGACCTCACCTGTAGAGGGGCATCTGCTTACGATCTTTGGAGATGTGGCATGGGGCTGCTCCTGATGGTGGAGCCTGTGTCCCTGTGGAGGAAGAGACAAGTTCCACTTCAGGAAGGGTGTCCTAGAAGCGCTGGCTGGACCAAGTCCCACCTTGTCCTTGCAGAGTGGCGGTCTGGGGTGGCCGGGCACCTCATTCTTTCTGATGAGGATGTGACTTCTGAGGTCCAGGGTCTGTGGAGGCGCCTGAACACCCTGCAGCATTACAAGGTGGGAGGGGTGGGAGCTGGGGGAGGGGCGTGGTGGGATGGGGCTGGTGCAGGGGTCACCGGCTATCGTCAGCAGGTCCCAGACGGAGCAACTGTGGCCCTGGTCCCCTGCCTCACCAAGCACGTTCTCCGGGAAAACCAGGATTATGTCTCTGGAGAGAGTGAGTACCCGCCTCCCCACCACGGCCCTTGGCCCTTGCTCTGCCCAGTCCCCAGTAACAGGCAAAGGGCCTCTGGACCTCAGGGCGGCTTGTGTCTATGCCCCTTCCGTCCAGAGAAGCCCTCTGCCAAGTGCCCCCAACCCTGGGCATTGGCCCGACCCCAGCACCCAGGGGAGGGGGCACCCGATGAGGGATGACAAGCTGGGGAGTTTTGGCACAGGGACCCCAATGCTGGAGGATGTGGACGAAGGGGGCATCCGGCCCTGGCACCTGGTGAAGCCAAGCGAGGAGCCAGAGCCGCCCAGGCCACGGAGGGGCAGCCTGCGGGGCGGGGAGCGCGAGCGAGCCAAGGCCATCCCCGAGATCTACCTGACCCGCCTGCTGTCCATGAAGGTGGGGCGCGGAAGGACAGGCGGTGGGGTCTGGGCGTGGTGTGGGGGCTCACACAGGCCTAGTGCCGCAAGGCGGCTGGGCTGGGGCTGAGGTCCCCTTGCTGACCAGCACCCCGGTCCATCCCCTCCCCACAGGGCACCCTGCAGAAGTTTGTGGACGACCTGTTCCAGGTAATCCTCAGCACCAGCCGCCCCGTGCCCCTTGCCATTAAGTACTTCTTTGACCTGCTGGACGAGCAGGCCCAGCAGCATGGCATCTCCGACCAGGACACTGTCCACATCTGGAAGACCAACAGGTGGGCGTGAGGGCAGGTGGGCCAGGGGTGCGGGCTCTCCTCTCCACCTCCGCAGCACGCTCACCAGCCTCACCTGCCCTGCCGCAGCCTGCCGCTGAGGTTCTGGATCAACATCATCAAAAACCCCCAGTTTGTGTTCGATGTGCAGACGTCTGATAACATGGATGCGGTGCTCCTGGTCATCGCGCAGACCTTCATGGATGCCTGCACTCTGGCCGACCACAAGCTGGGCCGGGTGAGCAGGCCGGGTTGAGGGGGACATGGAGGCTATGGGGGGTAGAGGACAGCGTGGTCCGAGGCTGGGCAGAGCTGTGCATGCACACGGGACTCCAGCCTTTCCTAGAAGGTCAAGGAGGAAGGTCCAGGGAAGAACTGTGCCTCCAGGCCCCAGGCCAGGCTTTGCCCACGGGGTTCCTTGGAGGTGGCTGTTTCTCAGTATTAAGGATGAGCAAGGGCAGGGGTTGCTGTGCAGCCTGAGGGTGCAGCGGGGAGGGGAGGGGGAAGGGCCACTAGCTGAGGGCTTACCCTGAGGGGGAAATGGGAGCCACTGAAGGCCTGGGAACAGGCTGGGGAGGTGGGTGGATGTCACACCTGAGAGTTGGGTGGGGCCTTCTGGCAGTCGTGCAATGGGCTGACTGGGGCCCGGAGTCCAGGGAGGAAGCTCTGTCCTCGGGAAGGACAATGGCCAGGTTCAAGACGGGCAAGAGGGTGCGGGCAAGCAGGAGCTGCGGGTTGGATGTGGGGAATGAGGAAGCAGAAGAGGTCACGTGGCACCCCTGGGCCTCTGGCTGTGATGAGCTCACACTTGAAGGAGGTGAGCCTGGGGTGGGGGGTGGGGCGCCAGGTGGTTTCCAGGTGGAGAGACAGGATTCTATGATCTCAAGGCAGCTCCAGGCAGCCGGGTGGGTTTGAATCCTGAGGGCGGTGGAGGTGTCTGCCTGTGAGTACAGTGCAGAGAGGGTCCGGGGGGTGAGGGGAGGGGTGCCAGGCCTGGAGGGTGGCGTGACAAGGGGAGCTAGCTGGGAAGCAGAGAAAATAAGCGCTCAGGGCCGTCTAGTAGCACAGAGGGTGGGGCTGTGTTGTCACCGTGGTCAGAGCCCAGAGAGTCCCATGACAGATAC
Organism: Pteropus alecto; assembly: GCF_000325575.1. Classification (NCBI taxonomy): domain Eukaryota; kingdom Metazoa; phylum Chordata; class Mammalia; order Chiroptera; family Pteropodidae; genus Pteropus; species Pteropus alecto. Next base: position 50,415 of record NW_006434366.1, on the reverse strand, counting down.
GGATCACCTGTGCAACTGCTCAGGCACCCAGCGGGCAGGTGGGTGATCAAGGCCAAGGCGCAGGCTCTCACAGGTGTGAGAACAGGGCTCTGCTTAGCCCCGTCCAGGCACAGTTGCCCTGTGACCTCTTGAGAGGTATATTTCTCTGAAGAAACAAAATGGCCAGTTCCACTCTGTAGTGCTGTCTCTGGAGTGCCATTTTTGCTCTGCGTGCTCTCATTGTTCTGCCTGCGAGGCACTGAGCACCACAGGGCCACAGCGGGACCCAGCGGCCACCTCCACGGTGGATGCTATGTGGTGGCTGGGTGTTCTGCCTGATCTTCACACCGCCTTCCCTTCCCAACAAAACGGCAAATGCTTCCTGGGTAGCTCAGCAATAGCCAAATGCGTCCCCCACGGAGAGCTGGCGAGAAGGCACGCATCCTGCCTCGGGCCCAAGGCTCGCATCCCTGCCTCACCCTTCCAGCAGCGTCAGGATGAGGCAGCAGGTCCCCAGAACGGAAGCGTGCTGCCCCGAGCCCACCGCCGCCAGGGCAGGGCTGGGAGTGGACCGTAGTTCGGTGGAAGAGGATACGTCTGGGTGTGTTAAAATCGTGGGCTCTGATCCGAGAGACTTGCTTCAGATCCCAGCTCAGCTACTCAGGAGTGACGTGGTCTGGGCGATTCATTTCCTGGCTCAGTTTCCTGATTTTAAAATTACGCACGTGGGGAACGGACAGCACGGGGGGAAGCAGCATAGGGCTGCACGCGGACTGCCCCCTTCCCGCCCTGCATGCCAGTCCCCTGCTGGATCCAGGTGGAGGCATGCGGGCGGAGCTGAGAAATGACCTTGGAATAATCTGGGGAAAAGTTCAAGGGAACATCAGTGGAAGGGAGAGAGTAGAGGAGGTCATTGCAGA
>NW_006434366.1:45511-49451 GCF_000325575.1 Pteropus alecto | reverse complement strand
TGACTTTTAGTTTTTAAACTAAGACAGTGCTGGGCAGTTGGGACAGTTGGTCACACTCACAGGGCCTTTCCCCTTTCACGCCTTGCCTGCTGGCACCCAGGACTCCCCCATCAACAAACTTCTGTATGCTCGGGACATCCCCCGCTACAAACGGATGGTGGAAAGGTAGGAGGGCAGGGAAAGGGTCTGAGGGGTCGGGGTGGGCAGATGGGTGGGTGATCACGGCCCAGGCCCAGGGCGGGCCCGGTGGGGGGTGGGGGAGTAGGTCGGTTTTCTCAGCAGCTGCTGTCTCTGGCAGGTACTATGCAGACATCAGACAGACTGTCCCCACCAGTGACCAAGAGATGAACTCCATCCTCGCCGAGCTGTCCCGGGTACGTCCTCTCTCTGCTTCTTGGGTTAAGCACCGCCTCCTGCTGCCAGAGTCCCGCCCGCTTCATGCTGCTCTTTTGCTGGGAAGACATGGGAACCTCCATGGAATGTTCCAATTGCCACTTTAAAAGACCTTGGTGCCCAGCTTTCATCAGAGGGCAGCAGAGGTCTTGTCCTGGCAGCTGCCACCTCACCTGACTCAGCCTGGTTCTGAGATGCCTGCAGGCCTTGGTTGGGGGTCTGTGGCCGACAGCCCCAAGGCGCTGAGGTGGCTGGGATTCAGTCCAGGACCACCCAGGTCGGCCTGCCCGTGTCTTCCTGCTGCTCTGCTTCCCTCGGTGGTGTAGACATGCCACACGTACTCCTGAAGCAGCCCAAACATCCACCCCAGGGAGTTTCTGAAATGATGGCGATGATGATAACAGCTCCACTAATGATAGCAGCTGTGACTTTGGGGTGTTGCTGCATGTGGGGCGCTTTGGTTATCTGCTCATTTGATCCCCATAAGCGCTCCACAAGTTAGGTGATATCAACTCCATTGACCTCAAGAAAGACTTGAGTAAGGTCAGAGCAGAACTGTGTAGAGTCACAGCCTGAGTAACCTCTCTCCCACTTGGCTCTGCAGTCACCTGGGGTGACAGAGGGTCCCAGCTAGAGCCTCAAGGGGCAGAGAGGCAGGGCCCCAGTGTAACCCCAGACCCTGCTGAAACTGCAGACCTGGGATCTCTCCACCAAGGAGGCCCCCTTGTCCCCAGCGGGGTGTGCCTGGCCTGGCATCCCGGTCTGTAGGGGGGCCCTGCTTCCCCACATAGTGCCTGTCCCTGGCTCTGTCTCCCAGGCCTTCACCCACAACCTTTCCCTAGGTCCTAGGCACCCCTCATCACTCTCTGCTCTCTCTGTCTTCCCTAGAACTACTCTGGAGACCTTGGTGCCCGAGTGGCCCTGCACGAGCTCTACAAGTATATCAACAAATACTATGACCAGGTGGGCAGGACCCTGCACCCCAGCTTGAGGCTGAGGAGGTGAATGTGAGCGGGCATCTGGCCCTGTGACTCACATGGGGGCCTTTGGGTGTCCCCGCCGCCCGCACAGAGTAGGGGAGGGTCTGAGCGCGGGGCTTGGGACGTGCCCTTCAGCATGCTTCCGGGTATTGGCTGTGTTCTAACCTGTCCCCACCCCCACGCCTGGGCTCCTCAGCAGGTCTCCCAGCCATGGCGGTGGTGGTGGGCAGCTGGATGGGTTCCTACCAGGGCCTGGAGATGGTGTGTAGGATGTGCTGGAAGGGCCACACAGATGCCACCTCTGCCCCGACCTTGCCTTGGCTCAGACCCTTACCTGAGTCCATGGGTGGCATGGCCGCCGCCGTGGGTGTGGGCCTGGCTAGGCTGCACGGGCTGCCAGAAAGGAGGGTCCAGGCATCACACCGGGGGGCACAGTGGGGCTGGTGAGGGGTCCTGAAGGATTCCTGGCCTGGGCCTCAAGATCAGAGCACCCACCAGTCAGCCTGCTGAGTGTGTGCCAGACTCGTCCACTGGACATTTGCTGGGCATCAGGGATGTGGCCCCCGCTGTTCAGTGATAGGGAGCCTGGCGTGAGGACAGTCACTTAACAGACGCGTGATGCACTGTGTGACGTGTAGGCACTTGCTCTGAGCAGCGTGTGTCCCCGGCGTGGGGGAGGCAGGAATGTGTGACGCATCTCGTCCCCTTGCGGAGATGTGGCAGGCGAGCCCCTCCCAGTGCCTGCCGTTCCTCCTGGCGGCCCTGCTCCGTGGTTAGGTAGTTGCTCATGTTTGGTCAGTATCTGTCTTCCCACCCGTGAGCCCCATGAGGGCAGGATCACGTCTGTCATTGTTGGGTCCCTGCTCCTCGCCCAGCACCTGGCACAGAGGAATCCAGGAAATGCTTGCCGTCAGGCGGGCAGGGAGCCAGGACGCCGGAGCGGGGCTTCCAGGAGTTCCGTGGGCAGAAGGCCAGCATGGCGGGTGGGGCTGGCCTCCACTCAAAATGATTTTCCTGGGGGAGGTGGGTCGCTGTTCCTATGAGTATCTCAGTTCGCACCTCACTAATCCTTAAAACCCCACAGCGACTTTGTTGGTATGCTACCCTCCCACCGGCGAGGCCCCGTGGTCACACGGGAAGGAGGGAGGTGGTACCCTCGATTGTGCTCCATCCAGTACCTGAGGAAGCCCGTTGAAGTTAGCAAAGGCAGCGTGCAGGCGGGAGGCCCCCCCTGAGGGTGTCGGTGTCTGCGTTTCAGATCATCACCGCTCTGGAGGAGGATGGCACAGCCCAGAAGATGCAGCTGGGCTACCGGCTGCAGCAGATCGCAGCGGCCGTGGAAAACAAGGTCACGGATCTGTAGGGACCCAGCGAGTCCTGCTGTTGCTTCGTCCCCTCCTGAGCCGCCCCGGGACCTCGAGGAGACAGACCACCTTCTTAGATGCCTGTAGTGCCTGACAAGCAGAGTTAGTGGAAGGTGGCCCCCGGGCTCCTGGTGGCTCTGGCCTGGGCCTTGCTGGACTCACCTCGTGGGCCTGGGGCCGTGAGGCTGATGGGGTGGTACCCCACCTGCTCCCCAAGCCCAGTGACCCTGGGGGCTGTTTCCTGTGTGACGTCAGTCTGCGGGGAGTCGGGGACTAAGGACTTCCAGAGAGTGGCTGGAATGGCCTCCACCCCTGGGGAGACGGTACTGGACACTCGCCTTCACCCCGCCGGGATCCAGAGAGGAAGGAAGAGGGCCCCACTTCCTGTCCTGTCCTCCTCTGTCAGCCCTGACCTCAGTTTAGCTGCCTCTGGCCTTGTTGCTGCTGCCACGTTCCTAGTTCCGAGGGAACGCCTTTCCTAGGCCACTGCAAACTGACACCCCAGCAGAGTCGGCTGCCTCAGGGCCACCCTGCGTCAGAGGCAGCCAGTGGTGAGGGACATCTGCTGCAGGGGGGTCTTGGGGAGAGTGGTGGCCACACTGACCCAGCTCTTTATTAAAGGATAACACACTGCACGGCATCTGGTGTGTGGGTTCTGCCCAGCCCCTCCCTTAGGAGGAGGGTGCCAGCTGTGCCTGGCAGGCACCAGGGGAGGTGGGAGCTGCACCCTGGGGGAGGTCTCGTGACCCGCCTGTGATGCTCCCGCCTGCAGGGTGGGCTGGCTCTCCCTGGCTCCCAGGCAGGGCTGGCTGGGGTCCTGAGATGCCGTGAAGGAAATGAGAGTCCCATCTCGGATGCGCCTGGGGAAGCCTGCAGCCGAGGAGGGAGGCCTGCAGTCTCTGGGGGGGGCCATGCCTTATCTACAATTAGAGTGTTCTGACTACTCCAATATGTTCCATTTGTCTGGAAAGGAACTGGGGAAGGATGACATCGCAGTCAACCCGAGGCAGAGTGGGTCTTGGGCCCTGCACCAGGTCTTGTCTCTGAACTCCCCGAACCCCTGTATCCTGGGGCTTCTGGATTCCGGGCATCTTGGGTGGGGGCCTCCTAGCCCAGCTGTCTGCCCACACGAAGGCCGCCTTGTGCCCTTTTCCTAATTTGTAGCTGGTGAGCTTCCAGGCCGTCTGACTGGGTCTCGTGTTG
>NW_006434366.1:3928-45447 GCF_000325575.1 Pteropus alecto | reverse complement strand
CTGAACAGAGGCCAGTCCAGAGCCCTCAGGGTCTTCACCAGACTCTCCCCCTCCCCCTCCCTCAGCTCCCACAGTCCAGAGATCTGCCTCCCACCCCCAGTCCTGTCACCTGACACAGAGGCCCCATCCCCACTGGGCCTTCACTGAGTGTTGGAAGAGACAGAGGCTGATGTGATCCCAGGAGTCGTTGGCCCTAGCTAGATAAAGCCACCCCGAAGTCCTCATCCCTAAGATAACAGCAGCCACATTGGTATGTTCGTGACGGTCTAGTCGTAGATGCTCTAACTTCCTCCCTCCCCGTTTCTGCCACATGTCGGGACCCCAGTCAGAAACAAGTCAGCACTCAGGTGCCGTGTTTGGGAGACTGGGCCTTCGAGCTCCAGCCAGGTTTAGTGGCCCAGAATGGTTCCATCTCCACAGTGGCTGCTCAGGCCAAACCATGGAGTCGATCCCCTGTGAAGACCGCCCCAGGGAGCAGGGCCCATGGGGAATGCAGTTTGGGGTGGACTTCGAGCGGGCAGCCTCGGTCGGCTCCGCAGGCCGCAACAGGCCCACGCCTCTGTTCTGGGCTCAGGCCGCTGTGGGTCCCAGGAAGCCCATAACCAGCCTGCGAGGCTCGGGGGAGAGGAAAACCATGAGCCTGCGCGGCCGGGAGGATGGGTATTGAATTCCTCTGAGTCATTCACGTCTCAGCCCTCGTGGAGCGTTGTTCTAAGAGCAGATGCAAAGAATAAAAACAGCACGATACGGTGGGTGGAACCTGAAGTCTCCACCCAAGCACCACGGCTGAGAACGGGGAGCCCACGCCCGCAGGACTCTGGGTTGTTCGCCTGGGTCTCCGCCACAGTTTCACCGTCGGACATGCCCTCCCTGCTGGTTTTCCCACAAACATGCGGCACGAGAGGATCTTGTTTTCCCTCTTCACCGGGGGTGCCTTACGGGGTTGAGGGGGTGACTTGCTTCGTTAAAAGAACTTTCACCAATTTAAATATTGGAGTAACTCTCAGGAGAATCGGAAGTGCTATATCTCATTAATTTTTTGGGGGGAAGAACCGTGCTAATCGATGTAACAGCTGAATTTGTGCTGATAAATGTTGGGATCTTCTTGGAAGCCACTCGGAACCTTGGCAACGGGCAGGATGCGGTCCCACTGGCTACACCGACAGATGGCCCTCGGCTGTGCTGGGCGCCATGGGGCGGACCTGGCTGTCCCGGCTTCTCTGTTGGGCACTGGTGACTGCTGATGATGACTGCCTTTCGCCCCCAGGCTTTCCTCAGAATAACACATTTAAGAACAAATTCAGACCCCAAACTGCCTGGGTTAGCTGACTGACAGTGTTTCCTGGATCTCCCTTTGAAGGTGTTCTGGTCTAAGGATAATGGTTTACCCGATTCCAAATGGTCACTGGAAATCTAAGACAGGACATCAGGAATTTACTTCTCGACGGCTTGCAGTTTTGGGGTTTGGTTTATAAGCATTTGGATTACATGCACTTGAGATAGTGATCTGTGGGGCTGTCTCAGCGGCCATAACTGAGCCCCTGCAGGTCTAGGAGTGTGCGGCTCACGGGGCGCCTGGGACTGCAGGTGAGCTGGCGGCTGCGATGGTGGCATACTGCCACCTTCTGGCCACAGTGAGGAATTTTTCAGAAGCAGCCGCGGGAATTTTCTGTCTGGAGCTCTTCGGAAAATTCAAACAATGAGGAACGGTTCCCAATTCAGTAGTGTTAAGGCTTAATGAATAATCTTGTCTCTAACCGGAATTCTGGTTTCAGATGTGAGACATGTCTGGTCTAAGGTAGCGTAACAGAGAGTGACTGACTAGTCAGCAAAACAAGCTGCGCTGGGTGTTGCAAACAGAAGGTCGATCACAGAAGTGTTGGTGGGGCTGGAAGGTCAAAAGGTGGGTGAAGTTACCCAGACGTTCGTGACCACAGAAGCCTCCAGCTGGCAAGGGGACGGCTGTGTAACCCACAGCCTCTTGCTGGCGCTCGCAGTAAGCCAGTGCTGCAGGAGTCCCAGACCCTGACGTCCTGGCGAGGCGCCCTCCAGACACAGGGAAGGGGGGCCACCAGGAAGAGAGGGTCTGTGGCCCTCTTTGTCTGAAGCCGTCGGCTCTCCTGACCTGTCTGTCTTCCCAAGACCTCAGGCTGGGAGCGGCTCTGGGAGGCACGAGCCATGGATTCTAGTTGTAGTTCCTCCTCCTCTGCACGGCTGGGCCCCTGGGGAGAAGGGCAGGGACGGTCTGGCATGTGGTCAGGAGTCGCCCTGTGTCATGGGGTTGGATCCCAAGTGGGCATCCGGCAGGATTTAGTGAGGAAATGTTTGGCAAGTGCTGGATGCGTCCGGCTCTAGACGAGAAACTGATGGCGAACGCCAGAAAGGAACGAGGAAACGGAAGGGAGTTTAGACTGACAGCTGTGGGCAGCAGGGAAGCCACAAGCTGGTCCTGGCCCTGGGCCTGAGGGGACAGGAACAGCAGTGTCAGCACCAGTCGGAGCCGTAGGTGTAGGAGGGGCTGTCCGGGCCCTGCCAGCCTGCCCCTGGCAGAGAGGACGCTGGGGAATAATTACCCCGGCCTCAGGCTCCTCTGATGGCCAAGCCACATCCTGATGACAAAGCCAGAGGACAGGGGAGCCCAGCAGGCACAGCCCCGGGAGGTCAGCTCCTGAGGGCAGAGCAGGATGGAATGGCGGGGCCGAGGGTGCCTGGTGGGCCAACGGCACCTACCACGGGGGAGGCACGCAGCCGGTGCTCTGTCATTCAAGGCCCCGGGGTTATTGCCCTCATGGGACTTGGTTCCTGGCCTCCCCCCTGCCCTGGAGCCCCCAAGGAGGTGCCACACAGTCTACCCAAAGGGCCTCAGGAACCTCGACCTCTTAGGGCCAAGTGGCCCTCTCCCCAGGCTGGGCGGGGTGCTGGGTGTGCAAGTAGGGACCCGAGGAAGACGCACTGCTGTAGGCTGAGGAAGGTGAGTCCTGTACCTACAGCTTCCTCTCAGGCAGAAGAATCCAGCCGGGGCGGGTTGTGTGCCCACCCCAGAGACGCAGGGGGCCAGTACCTCTTTGTTTCTCACACCCTCTGATGCGTGTGCAGGCACCGCCAGCCCCCAGGCACACAGGGTCCCTCTCACCACCTGCTCCCAGCCTGGCTTGCTGACCTGGAGACAGAGCTTACCGCCAGCCCCCAGGCACACAGGGTCCCTCTCACCTGCTCCCAGCCCGGCTTGCTGACCTGGAGACAGAGCTCGTTGTATTTGTGTCTTTGTGTGTATGTGTATGTCTGTGTTTGATGTGTGTGGCCCTGGGGGTGGGCAGAAACTCTGACCCTAAGGAAAGATGCCCTAGTGAAAAGCCCCATGAACTTGGAGCTCAAGAACTGGGCTGTGGTCTGGCCTTGGCACTAACCACCTCGAGACAGTCTCTTTTCCAAACCTCACATTCTTCTTCTATGAGATGAGTCCCCAGGCACCTTTCCAGAGGGGACATCCTGTGAAAACTATCACTGGAGAAGGAGACCCTCAGGGGTCTGAGAGCCTGCAGAGCAGGAGCTGGCCCTCCATGCCCAGGGCAAGGCTTGGCTTGAACTGGTGGCCACCCAAGGCCTCCTTGGGAAAGGACAGGAAGAAGGAGAGGGTGCGCAGCTTCCCTTGGCCTCTCCTGGGAAGAGGCAGGGTGAGCCCAGGGAGAGGACACAGTGGAGCCAGCAGTCCTGGGTCCCCTCTGTTGTGTGCCTCACCGGGAGTCCCTCTGACTCAGGTTTGTGAGTCCGAGGGGACGGCAAGTCCCGGCCCTGGGCGGCCCCGGCCTGAGAGAGCTTTCCCGCCTCCTGTCATGCCGGGGATTGCCGCCTGGATGCTCCCTGCTGCAGAGAGAGATTCCGGCTCCGATGACGCGGGAAGTCCCCGCCTTTGCCCTCCGCCTGGCGGCACCCTCGCCTCTTCTCCCACAAATGAAAGGTGCTGCTCTGGCACCAGCCATTGGTCGTGGCGAGGCCGGGGTAGGCCCAGGGGAGGTGGAACTCATGCAGAGGGCGACTCGCTCAAGATCATGTGGCAAGTAGGACTAGAACCCGGGTCTCCCGAATCCCAGATGGAACCTCAGGCTCTTGCTGCCCCATGCTACTCAGGGGAGCCTCGGGCTCCTGGTGCCACCGCCTGGGTCCCTCTGTGTCCTCAGCTCCATTACTGGACCAGGTCCCTGGGTCTCAGCCAAGCCCTGGTCCTCATCTGCTTCTCGCTCCTTCCTGCCCCAGTCCTAGTATCTCATTCAGTCTTAGTTTCTCTTCTGCTCACCTTCTCATGCCTCCAGGGGCTTTGTCCATTTATCCTTTTATTTTTGTTAACTTTTAGTTCCTTTATTTGAAGCGAGTCCTAAATATTGGATTTTTAAATCTTTGTGTCTTGATCTTTTTCATTACTGTGAAAATTTCCCTTTTATTTCTAATACTTCTTGCCTTAAAGTCTATTTGAATACCTTTCCATCCCCACGTGTACATTTTCATGTGAGAATTTCCTTCACAAAAATATTGAGTTGCAGGGAAGAGCTGGGCTTCCGATTGAACAGGTGTACGTCCTCTTGTCAGGGAGGGAGGGGTTTTCTCGGCTTCTTTTTTGTCTCAGAAGTCATTGTAACCCAAGCCAACAGTTTCCAGAGTAACACATTTTACTACTTTTTAAATGATGAGTTTTGAATATTGGATTGTATCCTCCTTATTAAGTTTATGCCAATTCAACTGCGATATATTGCTAATCTTCCAAATGAGAAATTTCTAACAACTGCAAAGTAAAATATTAATTCTCCCGGAAGCAGAATTCTGGTAACAGTATCATTAAATTTACTTGAATTGGCTTATAGATCCCCATTGTTTCTTTTAATGAAAGGTACAATGTCATGAAAGAAAAATTTTAAGTAAACAGAATTATGGATTGCCCACAGAACTAAGATTATCTTTTCTACATTTTTCTCTGTCATTATCCACATCCATGAATAGTCTCTTACATAATTATGATAGAAATTTAAAATGTCATTTTAGAATTGACTTTATTTAATTTTGCTTTAAACAGTTCATATGCTTCCCAAACTTAGTCAATCATTCTTTAAAATTTTATATTGTATGTCATCATGTTGATGTGCAATTATTATTCACTTATTGCGTCAGTGGGATAGAATTAAATCAGGAGTTTATAATACAGAGTTTTCATTATCACAAAAACCACATCTAGACAAGCTGGTGTCCCCAGAGTGTAATTTGCTTCTATATGTCATTGTCACAATACGTGTTTTAGTAGGCTTATTTGCCATAGGCTAATTTGACGCCATGTTAGAGAGTCCACCCTGATCTGGTCAGATCCAGTTTGGGTGACATGATAATCACATCCCAGTTTGGGATGAGGCCACCTGTCCCCCGTCGCTCTGGAGCCCACCATCACCCCCCCCCAACACATACACACACAGCTTGTCAGTCAGGTCTCACTGCAGAGACCAGCCAGGTGAGTCCCCACCTCGAGCCTCCGCTGGGAGAAGCAATTTCATACCTCTTCTCATTTCCTTTTCTACACCTTTTGAAAATTTTTTTAATTTTTCCTCTATTTGAGTCTATTCCCTGTCATCTTCCCCATGTGTAATCTTATTTTCTATTTTCCTCATTATTCTCTTTCCTTCATTTTCTTTTCATTACCCATTTCTGTTTTTGTCTCTCATACTTGCTTTTCTTATTCTTGTTTCCTCCTGTGTCCATTGAGTTATTTTCTTTACTTCCTTTCCTCTTGTTTTAAAGCCATTTTAATCTCAAAACTTTATAAATCATCCCCCCTTTGTTCTCTGACCTATATGTATTCCAATCGTTCTAGTTTCTTTTTGAGGGATGATAGCGATTTGGCCAATGTTGCTAGCACCAGCCTCCCTGGATCCAACCGGCTCTGCTTCCAACCAGGTGGTGACCTTGGCCAATGACTTAGCTGCTCTGTACAAGGCTGGTCTCTGAATGATGGACAAACCCACCCGACGCATGTGCACTGCCTGAGGGTTGCTACTGTGGGGGAGGAAGAAATGTTCTTCTACCCTCAAGGTTCTTTCGGCTGGTCTAATAATCAAGTCGACATGAGACAGATTAACAAGAGAAAATAACCAAATTTGATTACATACGTATGTATGAGAACCCTGCACACATGAGCGAGTCAGAGAGCCCACGAACACGAGATGTTTGGATGTTCGGAGACAGAAAAGGAAAATGGGTGTGTGAGACAATCCGAGCTAGGGATGGGGTTAATGCACCTTGAGGCTTCAGAAGGTCACCGCAGGTCACCTAGTGTCTTGGAGATGAAGGGGAAGGAGCGAGAGACGCGCACGTTGCATTCAGTAACTTCCAGCTGGTCGTCCTGGGGCAGAGAGAAACTAATCAGGCCTCCTGCAGGCTGGGCTTTCTTCCCCTCACTCACCACTCTGTGGGGAATCAACCTGGGACAGGGTTCAGGGTGACTGACTGTCAGAAACCTGACAACGCTGTGGGCCCTCGCCACCCCCCCTTCCCTCCAGCCTTCCGGCCTTTTCCCATGAGGGCAGGAGACAGTGCAGGGCACCCTGACACTGGGGCTGGCACAGAACGAGGAGCTGCTGCAGCCCCCTCTTCCTACCTTGGCAATGAGCTGCAGATTGAAGGGTCCCGTGACCTGCAGCTCCTGGCCCACGGCATGTACGATGGCTTTGATCCGCTCCAGGGTTTTGGCAGTGATGTCTTGCGGTGGGGTCACCAGCGTGGCATCCCCTGAATGCACACCCGCGTTCTCCACATGCCCAGAGGTGGCGATGGCTGCCACCACGCCATCACAGGCCACAGCATCCGCGTCAGTCTCCTAGTGGGGGAGCGTGGAGGGCCATGTGACGCAGGGCAAGGGACAATTTCCTCTCCTACTTGCCCCAAGATGCTCCCTCAAGCACCCTGGTACAACATATCCTTCCCAGCCCACCGCACCCACACACTTCTATAGCCCCAGAGGGGGAGTCTTCTCCAGGGCTGGGAGCCTGCCCTCCTGCAGACCTTCTTTTGGTCTGCAGCCTCCTACCTTGGCCTCCTGGATGAACTTGGGGATGACCACAAGGTGCTCCTTGGACACAGCTGCTGCTCTGCTCGGGAAGCGCTCCAGAGCACGTGTCCAGTAATTCGTGTTCGCCCTGCCACATCGAGAGCCAGGCTCCTCATTTAAACTCTTGTAGATAGTAAGGCGGTGAAGAGCAGAAGTTTCTCTTGAGCCCACAGGGTATCAGCTGCCTTTAGCTCAAATAATCCGCCTACCATCGAGGCGCATCTTGGGGTGGCTCTTTCTGAACCGCCCACACCGCTACTGTCTTTGCCCCATGTCGAATCTTTGTTACTCGGCTTCATTCCTGCCTCCCACCCTGCCGTCTGCTCCCTCAGCCTCTCTCTCTCCTCCCGTTTTCTTACCATCCTTTGCTTTCTTTACCTACGTCGTCTTCTGCTCTCTACTCACTTTACTCCGTTCTCCCGTGTCCAGCTCTCCCTCTGCTTGGAAACCGTGGAGGTACAACTTACTGTTCCTCTTCTCACTTTGTGCCTCGCGCCTGCAATGGCAGTCAGTAGGTCTCTCTGATCCATGACTGCAGCGCCAGCTGTACAGCTCCGTTCTTTCCCTTCTCTTGTCTTCGCCTGTTTTCCGCCCATTTACCCGCCTCTCAGTAAACAGGCTGAATTTCTCCTCTCTCCCCCTTTATGAACCCATTTCCTCTCATCTCACTTCTCTGATGCTGTCCTACTGTGTGTGTGTCCTTTCTCTCAGCTCATCTCAGCACATTTTCTATCGGACAATTCCTTTCCCCCACCTCTAACTCTCATCTCAGCACATTTTCTATCGGACAATTCCTTTCCTCCACCTCTATCTCTTCGAATTAACTCCTCCTTCTTATTTAGCATTGACTCCTGCTTCGCTTTTATTCTTAGCTCTTTTCATTCACCTAAAAATCTGTTCCTCTGGGGTTTCCGTCTTCGCTCTCTCTCCTCACACGGGTCCCTCGACTTCGCTTCTTCGGCCATTTCTTTCCACTCTCGATGGCACTCGTCCTCACTCTGACTCTTCTATGTCTTGGTTACGGTTATCCCTACGTTATTTCGCTCACTAATTGACTGAGAATGTATCGAGCGTTTCCCGTGAGACAGACACACTGCAGGCTCAGAAACGAAGCTCTGCTTCAAAGAGCTCATGATAGATTTTGTAATGCTCGAAAGTCAAATGGGTAGCGGCTGTCGGAAGAAATCTCACTGAGGGTATAAAAAGCAGGCAGGCTCTCAACGGCTAACGAGCTTGTTTAGATTATTTCGAATAATCTCATTATTTAATAAATATTTAACTTTTAATAGATTTTAAAGTTTAAAAGAAAATAAAATCTTAGGCTTAAATTTTAAAATACATTTAAATAAATATGACTTTAAGTATTTTTAAAATTTAAAAACCTTTAAATGATTGGATATGTAAACATTTGAATCTGACACCAGAAGGCTTTTGAGGTAATGAGTCTCAGCCTGCACTGAAGAAATAAACAACCTAGGACCCAGGGCACAGAGGCCATCTGTGGCTCATCGGTGTGATAATCCATCCCCCTGGCCTTGGCTGTTTTATAATCTACATTGTATGTTACTTTATAATGCCTGTGTTTGGAGCCAGTGATAAAACATCTTTAGGATCCAGAATCCTATAAGGACACAAACTAGGACTTCAAAGACTGTTCGCAGCCAGTCTGCTCACTTAGTGGGGGAACCTGAAGGACGGATTCAAAAAGAAGATGCTGACTAGTCTGGTTAGTTAGCTGTGACGTTTTGACGCCTTTGGGGCATGTCCCCAACTCTCTGTAAAACTTGGCAAGTGTCACCTACTCACTGGCAGCAGGATGTGTTAAGAATAAAGACCCCCTCCCTTGGCAGCCAACATGTCATGTAGGGCTAGGGTGACACACCAGTGGATGCAGTCACACCGGTGAGGATAGGAACTCTCAGATAAGAGGCACAGCAACAGAGTAAAGTCAGAGGTGCCCTGCAGGGCAGTCGCTTGCCTCCTGGGAATCACCCAATGTGCTCCCTGGTGGAGGGGCAGTTCCGTCTATCTCCTGGGTGTCAGGAGCAGGTCCGAGGTGGTCCACAGTGCCTTTAGTGCAGCAAAGTATATGGACGGTAGATGAGGACACCTCTCTCCCCTGTGACATTTTTTACTAAATAGAATGTGTTAATTAAATCTATAACTTTAAACCATTTACTTGCATTATTTTGAATGTTATCCATTAAATGATGATGTCTGGTAGAGGTGCTCTAATAAAGGGAATGGTCTCGTTTCATTTTCTGTAGTTTATAGTTAGCCCCCACTCATTACTAGTGGCTTCAAGCACAGGCCATCCCAAGGAAAAAAAAAGGTCAAATGATAGGAATTGGTGCCCCTTCTTTAACTAGGTCAGCTATGAGAGGCCATTATCCTTCAGTGCCTTGCCTTACTTGTAAGGGAAGGTTAACCAGCTCCCACCAGACGCTGCCCACCAATAGAGCTTCCTGCGGCTGAGGCAGAAACGAGACCCAGTCTGCACTGGCGAACACAAGTCAGCGATGGGCTGTCCTAGCCTTGCAGGGATGTCCACAAAATGGTCAGGCTAAAATAACGCTAGCTTTATTCCTGTGGTTTCTCTAATTCTTTTCATTCCAAATCCAAATTGTAGTCGTCCTTTTAATGAGTCTTCCTCAAATTACTTGATTTGTATGTGACATCTATATTGTCCAGAGACCCTGACTGATATGAACTCCAGCTCCAAGGAGACTATTGCTGTGGTTAGCGATTCTCTGGACAGAATGGTTTCTCTGTTTCTGTTCCACCTGCACCTGGCTGAGACAGGCAGATACCCCCATCACCCTTCTCCAAAGGGTAGACTTTCCTTCAGTTCACCTACAAGGATTCTCACTTTTCCAAGGGTCCTGGATCCTACAGATCTCTGTCCTCACCTTCAACTCGGCAGAAGCTCTGTATTCCATCATGGAGTCCTTTAACATTCTATGAATAAGATAAAAGCATTTGCTGACTTTTCTGAATTTCCTTCTTTTTTTTTTTCATCCCTAACTCAGAAGGTTTCTCTTCTAGTTCAGCTACCTTAACCATGGATTTTAAACTTTGGTTTTGCATTTGCGAATTTGAACGATGTTTAGGCGCTGTGTGTAGAAAATTTTCTCTACATGTTTTGACCATTTATTTCTGGAAAATGAAAGCCTAACAGTAATTCAGTTTTAGCTCCCTTTAACCTAAGTTGTTCAGAAATCACAGACCCTGTGGGATCCTATTTTCCCGTGTCCTTAGATCACATTCTTTGTGCTCATGTACCTGTATTCACATATTTTACATATTTCCTCCTCTATCTCATCTTCTACCTTGGTCTCCACTGCCACCTAGTACCTGTATCTATAACAGAGATAATAAATTCTAATAAAGAAAATGGTTTCGCTGGCTCTCTTCAGTCACTGTGGCTACTTTTAAATCAATTTTCTAAATGGCGATGAAAAGGATCTTTTAAAAACACAGGTCTAAAAAGTATGTCTTATTTTCTCCTTTGTTGAGAAACAAAACGAACCACAAACACCGAAATAATTACTCTTACCGTTGCACTTAATATGTCTTAAATATTTGGGTTATAGCCTACAATTATCTGTGTGATTCGATACCTTCCGACTTTCCACTCCTGTTTTAGTACATACTCCTCATCACTTACTTCAGCCACATAGACTTTCCTTGATTGTGAACTAAGCCAAACCCTGACTGCCTCAGAGCTTTCCCAGGTGCTGTTTATAATGCATCTTACGTCATCTGCTCCACCCAACCTTATCTTTCTCCATGGACCCTTTATTGGGCTTCCCTTCCTTTTTCTTCCTGGTCACAGCTTCAAGTTGATTTCTCCGTAGAGGGGATGGTGGGCACTTTAGCAGCCTAGAAACCCACACAGTGCTTTAGAGAAATCTCCCACTGAGATTGCATTACCATCAGAGTACTATGTACCTACCCGCTTAGGTCATCTTTCTTCTAATCCTGCCCTCCCCCTAAACCAGGAGAATAGACCCCTGTGTCTTAGGCTTGATTTATCTGACACTCTCCCTCAGAACTCTGAATCCTGAGCTAGAGATCCAAGGACGGGGGCGGGGGGGTCAGTTCTTTTTCACATTCATTATAATGGCTGTGGTGATATGCAAATCAAGACAGTTCTGTGATTTAGCCTCTGCTGTATTTTCTATTTCCTAATCTTTTTGAGAATTTATATTCTGAGTCTCTTCTAGTTACCATTAGATATTAACCTCTATGTTTTTCTAATATATTCCTTTTTTACAGAATTTATTTTTGGTCACTTACAGGCAAGGACAGGCTGACTGATACAGCCGCCTTCACTTTTAAACCAGCCTCAATCCAAATTCATACTTTCCCCCATAATATGCTTCCCTTGAATTGTTTGGGATTACATATTTGTATGACGATTCATAATTTACTACCTTAGTATTTTATACTCTCTGATGGCGGGGACAAAGGATACGTTTCTTCACACTCTATCTGTAGTTTGTGATCTGTAGTATCTCTCACATCGTCTGATTTTCTACAGATAGTTAAATTACTGCTTCTTTCCCAATGTCACTAAAATAATCATTCTGGGTTTGCAAACAGAATTCTCTTTACTACATTGAGGGAAAGGATGCAAGGTTAAATGCAGTAGTTTCCATATTACATATTCAAAGAATACATCACCAGAATGCTGGATTCACGACTTCTTGACACCACGCATACTATGCTCACGTTATCACATAATGCTTTGGAGACATAGCTGCCAACAGAAAAACAACATCATCAGTGGACAAAAAGGAAAGCAGTTATATCTATTGATGATACTAAATCTGAACCTGACGAAGATATAAATATCCTTCCCAAATGGTCCTTTGATCACAGAAGTTACTTTTAGATTTGGTTTTGAGTAACTACATGGATATGGCAAAGTTATGTTGATTATCATTTGTAGGAGTAGCAATCTCAACCTGCTCTGAGGTATCACTGCCAGAATTATTAATCTCTCTGATTTGCTAGATTATCTTATTTAATAATGATATGAGATGATTTTTTTATTTTAAAATGGAATTCTTTTCCCTTTGACTATAACTGCTCTACTCTAGGCAAATACCATAAAAGAAACATGTCTCCTTCTACATGGAGCAATGGGGAAATGGTGGAGCATGGCCCTGTCAACCATTCTCATCCTGTAGCAATGAGGTAGAACCCTTACCCCTCTCCTCCAGGAGCCCAGAAACTATGGGGGTGGAGTCCTGTTGATCATCTCTCCTTGTACTAACCCAAGCAAAGGCAGCATATTTCCCCCTCCCCTACAGAGACTGTGAGGTGAAGCCCTGGTGACAAGCTCCTTCTCTGCACTAGGGTTGAGTGGAGGTGGTACCCCTGCCTCTCCCCTCCAAGCATTGCAGAGCTAACACCTAAAAACTCTTGAAATTTGGTAAACCTACAGATTTAAAGCTGATCAAACTCAAACAGGTTAAATTTAAAAAAAAATTACATCAGACACACCAGATTTCTGAAAATTAAAGACAAAGAAAATAACTCGAAACCAGCCAGAGAAAAAAGACACATCATTTATAGAGAAACAACAATTTGAATGACAGTGAATTTCTCATTGGATACCATGAAGACAGAAGGAAGTGGAACAACGTTTTTCAAATGCGGAAAGAAGAGAAGTTAATAAACCAGTTAAAAGACAGATCTTGGCACAGTAGAAAAGATCATAACCCAACTAGATGCCGTCTACGAGAAACTTACTTCAATGATAATGATGTGAGTAGATTGAAAGTTAAAAAATGGAAAAACAAAATAACACACAAATATTAATCAAAAGAAAGCAGGAGTAGCTAAATTAATAACGGGTAAAGTAGGCTTCACAGCAAAGCAGACAGTGAGGGACAAGGAGAGACATTACACAAAAATAAAAGGGCCCGTTAACCAAGATGTGATAGTATTAAATGTATATGCACCAAACAACAGAGCGGCAAAATACATGAACTAAAAACTTATAGAATTAAAAGGAAAAAATAGACAAATCTACATTTACAGTCGAAAAATTAAAAAATCTCTCATAATTGATAGAACCACTAGATCAAAAATCAGAAAGAATATGGAGAAACTAAAGAAGATAATCAGCCAAGGTGATCTAATTGCCATTTATGGAACAGTCTCTCCAACAAGAGTCGGATACACATTTTTTTTAAGCACACAGTTTCTTATAAAATCAAACATACCATATGAGCCAAAGTTTTACTTTTAGGTAAATACACGAACACCTTATCACGAAAGTGTATAGCAGTTTTATTCATAATCATCCCAAACTAGAAACAGCATAAATATCCCTCAACTGATGAAGTGATAAACCATAGTACATCTAGACACAGTCCATCTAGACACTACTGAACAATAAAAAGGAGTGAATCACTGATATACTCAACATGGGCGAACCTCAAAAACGCCATGCTCCATGAAAGACGTTGAACACAAAGGCCTATATACTCTATAATTTTAGAAAATGTAAACTAATTTATAAATTTAGAGATAGAAAGTAGACCAGTGGTTGCCTAGTGCTGAGATGGAGGGAGGGACAGATTGAAGTTGAACATGAGAAAGCTTCGGGGGGGATAGAGATATTCTGTGGTTTTATTGTGCTTTTGATTACAGGACTTTATATTTTTGTCAAAACTCAAACTGTGTGTTGGACAACTGAATTCTATTTGGGGAAGCCGTCAAATTTCCCTGGTTTGTAAAAAAATATTCAGATGGCTAAAAGATAAATCTATACAGTATGGGACACCTTATATGAAGGGGAAGTACTTAAAATTATTGAAAAGAAAGTATTTATGAATGATAGCAGATGAAGATTTATTAGATAGGATAGAGCATACAAATATGAAAGAAAATCTGCTACATTAAATTAATCTTAATTAAATTAAAATATTTAATTAAGATATTTTTGTCTCAGAAACACTGGAAATAACTTCTTATCTGAACAGAGATTTTCCCCATTCTTTTTTTCTTTCTTTCCTTTTCTAAAATTACAACTTCACAATATTCCATTATATGCATATCCCATAGTAATTTAGACAATCTCTTATGTTCGGGTCGTTTCCAGCATTTGGCAATCACAGCTAATGCTGCAATAAACAACCAATATATTTGAATCATTAGAGGTGTATTGTTAGAGTATATTCCATTTAGTGGCATTGGCAGTTCAAAGGATATATGTATATGTATTTTGTTAGACATTGCCAAAAATCAACATTATAAAGACAAGTGACAATTTGGAAGAAAATATTTGTAAAGTATATAAAAGACAAGACCTCTATGTGTAGTATGTAAAATATCAAGAAAAATAATTTAGATGAAGGCAAGCAATCTAGAAGAAAAATAAGTAAAATGAAGATAAAGGCAGCTCATGAAAGAAGCAACCCAAATGACTAATGAACTAAAACTAACAAACAAAAAACCTTACAAGTAAAGACAGGATATTAAGGATATAAACTGCGAGCCATTTTGGAAAGCCTTTTGAAATCTATTGCAAAGGCTGTAGATATACTCCAGGAACTAGCAATTCTCTTTTGGAGCATAAGTTTATTCATATATATCCTCGAATAATCTTTGAAAAATCCTATTATCCCTTCATTATTTTTTTTACGTAGAAATGTTAAATCTTTAGGAAAAGTTTAAGTCACAAAACAGGACTTACCAGCTTGGTGTAGAATCGTCCCTTCTGTGTTCTAGGTGACAACAGCTTTTGAGATATGGATAACGACCTTCCTCTTCCCACATGTACATATGCAAATAGTTATCCATGGATGTGGTGAGGACATGGAGAGAATCCTTCAAAGGATACCCAGAAGTGAGTGGCCCAGAGTCAGAGTCAGAGAAATGAGAATCGGGGAGAAGAATCATACATACCACCCATAAGTTGCAGATGGATCTCTGGTGGTCGTCAAATTGTTGCAACAGGAGACCATTGATGGTGAAGAGAAACAGGCGTGACCCACTCTCAAAAATAATCATATTTGCATCGCTGACTCCCATCCAAATAGGACTCTCCATATGAACTGGCAACAGGAAACTTGCGACCTGATGTGCTGATTTCATGTAAAACACATATGCACACGCTTACAGGCAAACTTGGGGTTATTGAGTCAGAACAGTATCCTTACCCCAAATGAAAAAATACCCTCTCTAATTCCATGAGACTTCAGTCCAGTGAGGAAAATGAAGGGTGAACCAATGGCCTGAAAATCCATGTCACTCATCATGGTGATGGATCTGTGACACAGGAACAGAGGGCCGCGGACAATAAATAATAGCTCAGACACTGAGGGAAGGGACGATGGAATCCAGGCCCTAAAGCATGATGAGCATCTAGACAAGTCTGCTAAGAGGGCACCGTGGAGTGCAGAGGTCAGAAGTGTGGGCATTAGAGTCAAACGGCATGAGTTAGCCGACAGCGAAAGAAATCCCCTGCCCTTTGCACAGACTGACCTATTCCTAGACATTAATAGCTTAAAACAAGGACATGTGTGACGGGGAGAAGCGAATGTTCCTAAGGTGGCACGGACTACCTTGGACGACCGTTTCACCCCCAATCCTCTCAATGGTCAGATCGAAAGTGGTGAAGCCTGTCTTTCTGAAAGAGGCTCTTCGAAACATCAGCGTTATCCTGTTGTACCTCTTCGGGGCCCAGCTGGCTCTGCAGCACGATGAAAACGGGAGAGAGACAGACAGAGGGATTTTGCCTTCTGACGGTCTCAGTAAGCACTCCGCATAAAATACCTATGGAGAGATGGTTGCACATGTAGTCAGGCGACAGGGGAAGTTATAGCATCTCCGTACAGGAGTGACTCCAGAAAAGCCTCCTTAAAAATCCTCAACTGTCATCAAAGCTTTATAAAGAATCTCAAGAAGCACTGAGTAGTCAGTCGCTGTCTTCCTACCCTGCCTGTCCCAGTCAGCCATACAGCAGAGTCCCCTAAACTTCTCTTCTAGCT
This sequence comes from Pteropus alecto, assembly GCF_000325575.1. Lineage (NCBI taxonomy): Eukaryota > Metazoa > Chordata > Mammalia > Chiroptera > Pteropodidae > Pteropus > Pteropus alecto. The sequence goes on along the minus strand of NW_006434366.1, from coordinate 29,355 downwards.
TATCAAGAGATTACAAAATCATCTGGCCACATTGGACCCCGATCAAGTTGCAGCTGGCTAAGTCGATTTTTCCTTCTTGGAGAGCTAGCCAAGGATTGCTCTGACTTCACCAGCTCCTTGCTCTCTGGTGCCCAGTCCACATGTGCCATGTAAAATGTCCTGCTCCAAATGTCACTTTCTCAGAGTGACATTCAGAAGCGGATGCGTTTTTATTTCCTTCTGGACTTCTTTGTACTTTCCAGCCAAGATAGAGAAAAATAAAGAAGGAAAGCAAAAGCAAACCAGGTTATGAAAGATCCTCATTTCCTGATCCTCTCTCTCTCTCACTCCTCCACCCGTTTGGCTGATTCAGGCTTCATGAACAAACTTTCATTAATAAATATTTGCCTTTGCAACTGGATATTATTCCTTCAAAGACCATTGCTTCTTGGCCCCAGGAATGGATTCCTCATGCGATATGGCCTTTGAGAGGAGGCAGCGGGCTGTCTGCTCCTCCCTGGGCTCTGCGGTTTCTCTAACGCTTCCTGACCTGACCTTCCTAACGCGGACTGTCCTATCCCACGGTCAAAGCACACAGGGCGGCACCTACCTTTGGCAAGATGTGTTGATGTGCCCCAGAGGCAAAGACCCATCGCTTGTTGGGAGAGCCATGTAGCAGATCCACACTGTACTTAAAGGCATTAACTTTAGAAACGCTCCTTAACTCCGGCACTGTCAATGTGTAGATGTCACCTTCAGAATTGCCTACCTGAAACCAGAACGAAGCAGCACCGCTGTGTCAGTGGAAAGAGACGTGAGTCCTAAAGCGCACAGGAGGCAGTGCTGTCGGCTACAAGACGCACCACCGTTTCTGCAATCGCATAATGGAGACAGATCGAAGCCTTTGTCCAGCTGCCCCACAAGGTTGCTGGGATGACCCCAAGAAAAAAAAAAAAAAACTTTCCAAGTCCCAAAGCAGTCTTCTCCGGGAGAGTTACTCATTGGCACATCAACGCTACGCTTTTTTCTCAATGTCTCCCCAAACCCCCATCTCTCCCTCCGTAGTCTCTTTCCAAGTTCATGTACTATACAATAATACACTTGAAAGATGAGACATAGATATGAAATAATTCAGGAAGGTCTCTAGAAGAATGACTGGATAATTGTACCTGAGGTAGGTCGAAGGCCAAGAGAGTATAAGTTACCAACATACAAGTATGTTCGTATGGCCAACGTTCATCGGTATTTTGCGACTCTCAGGGAATGTGGTAGAAATGACTCCAAGAAGACAGATTGCATTGTGACAGTAATGAGGCCGTGACACCCACCAAGGCAGCAGGCGTTTTGCTTCATGGGCCCCCTCCACATGCAGGGCTCACTTACCATCAGGAATGGGCCATCCTTTGTGAGAAAGGCTTCCAAGGAAAAACAGGCCTTAGGCACGGTGAGCGTCGCCAGAGCATCCTCATCCCGGCAATTCCACACTTTGACAGTTCCCTCCAAGTCCACGGTGAATGCAAGATGCATCTGAGGGAGGGTCTCCAGAAGCCTGATGCTGGATCGCTGGACTGGGCTTGACCAGATCATAATGCCCTAGAGAACGAGAATGCCCCTGCATGCATTCACGGACCTCTTCACACCTGCCACTCTTTCATCCTGCCCGTGTTTATTCAGCAGCCTCCTCCAAATCGGATCCATTTCTCTCTTCAGGGACTAGAATAAGAAAGTTCTACTAAACATCTCAGTGAGTTGAGGGGTAGCGAAGAAGAAAAAGGAACTATGCGATATATTCAAAGGCAGGAACTCACGATATGATGGGCATAAAGAACGATCAGACTCCCTGGGCTCAAATCGATTCAGTCTCTTACTACCAAGTCACTTTCCACCACGGCTTCTTACAGGAATGTTGGACTGCGTTCCACAATACATGAAACATACTTAGAATTCTGCCTAGTACATAGTAGGAGTTCGAGGGGTATCAACTATCATGATAATCATTACTCTATCATCAATCTTGTAGATTGCACACAAGAAGAAAGAATTTCTCTTCTAGACTTTAATCTCATTAAAATTGTAAAATGTAACATAAAAAGAATACAAACATAAATGTAAAGTTTAATGAGAAATTACAAAGCAATTAACGTAACTATTTCTGAGCCCTCTTAAAGCCCCCTCATACTTGCTCTATTTACTACCCCACCACCCTCCCCAGATATAAATCACTATTTTGATTCCTAACACTATAACAGGTTGTCTGTGTAGCGTTATCCACTGCTGTGTAATAAGTCATACCCAAACTGGACAGCTTAAAACAATAAGTTTTTATCTCATGGTTTGTTTGTTAGAAATCCAAGTGCGGCTTGGCTAGGCAGCTCTGGGTCAGAGTGTCCCATGTGGTTGAAGCCACGTTCCACTTTCAAGGTGGTTCACTCATCTGGTTGACACGTTGCTGCTGGCCACTGGCAGAAGTCCTCAGTACTTCGCCACATCAACCTCTCTGTAGGGCTTTTCGGTGTCATAACATTGTGGTTAGCTTTCTAAGAGCCAGGGACTCAAGAGAGAGGAAGTGTCTTTTGTGACATAACTTTAGAAGTTACACACTGCAATTTCCACAATATCTTACTGGGTACAAAGGTCAGCACTATTGGATGTGGGAGGGAACTACAAATGATCATTAATATACTGTGGGACAAAGAATATTGGGGCCATCTTAGAGACTGGCTGATAGAGTCCACCTCATATCCCTAATTATTCACCTCCCTCTCCCACGCAAGATACACTCACTATTTCCCAATGCCCCAGATATCTTACCATTACAGCATCATCTCAAAATCTAGTATCTCATTGTTGAATTAGGTACAGGCATAGAGGAGGCTCTTTAGATTTAGTCCATCTTAAATGTGAAAAACTTAGAACTAAATATACAAGTCGTCCGTCCCCTACATCGCCAAAATACAAGGGTAGGGCAGGCATAGGATAACATCATACACGCTCACATTCAAAAAAGGGGAAAATGGAAAATGGGGAGAGGGGGAAGCACCAAGGAATGGATGCTACACAGAAAATTTGAAATCCAGTAAGGTGCATGCTGGTAATTTGCCGATTAGGAGTCAAAGCCTGGCAAAGATTCTTAAGGATTTCTGGCTCCACTCTCTAGGCTCTTGGCTCTGTCTTCTGAGTCATCCTTCCCTTTCCATATGTGTTGGCCCAGTTTTGCAGCTGAGTAGTTATTACAGCCTGCTTCTTGCCTGTAAAAGTTCGGGATTCAAAATCTCTTTTCCTTTTGTGATATTTCAACCCCTCTGGGCCCAAGCTGACAGTGTTTCTGCCAATATAATTGTCTCAAAAATGTTGTGGCTCTCCAAAGAACCTTACAGGAGTTTATATTGTTAGTCAAGAGCCACCCCCACAATTCTTCGAGATTAATCCTTTCGATACCTTGAGCCTCTTCTGCTGGTGCTGCCGAGGTCAATGCCTTACACTTCTTAGAAGTTCTTTCGCTTGACTTAGGAGTTCTATCAGTTCTCTGAGGCACCTCCTCAAATCTTTCCGTGGTCCAACAAAGAACGTTGCAGCCACCTCTTTGGCTTCAAGTTTGTAGTACGGTTTACCAACATTGGCCTGGATTAATCCTGCTTGGAATCCATTTCTGAAATTTTAGCATCATTCGCAATCTAGAAAGGCTGGGAATCCTCAAAACCAGCAAGCCTTGGCCTCCGTTATTCGACAGTCCCGACTTCACCCTCGCCCTCTTCTCTTGCATTTTACTACAAGCAGCAAGAAGGACCCTGGAGGAAGGGGGATCCTCGTTATACAGGGGCACACAGTTTGGCAACACTGTCACCCATAGTAATGTGGAAACATATCTAGTGAATTGCATCATCTTGCCAAGGAGAAATCCAGGCAGAATGCTGAATGAAGGCTGTCTGAAGTTAGAGGATTCACCTCCAAGATGGCTTACCCACATGATTTCAAGTCGGTGTTGGCTGTTGGTGGGAGGCCTGAGTTGTCTGCCATGTAGACCTGTCCATGGGGCTTCTCGAATGTCCTCGGGGACATGATAACTGGTTTCCCCTAGAGCAAGTTATCCATGAGAGTACCCTTCTAATTTTTTCCCCAGCTTTATTGAGATATAACTGACAGATAACATTGTGTAAGTTTAAGGTAGGAGCATTCTTCTAGACTCATCATTTCCCTCAAATATTTACAAAAGGGTGTTTATCATACATCAGAAGATCTTGTGTTAGAAAGTGTCATTATCTAATTTCTATGGGGAGGAGAGAGAAATCCAAGCAGGGGGAAAAATCAAGATCACTTGGAGACTTCCAACTCGCTCTCCAGTGCTTTATGCATTGCATGTGCTAGTCTTGATAAATAAGACAACATCCGTGCCCTGTTGGAGGTGATCCGAGTTAGAAACCACTTTCTGAAAAAGCCAATATAACCAATGCCAGTTGTTGACAGAGAGGCAGCAGAACAGGTAATGAAGAGGCACGATGCCAATAGATTGTGAAATAAACAAAGTCACGCCACGTTACCCATAGAAAATAAGTCCTTGCACGTTTATATCTAGAAACGCATATTTAAAAATAGATTCTCTGTGTGTCTATAGTCTAAATGAAAAGGTTATAGATTACCAATTAGAAGACTTAATTTGAAACTTTGTTTCTGTTGTCAATTCCGAGTATTACTTTCCTCCCAGCTCTTACTTCACCTGTGTAACAGGACTGACACAGGTGTGCATCGCCTGTGCACCTTATCGACCAGACTCACCTCCTGCACGTCCCAGGCATAAAGCATGCGCTTTGAAGACACCGTGCAAAGGACTGACTTCTCTCGTCCATTCATTTGGAGGCTACTTCCTGAGAGATAAGCCATAGGTTCCAAAATTCCTAGAGGGAAACACAGACAATACTTGGCCACCCCATAGCTGAGGGATTATCCAATTGAATTAAGAGAATTCTGGAAAGATAATTTTAAGTTTTCTCGCAACCCTTATGGAGAAGAGGATGGAAATTGGTCTTTGGAGTTATTCGAACATGGATTCCCATTGCAGACTGGCCATTTGGGAGGTGTTGGCCAATTTGTTTTTCCTCTTTAATCTCAGTTTCCATAGATACGAAATGGAGATAAAAATCTCTCCACCAGAGAACCGTTCTGAGTTTTAAAAGAGGTACCAGAAATAAAGTGAGCGTTAGAATGTCTGTTATCTAAAAGTTTCCTTTTTCTTTAAGATTTTTATTCTAGGAGGGACGGGAAGCCTTGGGGGAAAGGGAGTAACAAGGCCTGGTTTTGTGTTATGAAAACACCACTCTGGCTTCTCAGTGAGGCATAGACTGCAGGGGACAAGGGGAAGGCGGGGCTCGCTATCACGACAACCCATCCCGTTAAGTTTCAACTCCCTTTCTCGTCACCAAACGGGAAGACAGAAAAATATATAGTGGATTTCCTACAACAGGTTTATCATGTGCCCCTAGAGTGTCCTGTCCGCCTACCGAGGTTGCCCGCCGCTTCCCTGTAGAGAAAGTCCTCTGGCTGAGCCAACGCCATCCGACGCTCGCGTTTCCTCTGGCTGAGAAAGAAGTGCTTCCACGTTGGCGCACCCAGGCACTGATAGGAGAAGTGGCAAAAGCTCCACTTCTCTAGACACAGGTTTCTGGAAAGAGTCACGGTCCTGCGAGGCTGCCCCCCGCCAGTTCGCCTGCTCGGCACCATGCGAACCCTTTGCCCGCGGAAACCCTCACTCACGCCTCTCACCACACAGCCGCACTCAGGCCCGGGTACAAATGCAGCATCCTCCTCCCCGCTGAGAGACACCTGCCTGCCCACCTTACCCTACCCATTCCCTTGCTCACCTCCACAGGTGGTCATTCTCTGCAACCTTATTCCAGTACTGAGGGAGAGAGAAGATACAAGCCGGCGATTGGTACCCAAACGTCGGCTCCATCTCTGTTATCATTCATTCCGGGAGCAAGGCCCACACCGGTTAACCGGCCACCAGCCCCCTTCCCCAGTCTGGGACTACAGGGACACGGTAACAGCAGAGACCCATCACGGCCAGTATAGGCCCTTGGTATTTCTGGAAAGCTCAGAGTGGATTCCCCAGGGCTTGAAGTGGGAACCTCAAGGGCCATTTAATCAGCATGACTCTTGCATACCAGCTTTCCATTTTCATTTAACAAAATACGAGGCCCTCGAAGTGGAGGAGGCTGACCCCTAACACTCAGTGTATCGCTCTGCTCCTCTGCAAACTGGTGCTCCGAGTGGCCAAGAGAACTAATTGGTCAAGAGAAGGGTTCAGGTGCATCGGACCTGAATGGGCAGGCCCGAACGGGTGAATTTAAGCAATGAAGGAAGGTGGTGTGGGTGTTATGCTGGGGTGGCTGAGATCCCAAGACCGAGGGAGAGTAGTGACCGGGGTCAGAGTGAGCACTGACAGGGTGGGCGGCTGTGGGGATGGGGCCGGGCAATGTGGATGGAGCGCCGGATGAAGAGCATTCACCTTGTTCACTTGGCAAACCTGCAGCAAGCTGAACGCATCCAGGAAGGAGAAGATTTTCAACAACGGTACTTCAGGCAATAGGGTGTCCATCTTACGTGGCCGGAGTCCACACCCAGTCTCCTTTCTCCTCTACGGGATGCTCTGAATTTAAAGGCCTGGCCCAGGTCTGCAGCACTTGGGAGGGTTTCCACCCACAGCCCATCTGGGTCTGATACAAACAGGCTGCAGGTGCGCCGACCCTCAGCCTGCCCTCCGCTTCCGCCTGTGTCCAGGGACTAGAGCCACACAGCTGAGGGCGTCCCTCCCGACCCTCACTCATTTGTGTTCTTGTTCAAATGCCTTTAACACCGCGTTGTTTTGCACTGTGAACTGATAGCTCAGGACCTTGGGCAGCTCTAGCTGCCGAGGAACTTGTCGGGACTCTAGGAGATTTCAACTAACGCCCATTCGTCAAAGTTTCTATGTGACGTTGTTTAAGTGGCAAATCGCCGGAGTAGGGAATCTGCTTCCCACATGGATATGTCTACTTTGGGATACCGAATCTGGCCAGTGGGGCCTGTCTCCCAGCACCAAGGTAGCCCCCGGCTTTCTGCCTTTGTGCATTTAACTTTCCAGTGGAAGGAGAAAGTACCGGCCAAACAGGTGGCTCCACTGATGCCCAGGCTAAGGGCACAGGCCTGGTGTGAGATGGCTCTTACGGTCAGTGCCTTTCCCTGTGACTTTCTCCCAAGAACCTGACAACTGATTCCCGCTTTTCCGATAGGAGTCCCTCTGCGAGGCTCAGCGGCCATGACCTTTCTCTTAAACTGCTGCCTCCGGCATGAACCACAGTGGTGGTGCTCAGAAGTACCATTTTTTTCTGCAACGTTATCTGCTCTATCACCCCAAAAAAGGAATGGGCTTGTCGCAGACCATTAATTGTCCTCCTCTTCAGAATTTGGAATGGAAAACTTTTCACGTCGACAGGCCCATAAAATACAAATCTCACAACTATGGGGAGACCACACTTTTCATTTTGCTAATTAGATTTATAGAGAACTGGTTTGAAGAGAATGTGGTCTAAAAAGAAAGAAACTGTCATTTAAAAAAATCCTAGTTTAAAGAGAGCTCAGGGTAGTCTTATGGTATCTTTTACATCAGTAATTCTAGTTCTTCCGAAGTCTTTGGTAAAACGTGTCAAGAAGAAGCCAAATCGTGTGATGCGATCTTGTCCTTATGCCTCTGTTCCCTACCATCCTGGCCGTCCAAACCCTGGCTTCCTTGCCATCCACGAGTTTCCATTTTGCCAGTTTATTTTGCTCATTTCTCTGTCTCTTAGCAGCGACTCTGCCAGACCTCGTGCCTGGCTCCCTCACGCCATTACCGCCCAATGCCAATATCAGATAAAGAACTTTGGCCGTCCGGTTCACTTCCTTTTGGCACTGGCCCACTCGGTTCTGGTTGACCAGGCAGATCTCTGACGATGTCATACAGATTTTCTTCTAATCTTATTTCCCTTCTAATCTGTTTTTCATGGGTCTCCCACAAACCGCTCCATCACAGGCAGAAAAGGATGGCTGGATTCTTGGTTTAAATGATGTCTATATCCCGACGAGTCCCCTATTTATACATCGTTCTCTGGGATTTAATGTGGTTTTAAAACTATGCAGCCTGTTGTCTTAACGTCCGTCTGTACAATGATGTTTAAAGGTATCTCGGACTTCACATGTTTAAAACAGAATAATTTCTGGTCCCACAAATGTACATTTCCCCTGTGTTCCCACGCATCGTAAATGTCACATATTCCCTCTCTTGCTCAGGACAAAACTCTCAAAAGTTTTTCTGGATTTCTCTTTGCTTCTAATCTTCATCTTCTCTTATAGTCCCCATCACATCCTTCCCATCTCAGCTTAAATACTACCTCCTCATCAAGTTTTTCCTAAGATAATACTTCCCATCAAGTTCTTGTTACGCTATTTTATTTGTCCCCGTTACCCTTAACAGTAATTAAATTGTAAATAAAGTAAATTCACTTGTTTATCTGTTCATTGTCTCTCTCTCTATAGAACATAATTTCTTTGATGAAAGGAATCTGTCTTTCTGATTCACTTCTGAATCAACAGAGTCCAGGCTTGTTTCTGGAAACGTAAGATTTAATTATAATGTGATGAGCAAAGGAATGGATGAATACATTCTAAGCTAATGGAATTGCAAGTATTCTGAACGCCATGGTTACTAACAGCCACGGGGAATACAGAAGAGCTCCTGCTTGATGTAAGGGCAGATATAAATGAAACAGGAAGCTTCCTTTTCCCTGCTGAAAATAAGGAAGTGGTTTTCTTCCCTTTTCTTAGAGCATTTGCTTTAGGAATCTTATCATTATAAATTCTTTCTCTTCCTCTTTGAAATGTATATAAATCATTTTAGAAGTTAAATAAGCCTCTTGCCAGCTTGATGACTCAGAAACGTCTTTCTCAAGGACCTGGGAGCCATCTCTTTAAGATGCAAACATTACGGAAGCAGCACCCCAAGGGAGACAGCACCCCTGTTGCCCAGTGTCCATGGTGGGTACCCTGCTCCCCGTCACCTGCTTGTCAGTGTGTGACTTTACCATGTGGTTTCGTAGCTCCTCCCATCAACGTGAGGCCTAGTTGTCTACTCCTGTTATCAGCTCTGGCTTTGTGACTTTCTTGGCTAGTAGTCACACATAAGACCCAGTGTATGTGGCAGCCTGTAGGTGATGGGTACTATTTATGACCCCACCTAGATGCAAAGGGAATTGATACCTCTGAAATAGGGAAGGAAAAGATGATTTTGTGACATTCTTCCATATAGAATCTACTCATCTGTTGAAATTTAATTTCATTATCTTTCTGGTGGAAAATTCTACCCACCCAATAGCTACTTGGTATTTAAACTGCCCTTTGGAAAAAAAATAATAAAAATAAATTGTCTTTTGGAGCTACCTATGATTTTCCAAGGTCCTTTTTTTTAAATATCAGCCTTTTAAAAACTATAATTCTACTTTATTACTGATACACTTTCTCCTATGTCAAAAAATAATTTAAGAAAACTGTATCTCTTCATAACTAGATGTTTCAGTCTATCTCAATTGGGTTGGCTTCATCCTCCTAGTGAAAGAAAATGAGCAACTCTTACGCCATGTGTGTATAGATGCCCATGGCTGGCATATATGATCTCATAATCATAAAGATGTTTCTAATGAGAAAATATCTTTTCCTGAAATTAATAAGAATTTGGAGAAAATATGATGCTCTGAACTTTGAACAAATTTATAAGTAACATCCCAAGTTTCTCAGGTCCCCAGTTAAGAGGAAGAGAGTGGTTTCATTGATTGTCCTTTCGGAGATGAATTTGATCACTAGATTGCATCGAGATGTGCATTACACACTGTGGGTGGTCCCTTTACCCGTCCTTGGCCCACCCAAGTTCAACCTGCAGCTATAAAGCAAGAAGGCTTCCCAGTGCGCGGACATCATTACACATCCCAGGTATGAGCATCTCTTCTCTACCTGAGGCTTTCTTTGGTACCACACAAACTTGCTTGACTGCACACAGACAGGTACCAGGGATATGGGGATAAAAATTTCTGAGGGTACCCCTCAAACAATGGGGCATGGGAGTTGGTGGATAAATGTTGCAGCCTCACATACTCAACTGGGATGATTCTGATTTTGTTGCACGTAGGTTCTCAGAGATTCCTCCAGTGGGAGTGAGCATAAAGCTGCTTATCGATGCCATCTTCCTGGCATCCTATCTTCCTGGCATCATTTCTCCACTTCCTCACTTTTGTTTCTTAGGACCATCTTCCAAATAAAGCATGTCATTTAAGTCCTTGTCTCGGTCTGCTTTGGGAGAACCAAATCTAGGACCATTGGTATAGTAAGTGGCCAACCATCAGTCAAATGACAATGAGGACTGTTTTGCTGGTGATAAGAGCCACGCTGGTAACACTGGAAAGACATGTGGTAGATTGAAATGAGGTACCGATGGAAAAGGAGGCACTAGTGCATGCATTAGTTCTAGTATTTGAAGTGTTATAGGGTGAAGTGTGATTGGAAGGAGTCTGGAGTGAGGCCTTTGGCCAACCGTAACCCAAGGACATGCTGTAAAAGCCAGAATCCTACCATGGCAGTGTTTAAACAGACCCTCATCTCCTGCAGCAAGAAGGCAAACTGTGCTAAACTTGAGGCCAGGATTTAATTATAAGGGCAGTGGAGTTAAAAGAACGTTGAGTGCATAGACATTGCGGCTCTTCTCTGCTAAATTAGGACCTTAAAGCTGAAGGAGTAAGACCCTGATACCAAGGATAGGAACATATACTGGGATTTCCTGAGACCCTCGAGCCTCTAGATTCATCTAAAAACCTCCAGGTCTGTAGAAGCATTTCTTTTACCTTTGCTGGAGGAGGGCAGGCTCCCATTACCTTGTGGCCAGACAAAGGCCTCCTGAAGTGGCCGCCTCACAAGATGATGTCTGCCCACATCAAATTCTGCTTGTGCCCCACCTCCTGGCCTCTAGACCAATAACTAGGCTCAGGTCTCAGCAGAGTCTTGGTGAGGAAATAGCTTATTTACTAGATGAGCTGCATGATGTGTCTAATTTGTATTAACAGGCATTGGGGGACCCCATGCAGAAGTGGATTGGGAAGGTCTTCACTTCCTGTGGAACAGAAGACTGAGCATGGAAGTGTTTATTGATACGAGGGCATTCGCAATGACCCAGGACTTGGCATCTTGTGAAGACCCATGACACTGGCCCTTAATCCTGCTGGGAGGGCTCTTTGAAGGTCTGACATGAGGATGCCACATCAACATCACAGTAAGTGATGTAGAGGTGCTGGAACTGAGGGTCAATTATCAGCAAAGGGGCTGAATTATTATGTGAGTCCAGAGAACCTATTACAATGGCCCCGGGCTGATTATGATTACCATAACCCAGCTGATTCCAGTCCCGAGAAGGCCCAGAGGCCACTCATCACACAAAAGCAATACAGAAGGCACTGGCGAGGCAAGTCCAGCATCACTGAGAAGCTCAGTGGTGAGCTGCTGTCCTCTGAGGGTCCTAGTGAGGGCAGGAGAGTGACTAAGAAAGTAGGCTCCCCAGTGCCAGTGGAGAGGATAGAATTCCATATAACAGGTGCAGATGGCAACATCTCACTGTCAAAAGCAAGGTGGGTGTTAACTGCTCTATGGGCAAACAAGTCTGGCTCTGCTTTCTGGGATCCTTGACCCTAAAGGATGTCTGTCAGTGGCAAATAAGCCTTGTTCCTAAGTATGAGATTAAATGGGCAGCTAGTGAAGGCGTTGCTCTTCTTCTATAAATGAAATGATAAAGAATAGGTTCGCAGAAGACTCGTGTCAGCAACCAAGCAGGAAATAGTGAGCCTTCACAAAACGTTGATGTCTGAACCAGTTCATAGAGCCCGCTGTTTGAATGGGGACCTGGGTGTCCTTGAGAATGGAACCAACAGAGCCTCTGCAAGTATAGAAAACATATATTCACCTAGTCTTTGTCTGATGGGACCTATGGCCATGACCCAACGAACTACACTGGGGAAAGGGTTCTGCCCAGATCAAATGAGGGCTGTTGGATATAGATAATGAGCCCCCTCTAATAGTAGGGTGACATAAAAATCAATCACAGTCCTCATGGTAAATTGAGGTATATGGAGACCAGACGATGCATACATAGCTCGAGTCTATCTTATACTGGATCCACTGGTTCTGTGAACTTCCCTCACAGCTATTGTTCTGGTCTGTGACTATATATAGAGTTATGATGGCTGTCTCTAGCAGCTGGCATGGCACACACACAGGTTGTATGACACGTAAAGCAAAATGCATTATGGTGAGAGGGCCAAGTGAATGTTCCTGTAATTGCCTCGACTGGCCATAAACTTGTAAAGCAGAGTTGTACTGCATCCAGGTAGAACTGCAGCCTCAACGATAAAGGAAATGTAAGCCCCGGCCCAGCCCATGTATGACTATTGCAAAAAAAAAATTCTATTATCCCCACGATGCATCACGGCAGATGAGCGACCACTCCATAAACCTAACCAGGTGGTCATTCCACATGCAGCTGCTCTGCAGATGTGTTAGTTACCTTTACAGGAAGAGACGAACACAGACCCGCTGCTCTGGGACTGGTATGCGGCTATTTATCTCGGGAATGTGTTGCTTCTAATCTCTATCAGAAAAGAGGATCGAAGGCCGTTTTTGATTACCTGGATCAGACAGCAGCTCACATTCCCTCCCTTTCCACGGGGCTAGGACAACTTTTCTGTTCTGTGTCATAATACAATCTGAAAGGATTTTTGATCATTATGACAATTTACTATACTGATGACATCCTGCTAACTGGATCTCGTGAATAGGACGCGGAAGGTTCTCTGGATGACCTGGTAAGAAAATGTGTACCAGAGAAGAGGATAAATACGAAGAGCCTCCCTCTTTTCATTTCTAAAATATTTAGAAGGGCCGCCTACCCAACAACGTTTGCTTCCGCTTCTAGATTCTTCAAAACCACAGTTCCACTGAGGCTGCTACAGCCATCCCTCTCCCCCAGACTTCCTTCCTGCTTCACTGAGGAGCACTTTCATATCGTTGTATTAATTTTCCTCTCAAGGGTTTTGGACAGAATCAATCATTACCTCTTTTGGAAAAGGACACCAGCAGGGAGGGAAAAAAGTCCTCATTTACTCCTTTCTCCTTGGCAGCTCTATTACGCACTGTTTTTTTTTTTTTTTGGTGTGTTTCTATTTCACTGTTTTATGTCCTAAATACCTGGCTATCTAAGATTTGTGAGGAAGTATACAGAATTACACATTCAGGGAAATTTATCCCTCAGAGGAACCATAATTCTCTCTTGAAAGCAAATTAGATTCTCCATAGTCATTTACTGCGTCTGAGGATATCCGCTTCCCATAGCTCTGGAAATCGCTGGAAAGTTTCTCCTCTAGTTAATTTTGACAGTCTCTTTGGGCACGTTTATTAACCACCGGAAATTATTTACAATCATAATACTTTGGGCAAATCTTTTTCAGAAATCAGCATGATGTCCCCTTGCAGCCACCGACTCCTGCTGTAGATGTCAGGATGATCACAGATCTGGAAGGAGATGAGGTCAGAGATTCCCAAAGTTATAACCCAGAGTTTAGCTGCTCCTTGCCGCACACACAGACGCTGTCACCCCTGAGACACTGTCCTAGTATCAGAGGTCCGTTAGGTGAGAAGTCCCTATATTTCAGGTGAGAGGACATGTTGGAAGACATGCTGACCGTGTCTCCAATGTGGGGGAAACAGTTGTTTCTCTAGCAATTGCAAAGACCTGACCTTGGCCCTTCCCCTCAATCAGCCTTAGAGACCATTTACTTTGTCTTCTAGCGAAAGTGCTGTCTGAATTTATCTTCATCTTTTCTCTGCTAAAAATATTTACTCTTGTAATTTCTATCTGCAAAATAAACATTATAGCGCACGCATCTCAAGATATTTAAATAGTTCATTGAGATCATCAGAGTGATCATCACGTAGATGATTTTTAATATATGTTCGTGTACCTGCTTTCCCTCTGGGCTCTGGCTGCATGAGCCTGGATGTATGTTTCTGTAATGAGAACAAGATTCACTTGGGTGCCTGGGAATAGGTTTACACTACCATCCGTGTCCTCTTCATTTAAGTATTTGTGGATTTGAGAAAGGGTCAGTCACTGCTAAGTATGAACATGGAAACACTGTGAAATCGCTGACTGGGAGAAGAAAGCAAAGTGAACTCGTGCTAATAATATCAGGAACATTGCCATTGTTTCATGCAGCATAGAAAGCTGAGAAGCCTCCCATCCCCCCGTATCTGGCTGTTTATGATCATCCTTATCCCAGCACACATCCCAAATGAGCCCTTGTCATCTTCTCTAAGCTCTAAGGGAATCTGAGGTATTGTGACATAAAAAGTGCATGTCAGAGTCATGCCAATCGAAGTGGCCAGCGCTGCACGCCTTGCACAAGAAATCTGTCAAGTTTTAGAGAGCGACAATGTATATAGATTTTAGGCAAACGGTCTTCTCAATTACTAATCAAGTCCAGAGGCCATATAGACAACAATAAATTCATCTAGTATTTATATTGCGTTGTGCTTTCTCTAACAATCTACTATCACCTCAGCTCTCAAAACTCACATTCAATAACTTACTGTTTTAGACAAATATACATTTTATAACACACACACACACACACACACACACACACACTATCCCTGGAGCAGCACCTTTTACCAAACCCGTTCTTTTGAGTCATTATCTTTCGTTCAATGATTACTCTTTTATTAGTCTTCAATTCTGTTTCAGATTCTCGTCTACACTTCTATTGTGCGTTTAGTTTTCTTCGACTCGTTTTCTCTCATTCCAGTGTTGCTAGCCTGGTTTCCCTCGCCAATGTAGCTCCTCCTGTAGAGTTCTCTTATACTTCTTACGTATTATTATTTTTATTTTCATTATTCGTTATCTAATCTTTCACCTATTGTTAGTCGAGCATTGATTCACTGGAGCCAGGGAGTAGGGGGTGGGCAGAATTCTCCAACAGAAACATACAATCAGATACCTCTCTCCTTTTTGCAGAAAACCAAGACTTCGTGTTCTGATTCTATCTCTACCGTTGGTCGTCTCTGTGACTCTAACTATCCATTTCCTCACTTCTTCTTTCTCTCTTCCTCAAACCTCTGACCTACTTGTCTTCAAATACCTTTCTATCACATGGCAAAACCTCAGCTCTTTAACTCCATGCATCTGTGTTCCACGTCCCCAAATTAAATGATTTTCAAATTCAGAATCTTGCAACATGTTAATATTCCATTAAAGGTATGCTTTGGGACTAAGATAAAATTCTTTCAAAAAGCACACACATTTGGGCATTCTGTGTCTTACCACTTTCTGAGAACTTAAGAGAGAATGGAATATTCTGCAAGATGGGTTAGACTTGAAAAGGGGTTTGGGTGGTCTGGACCCTTCTGCTCCTAACTACTTAGATTTAATTTGGGATGATCTTCTAAAGACACCTATTTACTCTTTCACGCTGACTCTAATTAAAGTTGATTTTAAAAGAATTTAGAACTCTAAATTTTCCTGTGCTATCTTCTACAAAAATGTTACTTTTCACACACGAATATTAGAAATGTTATAATTTTTCTATTTATATTGAAGGGAATACAATCTTTAAGCTCCCATTTTTCGATGGCATTTGCTGGAAGATTTTCGTGCGTTTGTTTCTCTATGTCTCAGAGCTGTTATAATTAAGGAGACAGTCAGTGTATCTCTACCCAAAGTGCTTGTGATCAGTGAGAAGCTGCCCATTCTCTTTTCTTCATTTAATTTTGGGACGCAGAACACAGAGGCATGGAGTTAAGGAGCCGAAGTTTTGCCATGTGATAGACAAGTAAATGAGAGGTTTGGGGAAGAGAGAAAGAGGAAGTGAGTAAATGGATAGTTAGAGCCACAGAGACTACTAACCATAGAGATAGAATCATGTTCTTAACTGAACATGAAAGAATGTAAGTTTGGAGGATTCCGTGATTCAGATGATCCCTTTCGATAATTTTTAATTGTTATTTCTGCCCCTACACATATTTTTCTCCTCCTGCTATTCTTTTTGAAATCCTCACGTTCCTATTTTTCTTTATCAATTCCTTCAGGGTATGGATGGTTTTGATGAGTTGATTATTAAATGGAAGTGACTAGCCGAGTTGAGTAGCTGGTGGGTGAAGGATTCCAGGAAGAACTTAATGGTGGCAACCACTTATTACGGAACGAAGCCTGAATGAAAAGCTATGTTGTAACTGGGCTGAGAACTGGTCTCTTTCTATTGCCTGGTTTACTAAAATAACCCACGTATAGTTGCTCATGGGAAATCTCTGTGCTTTTCACTTAATTTTTTCATAACTCTCAAGCTGCTCTAAACTATAGATTTAAAAAATAAAAATAAAAACCACGATGAGATACCTCTATACGTCTACTAAAATGGCTGAAATTAATACAACTGAGAAGATTCAATATTGAGGGGCAGTTTGTGAAGATCTAGCTACATAGGCCTCTACCAAGGTCCTGTTTCCAAGAGATCGATTTAGAGTTTTGCCCATGGATTCTAAATATTAGCACACGAAAGCATAAGAATGGATGACTCTTACTGTCTGTGCACATGAGGCTCTGAAGTGCCATCCTAAGTCCTAAGCTGGAGAATAAGAATATTTATTATGGTTCACTAGAACCTGGCCATCTGCAAGGGAAAATGAATCTTAATATCTTATGCCCAGTGCCTCTCTCATGTGAGTCTTTTTTTTTCATGTGTCAGATGAGTAGTTTGGATCAGGTGACATTCCAGCAATCTTAAAAGGTCTGACACTGATTCTCAGTGATCACTAGTTTGAGAACTTAATGGGATTATTGAGCTATTAAATTTTAGTAATAATTTCATGTGTCAAGTGAAATTTTATTTAAAACAATATTTTGACTATATATAAAATAGACACTAGCATTTGACACGCTGCCCGTTCCAGATTTAGCATTCGATAAATACAAATTTTCTACGGCTCTCTCTACTCTGTCCTTGTTACTTTTTTGCAATTTCATGAGCTAAGTAAGTTCCTGACTCTGTCACACTGTGAGAAACCAGCTGGGCAGCACCGACTAAACTGCCTGAAAACTGAGCCCCAGGTGAGTTTTCTCTTCTTCAATTTCTACCCGATTGCCTGTTTGATTGGATAGGCAAATAAAAGGGAAACTGGAAGGAGAACAGATCATAAAAGGATCTTATTTGTTTGGAGAAACACACAAGTATCCAACCTAGCATGAGTAAAATATGTGGGGATTTGGGTGAGGATGTAGGAAAATTCGAACATTTCAGAAGGGTAAGAATTAGACCATGTCTCCTCCACCATGGGGTCATGATTCCTCTACAGGTCACCAAGCTTTTGGTGTCCCAGTTTCAAACCTCAAGAGAAGATGCCTAGGACAGTAGTAAAAAGACAGTGTTTGCTCTTTTACAGAGCTTATGGTCTCATCTAGCAGTGGAAATAAACACTAAACAAATAAATAAATGTATTCCTAAATTTTCCGTGGAGGTCACTGAAATAGAGGTATGTAAAGCAAGATAAGGGATTAGAATAATGGAAGAAATCATACTGAGTCAGGCAGAGTCACCCTGAGGAGGTTATCTCAGCAGAGAACAAGCCAGTAATTCAATTATTTGTAACTATTTAAACTTATGGTGAAGAATTTCACATGTCACTTTAAAAATATATAAGCGGGCACCAAATTCAGAGGGATCGAAAGCAAAAACTTTGAAGACAATCATGGTAAACACTGTAGACAATCAGACCTGTTCTGAGAGAGTACATTGACCTCTCTGGACTCTACGTCACGTCCCCAGTCAAGGCCCTTTATTCAGGACTGGGACCTAATGAATTTACGTCACCCACTAACCTCTGAATTTTCCCTGTAAAAGAAGCTGGTGTTTTGAGGGACGTTTTGTTCCAAGTGGTAGAAAGAGCTACCATTTAAGGGAATGAAAACTCCATCCCAGAATTCCTCAACTTTACTAAATAAGATTGAACTTGACAGATTCCACAGAAGGTAACTTTCTTCTTTAAGATTCTGAGTCAATATAGAAACATTCTAAATTAAATATTTCAATAAAGTGAATACGTAGTTTTGACTACTGATAACATTAACTGCATATGCAGATGTGCCAATTTATATATTGCATAAGTATCTGAAACTATCCTGAATATAATTGTAATACAGATAAAAATGTAGGAATTCAAAAACTGGGTATAACATAACTCTAAAATGATAGATTCAGGTTTGGCAAGAACAACTAGATTTTGAAGGGTTAGTGGACATTACAAACATGAACTCACGAAATTTAGGCATTACAGAATTTGGAGTCAGAAGAAATAGGTTTGAGTCATGTCTACACTTTCTAACTTCAAAGTTCACTCTCTTCCACTGCCAGACATTGTGACCTTGAAAAGACACTACCCATCTCCATAACACACACATTGTTATTTTATAATCGACAAACTGAAAATAAAAAATATCTTGTCCAGCTAGTTTCTCAAAGCAACTGTAGGAGCCACAGCAGGTAAAGTGGCCTTATTAATTTGCAAACTTTTGAGAAGGAAAAGAGTTACAGTCTTTATTATTTGCTTTTATTCAGGAAAGGTCTTGGGCAGAAATTACCTAGACATATAAATTGCCAGGAAAATGTATAGAAAAAGAGTATAGAAAGCTGCAGATAATAATGTTAATCAGCTTGTACTATAATGTTTTCAATAATGCAAGTAAGTTGTTGGTACTCTACGGTTTTCATTTCAAGAATGTTATTAGTTACTAAATATTAACACCAAAGTAATCATGTTATGGAAGATTAGGGATATGGGAATGAGTGTTCAGTGTTTTGTCCCTTGCCATTTCTTACTGTCTGTTGACTTACCTGTGTCACTTAACTTTCCAATGATTACCCTTTTTACCTCAGAGATAAACAACAACTTTTAAACATGTCATTGAAGAATTCTTGGTGCTGATTCTGCATCAAAAGATTCCTTGCAGATATTCTTCATGACCTTTTTTTCCTGGCATCTTCTAAAATTCTATTTTTGAGATCCTTTTTTCCTAATGTTTAATTATTCTAGGCAAATGACTTACGCAATTTAATTGCATCACGGTTCATTTCAAATAACCTGAGGCAAGAATAAATCTGAAGTATTTACATTTCGTTTCTTGGTCAACAAGGATCACTGTGAGAATCTGTACTTCAAGTGGAATTTTCTCTCCTGCTTTCAAAAGCTGCATATTTCCACAGCTCTTCTGCCACCATGAAGGGGACCTCCTTGAATGCCGTCCTCGTTCTGGTCATCACTGCGTGGGCTGCTTTTGCAGTTGGTGAGTTACATGATCTTGCTCTGCCCGCATTTTCTGCAGTATATCTAGGATCATGGGGGAAATTAGAGGTAGAAGGGGAAGTGCCATTCAGTTCTACTTGATCCTAATTCCTCATGTCACAGATGTAGAAAATGAAATCCTGAATAAGAAAGGATTCACACAGTGTCGCCGATATCGACACTGGGAGTCAAATCCAAACCTTCCAAATTTATGACTGTTGAACTTTTCAAAATACCTGGTTATCATCCAGGACGTTCAAACCTTAGAAAGATTTGTTTCCAGAATCTGTACATTTACATTTCTCAGACTCAAAGAGAACTTCGTTAGGATCTATGGAGGTAAACTCAGACATCACTCTGCTTAATGGCTGGTTTTAGAGTGGTCGTGGCTAACCGTGGGGATTCTCCAAAGGCCTCATCACATTTTTCTTCCGTTTGGACCCTTAAACTCTTTCTCATTTGCCTTCCATCTCTTACTTTCCATTGATGTTCTCTCTCACTGGGAACATTTTTTCAAGTCTCTCATATCTTAAGAGGCTCTGTAACAAACTGAAAACTATTCTTCAGGCTTCTCCTGTCTTACGGGGAAAAAAAAAATCTTGTCCTTCCTCTACCAAAGAAAAACTGTTTCCTTCTACTCACAAGACTTCTGACAACGTGTGGGTCTTCCACACCACGTAATTCTCCGGTTCTCTGTGGACACTGACTGGGTGTCCTACAATTTAATTCAGTTATGACAATAACTACCTAGCATTAGCACAGACCCCGTAGATTAGGGACTCAGTCTCACAAGACGTCCCCCTCCTTCAGACACCAGTGGCAAGTCTGGGCCTGCAGCACTCTGATCGACTGTCTATAAATCAAGGGTTCCCGTGACTCCCTCCTCAGATTCAATGATTGGCTAGGATGGCTCGCAGAAATCAGGAAAGTGTTTTTACGTACTATTATCAGTTTGTTATAAAGGAGACAACTCAGAAATGGTCACATGGAAGAGGCGCATGGGGCCAGGTCTGAGGTGAGGGGCACAGGGCGTCCATGCCCAGCCTGGAAGTTCTCCAAACCTCCTCACTGAAGGTTTTCATGGAAGTTCCATTAGGAAGCATGACTGATTAAACCACTGGCCGTTGGTGATTAATTCTACCTCCAGCCTCTAACTCCTTCCCAGAGGTCGGTGGCGGGGGGGCGGGGCTGAAAATCCAGATCTTCCAACCACATAGTTGATCCTTCCGGCAACCAGCCTATCCTCCATCAGAGTAAGATATGGGGACAGAGACTAAATAGATATTTCTTATTATATCACATTATATCCCCTTCTCTACCAAATTTAATCCCTCTGACGATATCTAGGCATTTTTCTACACTTTCTCATCCTTCTGTGAATCTTCATCCCCACTGGTGCCGAGAACACCACCTAGTGGCACGGGCCTCCCCACAAGCCCGCTGTGTGCCCTTGCGGCTGAGTCTCATGCTGACCCTCTGTGGGGAACACGACATAACTCGACCGAGGTAGACCAGTCCATCTTTTCTGAAAATCATGCTGTCCTTGTCCTCATAGTTTTATGGCTTTGTATTTTCCCTCAAATGTTTCTCTCCTGTGTACCCACATCCAGTGACCCTGTTCAGTTGATAAAACACTTAATATACCACGTAAATCCATGCCCTTCTGAGAACAATGACTCTTCCTCAACGAACATTCTCATCATTGTTCCCTGAAAAAATTTTTACGTTCTCCTTCACTGTTCCTTTTGCCACTAGCTTGAGTTCCTTCAGCCCATCATCTATATTGCTATAAGAGTTTCCTTTTTTAGTGCAAACACAGAAGCCTTTGCGTTAATTCCCTTACTACCAGGCTAGGTCTCCCAGCAGCCACTTATTTACATATCCAATAAACACATAGCATGTGCTGACCTTGTGCTGGAAACTGAGCTAACCACTGGTATGCTGCAGGAATGGTCCCTGGCCTCACAGTGTGACAGACCAGCAGTCGGAGAGATCATAGTCCACATCGAGTGCTGGCATACATTGTGATAAGCGTTCTCAAAAGTAAGAACAGTGAGAGTCTGTGGAACTTAAGCCACGGCCCGCTTCTTCCCTCCTTGCTTAGCTCGGCATGATGGAAGCCCCACTCAGGGCAGGCATGGCCAAGAAGATGGGGCTCGCTCACTCCCTAGCTCACAGTCAAGGGCAGAGGTATCTCCCTGAGAGAAACAGATCATTGATAGTATCACCCCCGTTCCATAGTTCTGTGTCGCTAAGGCTAAATCTCAAGACAGTGAGACCAGGAGGTAGGAGGGCTCTTTTCCTACCCGGATCCCACCTTGGCGGGGCAGAGGCTCTACCCCAGATGAGAAAGACTGAGAATCGTGGGTCCCAACTGCCCTCTCCCCAGTTTTCTTGTCGATTGGAGGTTCGTTCCATGCTGGGAGAAACCAGCTGGGAAGATAAGAGGTTACCATCCCTTCCCAGTCCTCTGCTTGTAAAGCAAGGTGTCACTCTGAAAGAAGCAGGCCACTGTCCAGAGCAGTGGCACAGATATTTTGCTAACAAAAGGCAGGCCATAAGAACAGGGAGCTCCAAAGATTTCCCCAAAGAAACTAATTTTATTCGGAACAGAATGTGGTGATGTTGGAGTCTAAGAGAGCTCTCAGAAACAATGGAGATCTTGATGGTCGGCAATTAAGGGGAAGTTGGTCTCTCCATCAGAACGACAAGCTCAACCACAGGCCAGCTAGTTTACCAGAAAAAAAAAAAAAACAGGGGACAATGCTGTTAAAAAGAGTTCCCAGGGGTCAGAACAAACCTCAGACACTGGCCTCAAAAACTACCCAGCAAAGGAGTCCAAATTTAATTGGATCAGACCATGGAGCAATTTATGCCTCAGAGCATTGCTGGGAAATAAATAAATAAATAAAGCAATCATCTGGCCATTATCAGGGCTTAAGAGCCGGTATGATACCAACGTAGGCAGATAGCTTGATAGAGAGGTCAAAGAAAGAGACAGTCAAAGCAAGCCCTGCTAAAACCTCTGCCATCTTAGGCCGATTGGGTATATACCCAAAGACACGTCCTCTGGAGAGTGACATCGGAGGCTTCGCACTGCAGGGAAAATAGATGTCAGTAAAATAGCTCAGCCAAGGCATTGAACACATAAACAAGCAAACAACAAGCCCTGAGTGGGAGTAGGGAGAAGTCAGTAACTAGAGTTGCTACAATATACTATCTAAATGTCCAGTTTTCAACAAAAAATTATGAGATATGCAAATAAAAAACGTTCCCATAGACAGTAAAGCAAGTAACAGAAACTGCCTGTGAGAAGGCCCAGGTATCAAATCTAGCCAACAAAAACTTTAAAGCAACTATTATAAATGAATTCAAAGAACTAAATAAAAAAGGAAGTCATGCTTAAAGAAGTAAAGGAAAATATGATAATAATGTGCAATCAAATAGGGAATATTAATAAAGAGACACAAATTGTTTTAAAAAGACAAATGGAAATTCTGGAGTTAAAGAGTATGATAACGCAAATGAAAAATTCACTAGAAGACACAACAGTAGATCTGCGCTGGCGGAACTTAAAGATTATACAACCCAAAAATAAGATAAAGATATATGTATATACATATAAAAAAGAACAGGGTCTCATAGAACTATGGGACACCATTAAGAGTATGAACATCACAGAAATGGAAAAAATAAAAGAGAGAAAGAAAATATTTGAAGAAATAATGGCCAAAACTTCCAAATATGATGAAAAACATTAATCTGCACGTCCAAGAAGTTCAATGAACTTCAAGCAGGACAGACTCAAAGAGATTCACATATAGACACATCATTATCAAACTACCTGAAAATAAAGAAAAGAGAAAATTTTGACAGCAGCAAAAGAAAGTGAATCATCACATACAAATGATTCTCAGTAGGATTAACAGCTATTTTCTCGTCAAAATCATGGAGGCCAAAAGGCAGTGGGGTGTATATCCAAAGGGCCAAAAGAAAAAAAAAAAAACTGTCAACCAAGACTCTTATGTGCAGAAAAGCTATCTTTTAAAAATAAGGATGAAATTTAAGATATTTAAGACATTCCCAGATGTATAAAAGAGAATTGGTGGCTGGCAGACTCGCCTTACCAGAAATAAGGCATCTTACAAGTTCTTCAGGCTGAAAGCAACACCAGATAGTAATTCAAACCCACATGAAAAAAATAGAGAGTGTGGCAAACATAACTCCAGGATTATAACAAACAGCATAGATTCATATCAATTCTCCCTCTTTTCACTGACGTTAAAAGCACCGTATAAAACAGCATGTTTAAAATTGCATTATTGGGCCTATACCATATAGAAATGTAACATACTAGACAACAGCACGAAGGAGGTGAATGGGAGCAAAGCCGTACAGGTGTAAGGAAATGACACCAGATAATAACTTACATCCACTGGAAAAAGTGAAGAGGACCAGAAATGGCGAATAAAAGGTTAATATAACAAACTCTCTAAATACATACTTCCTGTCTGTTCTTCTCTAAGCTTCTTTAAAATACGTAAAATGATATAAAATAATAATTATAGCAATGTATTGTTGGGCTTGTAACAAACAGAGATGTAAGATATCTAATAACAACAGCACAGAAAGAGAGAAGAAGAAATAGAGCAATGTAGAAATAATATTTCTAAACATTACTTGAATTAAAATAGTGTAAATCTGAAGTATATCCTGATAAGTTAAGATATACATGGTAAGCCATAGTGCAACTACTAAAAAAATTCAGTGAAGATAGAGAAAAAAATTATTAAGGGAATTACAATATTACACTAGATTACATGCACTTAATGCACTAAAGGAGGAATAGGGAAGCGAAAAAGACACAAGACAGAGGGAAACAAAAAGTAAAATGCCAGATGTGAATCCAACTCTACCATAAAAATATTAAGTGTGAATGAATTTCACAATCCAATCAAAAGGGCGTCTTACCACCGAAACCTTCCCTTCTTGATCAGCTCAGCTCTGACAGTTGCTCACCTGCGTATATACTAAAAACCATCGACTGTACACGTTAAATAAATCAATTCTATGGTATGTGAATTATATCTTAATAAAGCTGATATATATACTATACCGCTGATAATATAATATATGACATACTTATGTAATAACTATATCTGATTATAATATATAGTCTACGGCCATACCACCCTCAACACGCCTGACCTTGTCTGATCTCAGGAGCTAAGCAGGGTCAGGCCTGCTTAGTACTTGAATGGGAGACCACCTTGGAATAAAAAAAAAGTGGCTGACAGATTATAATGTATACTATAATTATACTATATAATTAAATATAATAAAATACTATATACATATATATGAATAATTGCAGACTGCTTTGGATCAAGAATACGTCTTAATGAAACCAGCATCTTTTAAGGTATCTCAGTATATTACTATTTCATGGTAATTTGTAACTTACAGGATGTTTTCTAAAAACAACTGAAGATTACGGAAATTGTTACTTACTTGTGAAGTGGAAGGGCTGGAATTAAGATCTTCAATTTACATGAGGGAGAGGGGCAGACGTTTCCAGATTCTTCACTTCTTTGGAGGGCAGCAGAGGGACCGCGGCCTCTTCAGATGGGATCCGATGCTTCCAGATGGGATCCAATGCTTCCTGTGTGCCAACCAGGGTCTCTCTCATCCTAGCTATTTTACCTAAGAGCAGAAAACAGAGCAATGGCTTTTCTGAATGTGTTTTATCTTCCAGACTTCCATCTGCCTACTGGTGAAGGGGCTACCCCAGAAGACACAAAGGTGAGCTCTGATTCCTTGGTTCCCGAGAACAGGAATGGGGAGGTGGGGGCCAGAGGGGACTTGCAGGGGAATAGCACCATGATAAAAGCTGAGTCATCGACTATACGTAGCACATTTTATATGTTCCTGAGCCCTCTTCCCATTCATTATCTCAATCAGTTCATATAACTCTTATGAGATGGAAGGAAAGTATTTTGCATCATTAAGTGGATGATGAA
>NW_006434366.1:0-3882 GCF_000325575.1 Pteropus alecto | reverse complement strand
AAGATATACCGAGACATCCATCCTGCCTCCCACACTCCAAGACCACACAACGTATTCGCTTTATCCCCTTCCTTCTACATCCTAACTCTGCTGTGACAAGTCAGAGCCCACTGCTGTCTGAAGCACCACACACAAGTCACTCAGTAATAGTCATAAGGAAATTCTAACCTTGACAGACATTTTCCCTTTGTAATGTAACAATCCCAATTTGCAGTAGGTAGGGCAAGGATTTTCACCCTAATAAGGAATTTATAGCTCAGACTAGGAAGTCCACAGATTACATATTATATTATAATATGTTATGTCATTATATTTATTAATTGTATTAATTATATTGTTGGTGGTAAGTGTCATGGGTCAAACACCGAGGCTTCTGCAGCCTGCTCTCCCAACTCCTGGTATAGGGCTCCTGGTTCCATCCTCCTCCCCCACTACCAGTGATCACTGTCAGAGGGCCTGGACGAAGGCATCTAAAGCAGTAGTCTGTTGTCTCGCCTTCAGGTCGACTGCATCAACAATATAAATCAGTGCTGGTTCTTCTCCTACACCAAGCCAAGTGAACCCATATGTGGCAGCGACCAGGTTACCTACAACAGTGAATGTCATCTCTGTTTCATACTTCTGTAAGTCTTGATTTTATTCTCCCTTCTCTCGAGTCAGGAGGCTAAAGGCGGCCAAGGTAGGAATGACATCTTCAGAATGCTCCAGACACTACTCCACTACTTGCTTCTCCATTTCTTCCATCCTTCCCTGTGCTCCCCAAAGTGATCCCCATTCATGCGATGCACAGCCCCGTGAGATGAGGGTGCCGTTTCTGGCCTGGACAAAGACCAAGTGGAATGAACTCAGTAGCAGGTAGACACAGCATTCAGATCATGTGACCATGCATGAGGATTATCCTCAGGTCCCTTCAAGCCAGAGAACAGAACCCTGATGAAGGAGGAGGAGGGTCTGGGTGATGAATCTTCCCAGCGGATCATTTACTGATGGTCGAATGGATATCATTCTCCCAAACAACTGTCTTTAGCTTTCAGTCTGGTACGAGATTCAGTCTTTGGGTCCATCATATGTGAGCAGCTTTGAATGATGATTATGTAAAATGCCAAATTCTCTGGTCCAGAGAAAATAGTGAGGCCTGGAGGTTTTCATCAAGGAGGCTGCCTTAGAGGCGGGAGGATCCCCGGACATCTGCGTTTTCCTTTAAGGAGAAGAGCCACAGTCTTAGGTAACTAAGATTTAGAGATTAAGTCCAATATTTTGAGAGAGAGGAAAAGCAAAGACATGAGAGGAGATAAAACTTATGTCTTTTTCCCCTTCCTCTTCTTGGCTTCTCCTTAAAAGAAGGAATAATAATCTTGGTGAGGATAAAAGATGTTGGCTGGGCAGGATGGGACTTTTTTTGCATTTCTGGTTGCATAAATAGCTAAACTTACACTAAAACCCATAAAAGAGTTGTGAGGTAAACAACTTTGGTGTCAGCCCCCATCACTAACAATCAGATATCTAACAATCAGAATGCACACCTGGGGATTAACATCTTAGATTCACAGAACACTAGAACCAGGAGACATCTGAGAGACAGCTACCAAAGAATTCATTTTGACTCTATTTTTGAATTATATTCTTAGCAGTTACCATGGGGATTGCAAGTAAAATTTTAATTTATGATAATCTAGTTTGGATAAATCCCAAATTAATTACAAATTATTTTTTAAAAACTTTGCTTCTATAGAGCACTCCACCTGCTCTTCTTTGCACTGTTATTATCATGCAAATCACACCTCTATACATTGTATGCCCATCAATACATATTTATAATTATTATTTTGTGCAGTTGTCTTTTAAATCAGAATATACCTAGGAGAGGAAATTACTGGGTCATACGGTAATTATACGTGTAACTTTTGGAGGAACCACCATTTTCCACAGACTTTACATTTTACAATCCTTCCTGCAACATTGAGGGCTCCCATTTCTCCATATCCTCACTGACAATTTTTTATATCCATCTCGGTGAGTGTGAAATGATATTATTACATTGGTTGATATTTTTAGGTTGAATCACTCTGAATTCTTGAGAAAAGTCTCATTTGGTCACAGTGTATAATCCTTTCAATATGCTGTTGGATTCAGTTTGCTAGTATTTAGTCAAGAATTTTGCACCATATTTATAAGGGATATTTGTCTACAGTTTTCTTTTTTTATGATGTCTTTTTCTTTGCTATAATTTCTTCTCTATAATTCCAGTTCTACGGAATAATTAGGAAGTGTTTATTCTTCTTCTATTATTTAGAAGAATTTGAAAAGGATTGGTATTATATTTTATTTAAATGTTTGTTAGAATTCACTAATATAGCCATCTGGTCCTGAACTTTTTTTTTTTTTAATTACTGATTCAATCTCTTGATATAGGTCTGTCGAGATTATCTATTTCTTCTTGAGTCAGTTTAGGTAATTTGAGTGTTTCTAGAAATTTGTCCATTTCATGTAGGTTATCGAATTTGTTGATGTACAATTGTTCACAGTATTCCCTTATAATCATTTTTATTGCTTTAAAGTCACTAGTAATACTTTAACTTTCATCAAATGCATACTTTAAATTTATTGCACATTCTCTTTCCAATACTCTGTATTTCTACTTAAATATTTGAGATTATTTTGAATTGTTTATAGTTGATTTAAGGCTGTTTGTTTTATACATTCGATCTCTTTGACAAATAAAGATCTATATAGTATTTTAAAATATTTATTAAATAAGAATTCATTATTAGCAGAATGCTTCCTGCTTAGACTTAGCTAAAGATTATCAAGTAAGTCATAAATTATAATATATCATAGAACAAAAATAATGATTTCAAAATATAATTTCTTTCAGATATAAAGAGTTTAACATAACTAAACTGCATGATGGACCATGCGTAAGTCAAGTCACTTTTATTTTTCATTTCTATGAGTAAACCAGATACAGTTAAGAGCTCACTGTTTTAAATATTGTTATAAAAATTAATATTGTTTTAAAGTTATAAAAAATTTCAAGCATACATAGACAATAATATAATAAACCTCATGTCTATCATAGATTCTACAAAATGCAAAGTGTTTGCCATATTTCTTTCCTCTTTTATTTGTTTCTTTGATGAAGTTTATTAACACAAATCTCAGACATGTCATTTCACTACTACATACTTCAGAGTGCATCTCTAAGAAGTGTGAACATTTCCTTACACACCAACGATGCTATTTTACACCTAACTAGTTCCTTGTCATCTCCTAATACATACTTCACGTTCGAGTTGTCTCAACCATCTCAAAAATAACATCGTCTGATGAAAGAAAATGTACTTTGATGTGATAATTAAGCAGTGAAGATCAACTACCCCACCCGTTTCCTTCTCTGCCATGTCCATTTTCTGGGATATTGAGAAAAGACACTATTTGGAAGTGGAAGGTTATTCTGAGAGTGAATAATCCTGCTCTAGATGTTGTGTCTTTGGATTTAGAGTCCCAGGGACAAAGCAACAGCTCAGCCGATGTGATACAGATCATTATAGTATTATGGGGCATGGAAATGGTACTGGGACAAATCATCTTGAAAGAGAAAATAAAGACCGTGAAAGATAAAGCAGATAAAAAGACAATTATATAATTTTGTAATAATTTTATGACAATATCTCTTGACACAATCTCAGTAAAAAGTTTAGAAAGCTCATCTGATTTACAGACCACTTGAAGAAGGTCTACAACCTGAATGTTCTCTAGTTCCGCTAAAGAGAAATCATGAAGACTTTTAGGCATTTTCATGATTTGGGGTAGTTTTGAAAAGACCTCACATGATCTCTATTTCTGTTAGATTCTTTTGACCTGGGCTAATTCATAGAAAAT
>NW_006434365.1:0-951 GCF_000325575.1 Pteropus alecto | reverse complement strand
CAACTTTTCTGCAACACCACCTTTAAATTTTCTCATGCATGTTTTTACCTTCCTTTTGTTCCATCCAAAGAGAGAATGCGTTATTCTGGCATTGACTGACTCTTAGATGCTGAGCTCAGTGCCTCAGCATGGCTAACAACTCTTCTGAAGATCTGGCCTCTGTGTTTCTTCCCTATCTTCCCTTCCATATCTTTCTCTTCCACTATCCGTCCAGAGATACACACAAATGAACTCTTCTCAGTCATGCATACACCCGCCTCACAATCTTGCCCTCTTTCCCAGCATTAAAAGGCCCTGTTCTTGCTTTTTATACCTCTGCTTAACCCATCCCAGCACAGATGTATCCTCTTTGAGATATTTCTTGCCAACTTTCCTTGTCTACATCGGCAGGGATCTGGCACAGTGCCTGCCAGATAATATATTTTAGTATTTATTAAATGAGCAATAATGAAATTTTGTCTTACACTAATTAAAATCTACTTTCTTTTTCAAAACAGCAAACTTCTAATGATCTTCAAGCTATTGTTGCTGCTTGAATCAGTCAGTTATGCTAGATTAGGGACAGAGAGTGTTAAATATTCTTCCTTGAATCATACCCCAGACGTCAAAATAGATCTTCCCATGGTCTGGAATTGTTACTGTGTCTTCATGTCCCCCACCACGAAAGATTCTCTTCCCCATAACTATACCTTTGTTGTGTTTCAATTAATGCACTACTTAGACGCAATCCTATCCAGAAGGTTCAAATAGGATCATAAGTTTTTCAGAATAGGTCTCTTTATGTCACACAACCAGTTCGTCTTCTGATGTGTACCCAGGAAGTAGCCGAAAAGACACAGCCCCTAATTTGAGACAGTTGCATTTACTAATCAAATTACCTTACAAAGATATGTAGACTGAGGGCAGGCAAGGATGAGAGAGTTAGAAATAAGCTCAATGTGCAATAATACC
>NW_006434364.1:0-891 GCF_000325575.1 Pteropus alecto | reverse complement strand
TGGGTTCCCATGTACCCCTTAAGAACAGAGAGAAATACTAAGAACTGTAGAGAAAGTCTGTGACACATGCAAGGAAACTCTCTGTTGAATGCTATCTGTCATGCAGTTCAGTCAAAGATTCGGTGTTCGTACTGGTGTATTCTTTGCGGTCAGTGAGGACGCTCACAATGTGCATAAAGGAAAATCAGTTCTTGACTGTCATTTGGGTAATACATTTTCTGCTTTGATCAAGTACTTAGCAACGTTGTTTGTGGCACGAGTGACGGTCACTCTCGGTGTGACATAACAGTCAATCTGTTTTGACATGTCCTCTTTTCTCAAGTAGCTGGTGGGAAACTCTCTTGACCTTTATGCTCTTGACATTGGCGTCTGCCTAGAATGCATGAGCAGGTAGTAATACAGTGGCAGCTTGTGTGTAGTTGGGAATAGCAGCACACATACAGCTATCATATACAGTCTTTTTTCTGTGCCAAAAAAAAAAAATCAGAATGCCACAGTGTGTGCCCTAAAGTGTCGAAGGGTAATTTGAAGGGCAATCATTCTGTTGAGGATGTGTTAGGAATCTGTGTCCTCAGGAGCGAAGTTATATACATGAACACCACATATTTGCTACTCCATGTGGAAATTGAAACTGTTTTAGGATTTTAGATGGATATAGACCAGCTTTGAAACATGAAGGCAGGCATGTAAATGTACTTAATTCAGAAGTTTGACCACGCTGACGAATAATACTTGAGGCTAAGGCTTTGGAAAGTCGCGCGTCCACTCCGTAAGCATCTGTTAGAAACGCTGCCCTGTACTCATCCTTTTCACTGTGATACGCAAGTATGTTGCATGAGCTGCAGTATTGTTCTAAGAAGCCACTTAATAATTGTACTTCCTGACTGAAAG
>NW_006434363.1:0-466 GCF_000325575.1 Pteropus alecto | reverse complement strand
ATCAGAGAGTTTACTGCCTATGTTTTCTTGTAGAAATTTTAAGGATTTGGGTCTTACATTTAAGTCTTTAATCTATTTTGAGTCTATTCTTGTATATAGTGAAAGATGGTGGTCCAGCTACTTTCTCTTGCATGTATCTGTCCAATTTCCCCAATACCATTTATTTCCCTATTGTATATTCTTACCTCGTCTGTCCTATATTAAGTGAGAATATAGGCGTGGATTTATTTCTGGGCTCTCTATTCTGTTCCATTGGTCAATGTATCTGTGTTTATGGCAGCACCATGCTGTTTTGATTACTGTAGCCTTGTGGAGTAGTTTGATATCAGGTAGTGTGATACCCCCAACTTTCTTTTTCTTTCTCAAGATTGCCGTGGCTATTTGGTTTTTTTTTATGGCTCTATATAAATTATAAGATTATTTGTTCTATCTTTCTGAAAAATGCCATTGATATTTTGATAGGGAT
>NW_006434362.1:0-616 GCF_000325575.1 Pteropus alecto | reverse complement strand
ATCTATCTATCTATCTATCTATCATCTTTTTATCTCTGGCATATTTTTTATTTATCTGTTCATCTATCTATTAATCTAATAAACTCTCTTTTATCATTTATGTGTCTTTAATCTATTTATCTATATAACATATTTTCCTTTCTTTCATTTCTGTAGCTATCCCTCCATCTATTTATCTGTCTGCCATCTATCTATCTATCTATCTATCTATCTATCTATCTATCTCTCTCTCTCTATCTATCTATCTATCTATCTATCTATCTATCTATCTATCTATCATCTATTCATCTATCCTCTAACTATATATCTCTCTAATCTTATAGATATTGATCTAAGCTTTTTTTGACATTGATATCTATCTTTCTCTGTAGGTATGTATTTATCTATATTACTATTTAACCTGTGTCTATCTCTCTATCAAACTATTCATCATTGCATCTGTCCATTATCGATGCATTTATTCATCTACAACAATCAATTTATCTGTTATCTATCTATCTATCTATCATCCATCTTTCTATCTGTCTATCATCTATCTATCTACCTATCATCATCTATCTATCTATCTTTCATCTATCTATCATCTATTTCTATCTCTCCATCTTACAGATATTCA
>NW_006434361.1:0-1095 GCF_000325575.1 Pteropus alecto | reverse complement strand
TAGTTTTAGGTCTTACATTTAGGTCTTTGATCCATCTTTAGTTAATTTTTGTATATAGTGTAAGGTAAGAGTCTAACTTCATTCGTTGCATGTAGACATCCAGACATCCAGTTTTTCTAGCATCATTTGTTGGAAACATTGTCATTTCCCACATTGAATGGTCTTGGCATCCTTGTTGACAATCATTGACCATATAAAGAAAGGTTTGTTCTGGGCTCTTTACTCTATTCTATTGGCTTATTCATCTTTCCTTGATTATTGTAGCTTTATAATAAATTTTGAATTATAAACTGTAAGTCCTCCAACTTTATTCTTTTTAAAGATTTTTTTTTAGCTATTTAAGGTCCCTTCAGATTTCATATGAATTTTAGTATGGATTGTTCAATTCCTGCAAAAATAATGCTATTGAGATTTTGATAGAATTGCACTGAATCTGTTGGTAGTATTGTAAGCCTAACAGTATTGTCTTCAAATACATTAGTAAGTGATATTTCTCCAGTGATATATGTCTGTAATTTTTTTCAGCAATGTATTATAGTTTTCAGGGTACAAATCTTTTCTCTCCTTGGTTAAAATTATTCATAAGTACTTTGTTCTGTTTGATGTTATTGTAAATAAAATTTCCATTTTATCGTTAGTATATAGAAATGGAACTGATTTTTATATGTTGATTTTGTATTCTGAAACTTTGCTGATAATGTTTATTATCACTCCAACAGGTTTTTTGTTTTTGTTGTTGAATCTTTAGGGATTTTTACATGTAATAGCATATCACTCAAGAAGAGAAAGAATTTCACTTGTCTCTTTTTAGTTTGGATAACTTTTCTTTCTTGTTTTTCCCTAATTGCTCTGGCGAGGACTTCCAATACTATGTTGAATAGAATTAACAAAATGTGGCATTCCTATACTGCTCTTGAACTAAGAGGAAAAGCTTTTAGTCCTTCACCAATGATACGCTGATACCGCATTTTTCATACATAAACTTTATTGTGTTGAGAAACATTTGTCTATTCATAATTTGAATGGTTTTATAAAGAAAAGATGCTGGATTTTTAAAAATAAATTTATTTACTTAAATTTGTTTCAAGTATGCAG
>NW_006434360.1:0-590 GCF_000325575.1 Pteropus alecto | reverse complement strand
ATGTTCAAATCGCTCTTTTGGTGATTTTCCCCTAATATCCTTGATATTCTGTTCTCTCCCCTCCCCGTACACACACACACACACACACACACACACACACACACACACGTGCATGCACACACACGTATAGATATACACGTACACGCACATGCACACACACACACACATGCTCACACACATGTATGCTCACACGCACGCACATACACACACGTACACACACGCACACACCTACACACACATGCTCACACACGTATGTGCACACATGCACACATGCACACACACACGCTCACACACATGTACGTGCACACACACGTGCATGTTCACACATACATCTACACGTACACGTGTACACACACATGCACGCACACACGCGTACACATATACACATACACGCACATGCACACACACCCACGCACATGCTCACACACATGCATGCTCACACACAGGCACATACACACACACACACACCTACACACGCACATGCTCACACACATGCACACACATGCATGTTCACACATACATGTACACGTACACATGTACACACACGCACACACAGGTGGCCCCTGGCGTTCCTTGGCTTGTGGCGGCCT
>NW_006434359.1:0-702 GCF_000325575.1 Pteropus alecto | reverse complement strand
TCAAAGTAATCTGCTGTTTCACATTTGAATTTACTTCTGGCAATGTTGCTCTAATATTCAGTTTGTTCTATGCTCAAAAAGTTCACTGTTTCATTGTGATACTTCCGAGTTGCTACCCAATTATTTGCTGTTTACCTTTTCTGACTTCATATCATCATCATCGTCATCATCATCATCACCATCCCATGAAATCAGGGTATGAATGTTGTTCTAGGGATTGGCAGCAGAAGTATTACTACCATTGATGGCAGATCTGCTATGAAGTCTGTTCTGTGCTGAATGCTTTTCCTGCATATTCTATATTTACAACAACTCTGTGAGGTAAATACTGCACTGAAGAACAAACAAAAAAACCTGAAAAGTCACTAACTCAAGCATTTATTAAGCATGCCGAAATACGGGGAACAGTTTTAGATGAGTGCTCTGCAAGGAGCAAGAGCTGAAAGGTTTTATAAACTTTGAGTGGAGGAACGCTCAAAGTTTAGTTTTGTTCTGAGAATTGTTCACTGTTCAGATTCATAGGAAGTATGTCTTAATGAATTAAATTAATAACAGAAGAGAATGTGGGAATATGAAGGTAAGACCTCAGAGCAACAGCAATTGGCAACTCAATTTGCATTTAGGAGTAAGGGGTGGGGAGGGACATTTGGAATGAAGATTCTTTGGAGATAGCTCAGAGGTGGTATTTTGATTTCCTATGAT
>NW_006434358.1:0-629 GCF_000325575.1 Pteropus alecto | reverse complement strand
ACACACACACACACACACACACACACAGACACAAGGAAACCTTGGGAGGTGACAGGTATGTCCTGCTACCTTGACTGTGATGATGGTTGCACAGGTGCACACACATGTTCAAACTCATCAAATTGTATACATTAAAATATGCGGTTTTTTGGCATGTCAATTTTATCTCAATAAAGCTGTTTTAAAGAAAAAAACAAAGCGCTTCTATCCAGTAGGCGATGGGAGGAAATGCTGACTCCTGAGCGGGCGGGCGACGAGACGCACAGATTTTTAGTCCTGTGTGTTGGGGGTGTGGGTTTACCATGTAATGAAATGCAGCATGGACTGGAGCGGGAGGGAGGACCTGGGGGAAGGGAGGGCGCTTCCAAGGCTATAGAATGACCCCAGGAATGAGAACTTCGGCCAAGACGAAGAAGATACAGGAAGATACAGAGGACATGTCTGGGAGAAGAGTCAACGGGCCTCGGTGACCAGTGGGATGTTAAAGTCCCTGCCTTGGGTGACCAGGCGGGCAGTGGTGCTGTTAACCGCCCAGGGAGGCAGCTGGCTGGCGCGGGAGTGGGTCACGGGTGTGTGACCCAAGTTAAACTTGCTGCCACCTCAAGTTAAACTGTGCTGCCGCTTACCCA
>NW_006434357.1:0-1248 GCF_000325575.1 Pteropus alecto | reverse complement strand
GGCCCACGGCGGGCGCCACAGGCCAGGCTCAGCATCCCGCCTCGGCTGCCACTTCGCGCAGCCCCAGCGAGGGGCCGGTGGGGCTGGGGCTGCTCCCGCAGAAAGGCCCGTCCTCTCCGTGACCGGCCACCTGCGCCGTCAGCTGCAGCCGGCTGGGTACCAGCGACGCGCCTCGTGGTGACAGCTTCACCTCCTCACCGCTGTGTTATTAAAAATATGGCGACTTTCCTTCCCACCTCCTGCAGCCTCGACCCAGACAGACTGCCGCGCTCACGCCCGGGGGCTTCGGAATGCAGAGCGGCATCGATTTCCTGCGTGGGGGGGCAGCCTCCACCACGTGCCAGCAGGTGGTCGCGCCTGGTGACAGAGCCCCCGGCTCGGCGGTTCCTCCTCCCACGGAGACCGGAGACATGGACTTGCCTGCTTGCGGCAGGGAGAGTAGAGCAGACGGGTCGCTTAGCTGTCGCCTGGATGGGTCTGAGTTAAGCTTTATTTCCCTAATCACTTACCGCGGATCTGCTGCCTCTCGACGAACTCAGTCTCGCCAGGCGTGGGAATCGGTCCCGTCAGTAGTTTCAAAACTCATCAGCGTCACAGCTTTTCCCACGTCGTGAGTCCTCAGCCTTCCGCGCCGAGCAGCCTCCTTCCTCCGGAACCTCCGGTGGCCCCCGTGGCCTCCTCGTCAAGTCCAGACGCCCGCCCCCATCCAAGTATTGAGTCCCTCCCGAGCCTGCATATCGGAACTCTGCTCCCAAGAGACCTGCTGCTCACAGCCGTCACCTCCCCGTCACTCAGTGCCCCTGCCTGCTGCTCACAGCCGTCACCTCCCCGTCACTCAGCGACCCTGCCACCCGCCCGCCTTCCGCCCGCTCTTTCAGCCCGAGGAGGGATTCGGAGCACAGCCAGCATCCGGGGAGGCCGTCGGCCCGGTGCGCATGGGCCTCGCTCCCGCGCAGAGGGCGCCAACACGGCCACGCACATTGCGCACCTGTGTTTGCACGTGGCAGAGTAACTTGGGGATCAAGGGCACGGAAAGCTCAGGTTCAAATCGTGGCTCTGCCGCTGACAGGCCGTGTGGCGTGGGCAGGTCACTTAACATCTCTGTGTTTTACTTTCTTCGGTGGTAAAACGGAATAATAATCGTACCGATTATGACATGAAAGACGGTTGAAACGGTTGAGACTTGAGACGCTCTCAGCTCCACGGCTTCGTCACCCACAGGAACTCTGGCGTCACACGGAAGCTTTC
>NW_006434356.1:0-747 GCF_000325575.1 Pteropus alecto | reverse complement strand
TTAAGGGCAGCAAGAAAGCACCGAAGGGGAGCGGGGTGGAGAAAGCTGAACTACCGAAAAGTAGCTCTCACTGCACGCACGGACCGACGGACAGACCGGCGGCTTCCCCCGTGTGGATTCGCAGAGACCACTCGGGGCGCTCGCCGGGGCCGGGGGACAGGCGGCGGCAGCCTCGACACTGTTCTCTCCTCGTCTCGCGTGCAGCCTGGACGTTCACACCTGACGCGTCTCTCAGGCCCCTTCCCAGAATTGTCCCTCTCCCTGGGCTTTCTTCGACCTTTGTTTTGCATCTTTTGACATCTAGATCGTGGGGATGCGACGTTCAATTTCATGTCAGCGTGACTGGGCTACGGGGAGCCCTGCTTAGGGATGCAGCTAAACAGTATTTCTGGGTGCATCTGTTTCTGGGTGAGAGCGACGTGTGATTCAGCAGACTGAGTAGAGAAGGCCACCCTCCCCAGTGTGGGCGGCCTCATCCAATGGATCGGGGACCGGACACAGGAAAAAGCAGAAGGCATCTACTCTCGCCGCCTGCCTCCCAGAACTGAGGCGCATCTTGCTGGGCCCCTGCTGCTCAAACCTTTTGAAGCATGATCTACCAGCCCACAAGCTGGGGGCCCAGGAAAGCTACTGGCATGGTCGTGGTCCAGACCCCAAGGTTTGAGCAGCAGGTGGCTTCGGAAGCTCATCGGAGGGAAGGAGGCGACCCTCTGTTCCTGAACCGAATCACTGGAAATGTGCAGGGCT
>NW_006434355.1:0-373 GCF_000325575.1 Pteropus alecto | reverse complement strand
AGGGCACGTGTCAGGGCACGTGGTGCAGCATCACCATGCGTGCTGTCCGTCGGTGACCACAACATCGTTACATGGCACATGACTTTGCCGTTGAAGCAACTGCCACGCTTCAGGTCCCGCCTACTCAACACCACTGCTCGTCCCCACAGGCTTGTGACTGCGAGCGTGCGGTAACTGTGTTTAGATGGGCCTTTCTCCTTCGGAACCAGGACCGAAGCATGTGTAACAGAGGTGTTAAAATTCTCTAGGTCCTTTTATAAAGGAAACCTTGACTCGCAAGTCCGTCTTCATTTTCTCCTAATTATTTTTGTTCGAATCCCAGTGAAAATTCCTAATTCACGGAAGTAAAACTGTTACACATTTAAGCTTCTAA
>NW_006434354.1:0-357 GCF_000325575.1 Pteropus alecto | reverse complement strand
ATCGGACTTCTCAGCACAAACTTTACAAGCCAGAATGTAGTGGAATCAGATATTCAAACTATTAAATGAAAGGAACTATGAGCCAAGAATAATGTATCCAGCAAAGCTCTCCTTTACATATGAATGAAAAATAAAGACCTTTCCAGACATACAGAAATTGAGGGAATTCTCCACTACGAGGCCTGTATTACAGGAAATACTGAAAGGAGTCAGCTTACCTAAAATAAAATGCCAAACAAATGCATAACTAGGAGTAAGGCGACTAGCAAGCAGAAAGAAGCAGAGGAGTGTAAACCTTACTAAGAACAGAGCATTATAAATATAAACAATAAGAGAATTGCTATAGCAAGATAGTAA
>NW_006434353.1:0-484 GCF_000325575.1 Pteropus alecto | reverse complement strand
TAAAAATGGTTATGTATTTTAAATTTAACACATTTTGACATATGTGAATATAACAATCACTTGCAAATCAAATGGTGGAAAGGAATGTATGAGGAAATAAATGGATATTACATGTAATTTCAATGGCTACTTTCATATGATATTTTAAATTTTGTCTCTAAACAGTCAATATCTTCCTTTTACAATGCAAGATATTATTACGAATAATCCTCAATTCTTAAGACCTACTGATGAGATAGAATGATGATATGAAGGTCTCATCATTTCACACAAGTTTGGTAATTTAGTTGAGTATTATAAAACATGATTACTTAGCAAATATTATAATAAACAATTGTTGGCTAGAACCAGCCTTTGAAAGTTTATTAAATATTCTATCTAGTTTAGAAAATTAACCAATCACAAAAATGAAGGAATTCTTTTTCTGGTAATTACATTCCAAAAAGCCACCTTTACTTCCTTATTCCTGAGGCTGTAGATTAGA
>NW_006434352.1:0-934 GCF_000325575.1 Pteropus alecto | reverse complement strand
TCCCGCGTCTACCGAGAGCCACAGGATCAACTTGCAAAAAGTGCAAGAGAAGAAAGAAAGCTGTTCGTCTGGAAAAGAACAGGCCTGACGTGGACGTTTCTGTCCATTCCCACCTCGCTCAGACGGAACGGAGAGCAGCACCTTCTGGGGAATTCGTAACACCTGCCCCACGCTTGCAAATGCGAAAACGGAAAACGGCGAGCAGGGGGTCTCGGTGCCCTGGAGGGAGGGGGGACTCCGGGGCCACGCCCTGGTGGCAGCGCGTTCCCGTGACACAGAGAAGACCTCCCTCTGCACACGTCACCCTAGCCCTGCTCTGGGGGCGGCACAGGACACGTGGGCTCTGCCGTCACTCCACCTGTGACGAGCACAGCCCAGTGCAGTGTAGGGTCCCGTCCCCTCACCTGCATTCTGGGGCCACGCGCACAAGCGCCTCCGAGCCCAGAGTGTCTCCCCGACAGAGCTGCCCGCGTTCTGACGGCGGCCGTGACCCAACGTCAGGGAAACGATGGCCAGCGTGGCAGCGGCACCGACGCCGTCCTCTTAACAAGGCCGAGTGCTCCGTGGGTGTTACGTCCCGTCACCCTCCCAGAGGCCTCTGGGGGAAGGAGCGCTGCCCAGGACGCACGGACGGGTCAGAGAAGCACGTCGCTCAAGGTCACGGAGCAAGTCCGTGGCGGAACTGGACTTAGCATCTCGGTCCAAGTCCAAGTCCGTAGCTACTAGGGCCATGGGAAGGAGAAACAATGCCATGCGCTCAGAACTGCTGAATTTCAGGCCCCAGAAAGCGAGCAGGGGAGGCTTTTTGGACAGGTTGAAATCGTCCAGAGCTGCAGTGTCATGCCAAACACACGGGCATGTCCGATCACACGTGGAAGCAGACGGTATTGGTGAACTTCGGAGGCTGAGTCGCGTCTTCTCAAAGGTGACACTT
>NW_006434351.1:0-701 GCF_000325575.1 Pteropus alecto | reverse complement strand
TTTTGGGAAGTGTAGAGAACTCCAACAAAAAGATAGAAAAGGAAATGGAAACTAAAAGGGAACCAGTCTGAAATGGAGAACACATTATCTGAGATAAGAAGTATATTTAATGGAATAAACAAAATGAATAAAAAAGAGGATCAAATGCCCTATCTAGAGGACAGAAAAGCCAATCAGGACACTCAATCAGAATGGCAAGAAAAAAGATACCAAGAATATAAAAATAATTTAAGAATGATATGGGACACTATTAAGGCTCCAAATATTCATCTGATTGGCGTAACAGAAGAAAATCAAGATGTTAAACGGCTGTTTGAAGAAATAATAATGGAAAACTTCCCTAATTTGATGAAGGAAATGGACATAAAACCCTGGGTAGCTCAGAGAATTCCAAAAATCAGGGATCCAAAGAGGTCCACACCAAGACACATCATAATTAAAATGCCAAAGGTTAAATACAAAGAAAGAATATTAAAAGCAGCAAGAGAAAAAGAAATAATTACTTATAAGGGAACACCCATAAGACTGTCAGATGATTTCTCAAAAGAAACTATGCAGGATAGGAGGGCTCGGCAAAAAATATTCCACAGGATGAAGATCCAGGATATACTACCAAGAATAATTCGTACAGCAAAGCTCTCATTTAGAGTTGAAAGACAGAGAAAGACTTCTCAGACAAAAATAAGCTAAAGGAATTTATC
>NW_006434350.1:0-362 GCF_000325575.1 Pteropus alecto | reverse complement strand
TGTTCATTTTCGGAATAACACCTGAATATAGGTCACCAAGTTCAGGTCAATATGAATATTCATTCTCTGCTGCCATCTCGTGGGCAATTTTGGGAATAGCACCAGAGTTATATCATGAAGTATTATTTGTCATCCTCTGCTGCCATCTCAAGTGCATTTTGGGACTAGCACCAGAGTTTAAGTCATTGAATATTATTCATTATCCTCTGCTGCCATCTGGTGGGCAATTTGGAAATAACATGGCAGTGCTGCTCATAAAGTGATTTCTGCCTCTTTTTCATGTTCATTTTGAAAATAACACCCAGGGCATGTCATTATGAAAATTTTTCTCTGCTGCCATCACGTGGGTATTTTGAAAATAA
>NW_006434349.1:0-693 GCF_000325575.1 Pteropus alecto | reverse complement strand
TCAAAAACAGACTCACAAATATAGTGGCCAATTTGATGATGGACAGAGGAGAGGGGAGTGTGGAGGGCTGGGAGAATGGGGTGAGGGGTTAAAGGACTACAAATTTAGAGCTGATGGATGGTCACAAAGATGGGGAGCATGGCATAGGGAATGCAATTAGCATGAATACATTTTCTCAGTGGAGTGTCTGTTGAGGGAGGGAGCAATTGAGGGGATCATTTTACTAAATATACAGATGTCTAAACAATGTACTATATATTTGAAGCTAATTAAAATTTAAACATAAAATAACATATATAGAGAAAAATATTAATAAGGAAATACAAAACATTTGAAAATTAAATGACACACTCCCCAAAAACCAATGGGTCAAAGAAGAAATCACAGGAAAAATTAGAAAATACCTTGAGATTAAGGAACATGAAAACATAACATAACAAAACTATGGGATGCAGCAAAAACAATGCTTAGAGGGAAATTTATAGCTGTAAATGCCCATATTTAAAAGACAAGAGAGGAGTGATATCGAAGCAGTGGAGTAGAAATTTCCTACCATCTTATTCCAGAAAGAACACTAATTTTGACAATAACCTATACATGAGAGCACCTTTATGAAAATCCAGAAATCCAGTGGAGAAATTCCAGCACATCACTGAGGCACGTGCGCGTACACACACACACACACACACACAC
>NW_006434348.1:0-255 GCF_000325575.1 Pteropus alecto | reverse complement strand
TAATATCTTTATTACTCATGGTAGCCAAGACATGGCAATAACTGAAATGCCCTTCAATAGATGATTGGCTAAAGAAGATGTAGTACATAAATCCAATGGGATATTACACAGTCATGAGAAAAGGTGAAATGCTGACATTTGCGAAAACATGGATCGACCTTGAGATAACCATGCTGAGAGAAATAAGCCATACAGGAGAAGTTGAGAACTATAGTATTTTACTCTTGTAGGATGTAAAACTGAAAGCAAAAAGAT
>NW_006434347.1:0-1052 GCF_000325575.1 Pteropus alecto | reverse complement strand
AACACATCTTTTTGGCTACTAATCATTATGGCATTGTCTTCTGAGAGAAAGAGAAGTGCCTGTTTTTGTCTCTTGTCCATTTCTCCTGTATGTTCTGTCATTTTTCTTCATAGCAGTTCCTTTTATCTTTCAAATATGAGCTCTTTATTAAATTTATCAGATATAAACAGCTTTTTTGACTCCATGACTCCATTTTCACTCTCCT
Organism: Pteropus alecto; assembly: GCF_000325575.1. Classification (NCBI taxonomy): domain Eukaryota; kingdom Metazoa; phylum Chordata; class Mammalia; order Chiroptera; family Pteropodidae; genus Pteropus; species Pteropus alecto. Next base: position 847 of record NW_006434347.1, on the reverse strand, counting down.
CTTGGAGTTTTTTAATGACCAGAATTTATTAATGTTAGTATAGTCCAACTTATCATTTTGGGTGTTATTGATCATTCGGACTTATTTCAAAAATCTGTCCAAGTTTGTGAAGATAATCTCCTACATTACTGTCCCGGTTGTATCTTTTTTCATAATTTACTAGCTTTTACATTTAAGTCTATAATCCATTGAGAATTTATGTTTTTGTGACTGTATTTGTGATTCTGTGCACTAGAAGTGAAGTTGCTACTTATCTACACATTACATAATCGATGGGTTATAATTTATCGTGAGGATTATTTTTTATGAGTAAGTACATTTACATATATAATTCTACATATACATACTCTCATCATCTCATTTGTTTAATATAGAGATAATATATTTTATATATCTTTACAAGGTGAAAATATATATACTGTTATATGTATATAATCGTATATACACACACACAATATTCACATCTTATATTAAGGGATATCTTCCAAGACCCCAGCGGATGCTTCAAATCACGGATATTACTGAACTTCATATACATGACGATTTTTCTTATACATACATACCTATGATAAAGTTTAATTTACAAGTTAGTCACAGTAAGAGTTTAACAGGAATAACTACTAATAAAATAGCTACTAAGAAAATTAATAACTACTAATAAAATTACACAACATATTGTCATAAAAGTTACATAAATGAGGTCTTTCTCTCATCTTTATCTCAGAATATTTTAGTGTACTATACCTATCCATTTTGAGGACCGGTAGCAAAACTAACACACATTTTTTTTTTCCTTCGCAATTTCACAGAGAGTTATTTCTTACTGTAGATTTTAGCAAACTCTGCA
>NW_006434346.1:0-1269 GCF_000325575.1 Pteropus alecto | reverse complement strand
CCTTCCTCTTTTGGCTGAGGCTGGAGCGAAGGAATAGGGGTGGCTAACGATGACCACAGCGTCACGAGCAGAAGGCCATCGACACCTGAACGACAGTATCGGGGACCGATTCCCTCAGTCCCAACACCTGCTCCTTATATGGTTATGGTCGAGCGGGACAAATGAGAGTTTTGGCTTTTTATTTCTTTTTTTTTTTCTTTAAACGAGATAAGCACTTGATTTTCCACCTCACAATTACGGGTTGTGACTTTAACAAGTCAAAATCCTCTTGAAATCTTAAGTTCATCAAGTGTAGAATGAGGATAAAATAGCAATAACAAGAATGAGAAGAGATTCCATTTATGAAAGCACGTTTTGAACTCTAAAGTCTTCACAAACATCGGTTAGAGATTAAGATGAAATTCATGTCAATTTCTGTCAATTTCCTGTAGTAATTTATATCATGAAATATTAAAAGGTTGTTACGAACTATTTCTATTTCTTTTGAGATTATTCGAAGTGAAAGCTAGGCACTCCTCAGCTATTTAATGAGACAGAGGAAAGCATAAAAACAACATAAAACCAAATATATTAATCAGAACAAGTGCAAATGAATGAATGACGCTATTAAAAGATAAACGCCGTCAGATTGCAAGGAAACAAAGTTGAACAATATGTTGCTTTTAAGAGATAAAGTCTTAGAAAAAGGATTGGGGAAATGCAAAAAAAATCCATAAAATTTAATAAAAGAAAAGTATTTATAATAATAAAAAGCTATAATTTAAATAAGATATAATCATTGAAAGTTTGTACCTGTGAAAACTCATAACATTCTTGGGATATTATGGATCAAAAAGTGGACAAAACCGAGTGTAGAAAGTATTTGAAAAGCAAAAGTAACAATCTAGAGTTTATGTTCACATGCCCAAACATCTGTGATAGATCAGAAAATGTGTTTTCCTAATGTCTATTCGGTGACGTGATAATGCCCTTGCACTCCAAAAGTCTTACCTTTCAAGAGTAAATCGCACACACACATGTGCACACACAAACACGTGCACACACATGCACACACACACATGCGCGCACACACACACACACGTGGACATACAGGACATTCTGGAAAAGATGAAACTATTTAGACAGTGGGAAAAAAAAACCTCCCTGGCTTCCAGAGGTTGTGGTGCAGGGTGAGGGGAGTTAAACAGGCAAATCACAGAAGGTTCTTAAGGCAGAGAAAATGCGCACAACGCTGCAATCCTAGATCTATTGTGCTATATTTAACCTAAA
>NW_006434345.1:0-538 GCF_000325575.1 Pteropus alecto | reverse complement strand
TTTTAGTTTGAAGTAGTCCCATTTGTTTATTTTTTAATTTTTTTCCCTTGCCCGAGGAGATATATCCAAAAAAGAAAGAAATTACTAGTAGCAATGCCCAAGGAGATATATCCAAAAAAGAAATTACTAGTAGAAATTACTGCCTACATTTTCTTCTAGAAGTTTTATGGTTTCAGGTCTTACATTTAAGTCTTTAATCCATTTGAGTCTATTCTTGTATATGATGTAGGAAGGTGGTTTCTTTCTTTCTTTCTTTCTTTCTTTCTTTCTTTCTTTCTTTCTTTCTTTCTTTCTTTCTTTCTCTCTCTCTCGGTTGCCTTCTCCTTCGTTCCGAGTTAATTTTCGGGTGGTGTCATTTTATTCTTTTGTATGTATCTGTCCAATTTTCCCAATACCATTTATTGAAGACTGTCTTTGCCTCATTGTATGTTCTTCTCTACTTCTTCATATATTAAGTGAATGTATAGTTGCGGATATATTGCTGAGCTCTCTAATCTGTTCCATGATCAATGTATCTGTTTTTATGCAAGTACCATGC
>NW_006434344.1:0-329 GCF_000325575.1 Pteropus alecto | reverse complement strand
GTAAGTGTGAGGGTGACGTTTAAGGTAAGGGTTTGGTTTAGGGGTAGGGTTAGCGTTAGCTTGAGATTTGGTTTTAGGTTTAAGTTTCAGGTTAGGGTTAGGGTTAATGTTAGGTTTAAGGATATTGGTAGGGTAAGGGTTAGGTTTAAATTAGAGTTACAATTAGGGGAAGGGTTAGGTTTAGATTAGGATTACGGTTAAATTTTTTTAGGGTAAGGTTTAGGTGTGGTTATGTTAGGGTTGGGGTTAGGGTTAGTATTAAGTTTACCGTAAGGTTTAGTGTTAGTGTTAGCATTACCTAGGGTGAGGATAGGGTTATTTTAGGTTTA
>NW_006434343.1:0-856 GCF_000325575.1 Pteropus alecto | reverse complement strand
AAAAAAACATAAGACTCACCAAAGCAATTTTGAAAGAGAACAAAGTTGGAAAATTTTATACTATCTGGTTTTAAGGCTTACTGTGAAGCTACAGTAATCAAGATGGTGGGATTTGACATACAAATAAACACACAGATCAATAAAATAAAATAGAAAGTGCAGAAATACTCCGACGCATATGTGGTTCACTGATTTTTACAAAACACTATCCTTTTCAACTGAAAATATTCCAGTGGGAAAAGAACGGTCTTTTCAACAAAGAGTAATAGAATAACTAGATGTCCATATGAAATAAAATGAATCTCAGCCCTTACCTCCTATCATATACACAAAATAACTTTTAATGGGTCAAATAGACCCAATTTAAGAACTAAAACTATAAAACTCCTAAAAGAAAGCATAGGAGAAAATCTTGTCATTGAGCTAGGCAGAGATTTCTTCATAAGATCTGAAAGATATAAATCATAAAAAGAAAATTGAACTTTACCAAAATTAAAAATTTCTGCTCAACCAAAGTCTCACCATTAAGAAATGAAAAGGCAGATCAAAATTACAACTAAATAACAGAACAAGCACCACTGAGAACCACGTGAAGACTAGCTAAACAGGAGTCCTATAACCAAGAATATAAAGAAGCAGCCATGCCAAGACTGGTAGGAGAAGCAGAGACATCAATGGTGACACATCCACATGTAGTGGTTAAGAAACAGGAGGGATATCTAGCCTGCAGAGTTCCCCCTAAGGAACAAAGGGTCCACACCCCACAGGGCTCTCCAGCCTGGAGCACTAGTGCTGGAAAGAGGACTCCCCATAATATCTGGCTGAAAAACAGTGGATTCTCTCCAAGTAAGATGGA
>NW_006434342.1:0-735 GCF_000325575.1 Pteropus alecto | reverse complement strand
TTTCCTGAGTCGGTCAGTCCGCTCAAGCTCACAGAGCACAAAGTTTTCCTGGAGTCAACTTGACCCCGTAATCCCCTGAGAAGCCTTTAAAAAAATTTTTTTTTTCAACATACAATTTAAGACAGTTGACTTAGAAGAAACTCTACCTATGTTTGCCTTAGGGAGCTTCCTAATGGAAGGGGAACATAGACCTTAAAATTCCAAGAAAATAATTCGACAGAGGGCCCCTATGTCAAAAGGGCCATTTGGAGATAGACAATTCTTAAGCCGAATCAGGAATTAATACTCCCCCCCAACTCCCCATATATCCCACCCCTTGTTGGTGACGCAAAGACAAACAAGGGCGGGTGCCTCCTCCAGAGAGGAGACCACTCAGGCGCTCATCTGGCTGCATCCCAAAGGAGCTTAGGTGGTACTTAGCCGCAGCGGACTCAGCTTTGTAACTTACTATCTGACACTAGTCTAGTGGCGCCGTAGTATGCCGTACACTACGGAGCCACAGATGAGCCCACTTGGACTTTCTAGCCTTTAGGGGACCTTAAGGGTGCCCAGCTGTGGAGCCACAAATTTGTACCTGACCAAGTCAAGCCAACCGGGCTGCCCATTCATTCATTCATTCACACACCACGTTAAAACATTGCCTCCCCCTCTTTTGGAAGGCCCACTGGGGAGACCCTGACCAATGCCTTCTAACTAAAGATTAGGAGGTGATCAAGCTCCTCTTCCATCCAGAGA
>NW_006434341.1:0-676 GCF_000325575.1 Pteropus alecto | reverse complement strand
TTTGTATCTCCTTCAATTTCTTTTTTCAATGACTTGCTATTTTTTGAAAACAGGTTTTTTACCTTATTGGTTAATTTGATTCCCAGGTATTTTATAGTTTTCGATGCAATCGTAAATGGGATTGTTTTCTTAATTTCTCTTTCTGAAAGTTCATCATTGGTGTATAAAACTGCCACTGAATTCTGAATATTTATTTTGTGACCTCCTACTTTACTGAATTCATTAATCAGTTCTAAGAGTTTTTGCATATATATGTGTGTATATATGTGTATATATGTGCGTGTGTATTTATATACAGAGAAAGAGAAAGAGAGAGAGAGAGAGAGAGAGAATGGAATATTACTTAGCAATAAAAAATAATGAAATGTTGCCATTTGCAACAACATAGATGGACCTAGAGGTTATTATGCTGAGTTAAATAAGTCAGACAGAGAAAGATAAATATCATATGATTTCACTTATATGCAGAATCTAAGGAACAAAAAGAACAAACTAATCAAAAACAGACTCACAAAAATAGTGGACAATTTGGTGATGGGCAGAGGGGAGAGGGTTGGGGAGCTGGGATAATGGGATGAAGGATTAAAGAAATAAAAATTAGTAGTCAATAGTTGGTTACAGGGATGGTGAGCACGGCAGAAGGAATTCAGTTAGCATTAATATGATGGCTAAGTGG
>NW_006434340.1:0-636 GCF_000325575.1 Pteropus alecto | reverse complement strand
GAGCGTACAGGTGTGGATTTATTTCTGGGCTCTCTGAGCGTACAGGTGTGGATTTATTGACACACAGATCCCTCCTTCTGAACTTCATTGCAGCCCACAGTTCCTTTTTCTGATATGCTGTCCATGCTGTCCCTTAATAGCACAGGGAGAAGTATGTAAGTGTCCATGTAGGTTCACACAAAGGCTTTGAGTTCTAGATTCCCATAGTGCTGGTCTTCAGGTTCTCACAGGTGATATGGACATTGTTTTACCCTCTAGCAGAGAAACTCAGATGTATGTGAGGTCTGCCATGATGGAGGAAAGCTGTTTTGTTGTGACACTTGTTCAAGATCCTTTCATGAGGACTGTCACCTGCCACCTGTGGAAACGAAGAGGTTTGTAAGATGCAGCCCCTCTCTCCTTATTAAGGACCCTCCCCACCTTCAGGCACGCTCCCCCAGCAGAGTTGCGGAAAGAGCAGGGTCAGTGGTAAGGGCCCCAGCAGTGCGATCTGGAGAGCTATTTAAAGATGTTAGCGGCAGGTGCGTGATATTCTCTGTCCTCTGGGCAGCTGGGACCAATGACTGGCTCCTTTGCCTGCATGCTGCTCCTGTCCTTCTCCAGAAGTTTTCTAGCACAGACTCCTGTTCATGGGAG
>NW_006434339.1:0-476 GCF_000325575.1 Pteropus alecto | reverse complement strand
ACAGCTTGGTCTGATTACACACACTCTAGGCCTGTATAGAACCCGGGGCCTTGGGTAACAGAGGTCTGAGAAAGGAAGATTTTAAGCATGATGGGTCTGGAGGAAAAGGAAGGTCAAAGGTGTAGGATGCAACAGAAGATGCTGAATCGTCAGTGGCTGCTGTCCACAAGCAGGCAATTTGGGGACACGCCCTCTGACGCCCACCAAGCTCCACGGCTCACCCATTCTCACTTAGAACCTGGATCAACCTACCTGTGAGGCATGACCCAGGGAGAAGCATATTTTTCAACCTTTTTTTAGTCCCTAAACATATGTCATTTTATGTTTGCATAGACACTCCAGGGGCTCCAGGCTACGGAATAGCTGAGGTTCACTAAAGCCATATCACCCCTTAGCATGTAGCTGTAACTGCATCCCTCCCCTTCGACCCAAGAATACTATTGTACCCTTCAGTTCATTGACTGTCATGGTTACCA
>NW_006434338.1:0-697 GCF_000325575.1 Pteropus alecto | reverse complement strand
GATGAGGAAGTTATTCCAGCCGAGAGTGATTGTTTGAGGAAGGTCACCTTCCTTGGGCAGAAGGCAGAGGTCTGTAAGGCAGGTTACTCACCAGTGCTGACCAGGTAATTCCAGACTGGTTAAAGTTTACATTTCTGGGAGAGGCTGTGACTGCAGCTAAGTTAGGTATTATGTCTCAGTTTGCTGGCTTAGCACAAGTGACTCCATTTGGGGCCTGTTGTTTTTTTCTTTTAACAATCACCTCCTTTCGATCAGGCTCTTCTTAGTGTAGCTCAGAGATGTGGTCAAAATAGAAAGCATTCGCACCACTCCCAGCTATGACTCCAGAGGTCTCACAGTTTTTGCTCATCCTCTGTGTGGTATTCACAGGTCGAGACTTCAGGTTCACGTTTTTTAAGTCAGCCATTCTCTTTATTCCTTTTCTGACATTCCAGTCTCAGGGAGATCATTTACTTCCTGCTTAGCAGCTGCAAACGTGCATTTTAAGCTTTCGAGCGAATACAGTAGACCCTTTACAATGCAGGAGTTAGGGACACTGACTTGTCCTGCACAGTCAAAAATCTGAGTATGACTTAAGTCAGCCCTCTGCATGTGCGGATGCCCAACCTCCAGTTGATCCTTGAACAATGAGGGTTTGAACTGTATGCGTCAATCGAACGGAGTGGGTTAACTGAGAAAATTTTGTGCATAAGTGGAC
>NW_006434337.1:0-568 GCF_000325575.1 Pteropus alecto | reverse complement strand
TAATTTTGATTATTTCTTTTCTTCTGCTGATTTTAAGCCTCATTCATTCTTCCTTTTCTAGTTTTTTAAGATGAAGCATTAGGTTGTTTATTTGGGCTCATTCTTATTTTTTGAGATAGGCCTGTAATGACATGAACTTTCCTCTTATGATCACTTTTGCCGTGTCCCAAAAGTTTTGATATGTTGGACTATCATTATCATTCATTTCTATGTATCTCTTGATCTCTCTTTATTTCTTCTCTGACCCAGTTATTCTTCAGTAGCATGTTGTTTAATTTCCATGTATTTGTGATTCTTCCTGATTTCTTTCTGCAGTTGATCTCTAGTTTCAAAGCATTATGATCAGAGAATATGGGTGGTATGTTTTCAACCCTTTTATATTTGTTGAGGCTGTCTCTGTGTCCCAATATGTGGTCGATTCTTGGGAATGTTCCAGGTGCACTAGAGAAGAATGTATGAGCAGCAGTTTGGGGATGGAAGGCTCTGTAAATGTCAATTATGACCAGTTGGACTAATGTGTAATTTAAGGATGGTATTTCCTTATCGATTTTCTGTTTGGATGATCTGT
>NW_006434336.1:0-354 GCF_000325575.1 Pteropus alecto | reverse complement strand
GGGCAGGCGGGAACTGGGGCAGCGGCCGCGGTCCCCGAACGGAGCTGTGCCCTACTAACGCGGCCTCTGTCGGGGGAAAGCTATGTTTAACTCGCTCCGTTTTAATTGCTCCAATGTAGTTCTGTGAGCATTGAAATTTAATCTCACAGGAGCCTTCTCTTTTTATAGATCCCAGGCCTTTCTCGGGTGAAAAGAAAATGCGTTTACCTCATTTCAGCAAAGAACAAACACTCCATTATGCAAAGGAATATTAACAGGAAATGGATTTTGAAACGATGCCGGTTCCCACAGGCACGAGCCGGAGGAGGGACCACAGGGTCCGCCGGGTCAGCGTCCTCCCCGCTGAGCACGGTG
>NW_006434335.1:0-439 GCF_000325575.1 Pteropus alecto | reverse complement strand
AATATTAATTAATTAATTAATTTTAAAAGAACTATACCCAATCAAGAACTGGTTTTACTCGGAGACATAAAGGTTGTATGCATGCATATTAATAGCTATTTAAAATAATATTGATATACTTTTGAAAATATCTGTACCTAGTGTCTAAAATCTCTGATTTCTAAACTTTTTCCCCAAATACTAGTTATATTGATAAATTTATTTCTTAGTAATGAAACCATTACAAATATATGAACTTCAATCATTACAAATTCTCAAAATGAATTGATAAAAAAACATTAGGAAAATATGGAAAATGAGCCACGTTAGTCTTGGACTGGGGTATTAAAAATTTCTGTTGGTTAGTTATTTCTTTCTGATATATTTGTTTTTAAAATTTTAGTCGAGGACTAACATTGGCCATGTATATTCATGTAGCTAGCATTTTGAATTTTAAAAA
>NW_006434334.1:0-559 GCF_000325575.1 Pteropus alecto | reverse complement strand
CAAAATCCCATCAGCATTTTTTAAAGAAATAGAATCAAAAATTATCAGATTTGTATGCAGGCACAAAAGATCCTGAATTGCCAAAGCCATCCTGAGAATAAAGAATGAGGCTGGAGGCATCACTCTGCCCAACTTCAAATTATACTACAAAGCGACAGTAATCAAAACGGCATGGTATTGGCAGAAAAACAGACACACGAACCAGTGGAACAGAATCGAGAGTCCAGAAGTAAACCCATATTTATATGGGCGAGTAATTTTCAACAAAAAAGCCACAAACATACAGTGGAGAAAAAAAAGCCTCTTCAGTAAATGGTGCTGGGAAACCTGGAAACCACCTGCAAAAGAATGAAACTAGACTGCTGACTATCACCACACACCCGAATTAACTCTAAATGGATTAAGGACCCGAATATAAGACCTGAAACAATAAAATGCATAGAAGAAGACATAGGAACTAAACTCAAGGACCTTGGACTTAAAGACGATTTTATGAATTTGACCTTAAAGGCAAGGGAAGCAATAGCTAAAATAAGTGAATGGGACTACATCAAACTAA
>NW_006434333.1:0-728 GCF_000325575.1 Pteropus alecto | reverse complement strand
CGGGACCGACTCCACCCGCCGCTCCCCAGCCACACGGACCCCCAGGGCCGGCCAGCTCTTTGTTTCGCCAGGAACCTGGAATCAGCTGTGCCCTTGTGCCCTCGCTCTCTACCAAAGAGGACAGCACTTGGGGCCACGCGGCTCCCCCATGGCCCCTGGCGACAAGGCTGGGCCTTTGGCGAGCCATGGAACCCGCTTCCCTTTGCACCAGGGGTGTCCCCAAGCAGAGTGGGGTGCCCAGCCCGGGCCCAGGGCATTGTGGGTGAGGTCAGAGCAGGGGAGATGGCACAGGGTCCCTGCCCCACTTCCGGAAGCCTGTAGGGTCACATTGTCCTCCACCCACCAGGGAGATGGGGACTTGGCCACTGCAATGGTCAGTGTTACCTGTCGGCTTGACGGGCCACAGGCCACCTGGGTGTTTGGTCAGAGATTAATCTGGGTGTGCTTGTGGGGTTTCTGGATGACGTTGGCCTCTGAATCAGCGGACCGAGTGAGGCAGACGCCCTCCCCGTGGTGGCTGGTCCCCTGGGCCCTTCGAGGGCTGGATGGATCAGGGCGCTGAGGAGGGAGGGTCCGTCCCTCCGCCCCGCTGCTGAGCCGCGTGGCGGGTGTTCTCCCGCCCGGGCTGGGACTCAGGCCGCGGTTCTCACGGTTCTCCTGGTTCTCAGGGCTAGGGCGGCGACTGACGTTCACGTCCAGCTGTCCTGGGTCCCCGGGTGCCGAGGGCC
>NW_006434332.1:0-448 GCF_000325575.1 Pteropus alecto | reverse complement strand
AGTTATTAACAAGTGTTTTTGTTCTTTATCAATTGACATGTAAAATTATGTAATTGTAAATAGATAATTTTAATTCCTTTCTAATTTAAATGTTTTTATCTCTTTTTTATCATTATTAGAAGTTTTATTTTAAAGTACAATTTTAACAACAAAGTTTAGAGCAGAGAAGGTCCTTGAATTTGTAAATAATTTTGTGACTAGGTAATCCATGGAAACATAGAAGATGATGTGACGTTATGGAAATACCTAGAAACACGGCAATCACCAGTTTGTTTTCTGTATCTGTGAGTCTGATTCTGTTTAGCTTGTTTGTATGTTTTGTTCTTTGGATTCTGTGTATGAGTGAGGTCATATGGTATTTGTCTTTCTCTAAGTAACTAGTCTCACATAGCACAATGCTGTCTCGGTCCATCTATGTTGTGGCAAATGGTAAGATTTCAGTTTTTAA
>NW_006434331.1:0-671 GCF_000325575.1 Pteropus alecto | reverse complement strand
TTTGAATGTAAATAAATTAGGTGCTCCAATCAAAAAATAGAGTGGCTGAATGGAGAAGAAAACAAGACCCTTTTATATATGCTGCCTATAAGAGACTCGCTTCAGATCTAAAGTCACACAGACTAAAAGGGATGGCAAAAAATATTTAATGAAAATAGAAAAAAAAAAAAGCTGGGGTAGCAATACTTATACCAGAAAAAAATAGACTTTAACAACAAAGGCTATAAGAGACAAAGAAGGACCCAGTCATCTCATTTCTGGGTACTTCTCTGGAGTAACCCAAAATACTACTTCGAAAGGACATGTGAATCATCCATATGTTCATTGCAGCATTATTTACAATAGTCAAGATACGTAGGCAACCTGGGTGTCCATCAGTGGATGAGTGGATAAAGAAGAGGTGGTACATATACACAATGAAATATTACTCAGCCATAAAAAAGAATGAAATGTTGCCATCTGCAACAACTAGCTCAGACAGAGAAAGACAAATACCACATGATTTCACTTATACGTGAAATCTAAAAAAATAAAATAAAATTAACACATGCCACAGAAACAGGCTCATAGATACAAAAAAAAAACTCAGATACAGAGAACATTTTGATGATTGCCAAATGGGAGGGGTTTGGGGTAAAAAAGGGGAAGGGATTAAGAAGTACAGATTGGTA
>NW_006434330.1:0-521 GCF_000325575.1 Pteropus alecto | reverse complement strand
GTCGGACTTCTCAGCACAGACCTTAGAGCCAGAAAAGAGTGGGAATCAAATATTCAGACTTTTAAATGAAAGTAACTACCAGCCAAGAATAATGTATCCAGCTAGCTCTCCTTTAGATATGAAGGAGAAATTAAGACCTTTCCAGACATACAAAAATTGAGGGAATACTCTACTATGAGACCTGCACTACAGGAAATACTGAAAGGGGTCATCTCACCTAAAACAAAATAACACACAAAAAATACATAATTCGAAGTAAGTTGACTAGCAGGCTGATAAAAGCAGAGGAGTGCAACCTTTACTAGGAACAGGACATTAGAAGCTTCAAATAAGAAAAGATTTGCTATAGCAAGATAGTAATGAACATTCAGCATACATAGAGACAAATTGAAATATCAATGACTAAAAAGGGGAGAACTCAAAGATCCAAATTAATGAAGAGGAATGGAGATAAAGCACACACAAAAGAAAAGGGACAACTGTATGTATATAACTATACTTTACATATTTGTAATGGTAAC
>NW_006434329.1:0-934 GCF_000325575.1 Pteropus alecto | reverse complement strand
GAACTCACTTATTTTTGTTGTATTTTTTTTACTCTCTCTCTCTATTTTTTTAGCAAAACCAGAATTGATGATTCATGTCCTACATCAGGTGTTGAAGACTTGGGCTTCTCTACCAAGGTAAAGTGCTCTTGAGTGAAATCATTTTTCTGTTCTGAATTTAGTTCTGTTACCTACTCTTAAAATTTACTAGTGGTCTACCTATCATTGTTTGTGTTTGTAATGGAAAATTGGTCAGTGCAAACCGTTTTATAGAAATATGACTATTTGAGTCTTTTTCTTTTTTTTACTCTAGTAGGTACTGAAGGTGGGGACTGAAAAAAAGAATGGGCTGGAAAATATGTAGTTATAGGAAAATTATATTGGAAAGGTTTCTTACGATGGAGAAGATATAAAATTTGATCAAGGATAAGGATTCTTAATTTTACTTAAAAAAAAAAACAATAAAATTCATGCTTAAATGAAATCTTTAATGGATCTCATTACTTATTGTAATAATCATGAAATCTTCTTGGTACTTTTTACATCCAAAACTACATAGCATATTATTTACCATTGTTTTTTGTTTTTTGTTTTTCAGTTCTTATTTTGGTATAATACAGTTGTTAGGAAGGAGATTGTTCTTTATTTCTTCTCTGGGTTTGCATTTAGACTAAAATAATAGTAGAAATTGTGGAAATTTACAAATGTAAGTTCTCTTTCTCAAAACCCATATTTCGAAGAGATTCCACTGTGTTCTAAATTATTGCATTAAGAGTATATTAAAAAGTCTAGTTGAAGAATACATGTTTTGCTTAAAAGAATAACCGGTTCTAGAAGCAGAGATGATAAAATGTAACATTTCAGAAATTTTGTTTTTGTGGTTGTTTAAATTTTTGTTTATTTCAATTACAGTTGACATTCACTATTATGTCAGTTTCAGGTGTACAGCATAGTG
>NW_006434328.1:0-422 GCF_000325575.1 Pteropus alecto | reverse complement strand
AGCATACTCAATGGGGAAAGTCTAAAAGCGTTTTCCTTAAGATCAGGAACAAAACAAGAATGCCCACTTTCACCACTCCTGTTCAACATTGTACTGGGAGTCTTAACCACAGCAATAAGACAAGAAAGAGAAACTAAAGGTATCTGAATTGGAAAGGAAGAAATAAAACTCTCATTATTTGCAGATGACATGATACTATACATAGAGAACCCTAAAGATTCCACCCAAAAGCTGTTAGAACTAATCATTGAATTCAGTAAAGTAGCAGGATACAAAATTAATGTTCAGAAGTTAATGGCATTTTTATGCACCAATGATGAACGTCTAGAAAGAAAAATTAAGAAAACAATCCCTTTTTACAATTTCATCGAACATAATAAAATATTGAGGAATCAAATTAACCAAGGAGGTAAAAAATCTGT
>NW_006434327.1:0-411 GCF_000325575.1 Pteropus alecto | reverse complement strand
GCAGTTGTTTATGGTTGGCTGCCAAGCCCTGAGCTAGTGATTCAGACCGAAGTAGTCACAGCGGGGCAGCCATTGTTAAGAGCAGCATTTCTAATCCCAGCAACAGCGGCCAGCGCTGTGAGCCCCATTTCAGAGATAAGGTCAGGCAGATCGCTGCTGCCAGCACGAACTCGGGCAGGAATCGGGGACTTGTGGGCCAGTCCCAGATAGCAGTTGGTCTTGCTGTGATCTAGGTCATCTGCGGGCACTTACAACAGGTACCAAATTTCCAGCACGACTGAGGCTGTTTTGATCTGACTGCCACTGTCTCTCTGACCCACTCAACCTAAAGATTGCCCGGGGCACTGTTACTGGCTTGCTGCCAAGCGCAGGTCCAAGTGATTCAGGACCAAGTGTTCGCAGCGGGGCGGC
>NW_006434326.1:0-387 GCF_000325575.1 Pteropus alecto | reverse complement strand
GGCATTTTAATTATGATGTGTCTTGGTGTGGTTCTATTTGGGTTCCTCTTTCTTGGGACACTCTGAATTTCCTGGGATTGTATGTCTATTTCCTTCACCAGGTTAGAGAAGTTTTCATCATTATTTCTTCAAATTGTTCTTCAACATCTTGTTTTCCTTCAGTACTCCTATTACACTGATATTTTTACATTTAATAGGCTCCTTAAATTATTATTATCATCTTAGCTTCTTTATTCTTGCCATTCTGATGGAATGTTCTTGGCTTCCCCATCCTCTATATTGGTGGTTCGATCCTCTTCTTTATCCACTCTGTTGATTCCCCCTAAAATACTCTTCATCTCGGGTAATGTGATCTTCATTTCTGACTGGTTCCCTTTTATAATTTTC
>NW_006434325.1:0-1365 GCF_000325575.1 Pteropus alecto | reverse complement strand
AGTCCCCAGTGCTGGAGCCAGGCCCGCCCCCCACTTCGGCCCCTCTGCACGCCCCGCACTCGCCCCGCCGTACTCTCCTTTCATGACTGTCGCTAGTCCCCAGCTTCTTCCCCTCGAGGCGCAGCAGACACAGTAGGTCTCTTGTCACCAGGGCTTCTCTTGCAGTGGACAGTGGTGTCTCTCAGTGTTGGTCACCACTCTAAACAAACCTCACTGGCTGGGACCTGCTGCTGCGGAGGGGGACGCAGAGGCTGTCCCTGTGCTGTGGGCATGGCATCGTCTGTTTTTGAAATAACTAAAGAAAAAATGTCATCCTACAGCATTCTGTTTCGTCAGAGCTGGTAAATACAATTTTCAAGCTTTGTTTCCTCTCAGAGCTAGAAGACAAAACAAACTGACGAGAGGTTGCTGTTGGGGCCAAAGCAGTTACGTTTGAAAGGTCACGGAGTTCTCTCGGTCTCATATCCGTGTCTGTCCTCACCCCACGCACAGATGGGGAGGAGCTGCTTTGTCGGCTGATATTATCACCAGTGACGGGCAGAGGTTCCGGGCGGGCTCCTTGCTCTCTGCTGCCCCATCGCCTCGATGGACTTCGGGGGTCCTGACAAATGTGTGTGTGTCCGGTGGCGTCAGCAGAGGGCAGTCGCGGGAACTGGGCGTGGTGGGCCAGGAGCGCGGAGCCCCAGGCTTCAGCAGGCTACCGAGTCTGAGGACCGTGTGTCTTCGTAGCTTCAAAGGAAGAAGAAAGTAAGCTGAGAAAAGCAGCGCCCGAGTGACGGTCGTGACTTTGAGGAGAAGCAGATGTGGGTCCTCTCGGCGTGTGCTTGCTTCCCTGACAACTGAAACAGCATCCTCGCCCCGAACGGGTGAAGCCGTTTGCGGGTCTGGTGGGGACAGGCCGGACGCCGTCTGTCCAACACTCGGGCCGCCCCACCCCGGCCTCTCCCCGAGCCGTGGGATTGCAGTCCTCGGGCAGCTTTCCAGGGAGTCCCCCACCCTAAGTCACTCGTGCTTTATGTGGCAAATGTCAGCTTGCCCTCGGTGTGATGTGGTAGCACACTAACTTCCACCTGCCTCTTCACGGAGGGCGCCGTTGGAGAAGCAGCTGCGGGCTCAGTGGGGCCTGCGGGTCCCGCGTGAGTGCCAGAACGGTGTGGCCCCAGGCCAGCAGAGCCCTGGTCGCCAGCGCCCAGGCCCCAGGAACACGTCGGCAGGGGCCATGGCGGTCAGCTGCATAGGTCGTGCTGGCGGTCTGCCCGCCGGACATCACCTAGAGAGTCTGCACGATAGACAAGCACTCGGTAAAAGTTACTGTGACGGTCACCGCACAACACTGACCAGCCCTGTCGCGCTTGCATCTGCCCT
>NW_006434324.1:0-1748 GCF_000325575.1 Pteropus alecto | reverse complement strand
GACCTCGGCAACAGGAGAAGGCAGCGCCGTCGAACCCGTCTGCCGGCACCGCGGCGGGCCTCGGACCTGCAGCCGTGTCCCCCAACGACCGTGGTCACCGGGGGACACGGGCACTTTCCAAAGGACACGCTAAGTCTTAAATAAAAGGAAGAAGCTGGTGACGGGTGTCTGCGGGGTTGTCCTGCTGTCCTTCCCGATAATAAGCATTCACGGTAACCACAGAACCACGCACATAAACACACACAGGCACTTTTTTTTAACCAGGGCTGTGTGTAAAGGACACCAACACACCAGGTGGCAGCGTGTTGCTTATCTGGGTGTTTTCACCCCCGACTCCTTCCTAACACCCCGCCTGTCCCTTCCCTGTGGGCACCGGATCCCCAGAGTGGCCCAGACATGACACCCGGCTCGGCCGGGGCAGTCATTGTCGGAGCGGGCACAGCGTGGCTACCGGGACATGGTGGTCACCAGAGTGCCACCGAGCTCTGGGCAGCACATGTCACCCGTCCTAGAAGGAGGTGGGGCTGAGCCCGGCAGGTGGGGCGGGGATTCCCGGGACCACGCGGGAGCGAGGCCACGGGAACCGGCGCCCGCGCCCCAGGGTCTTACCTGTGAGCACGTAGTCGTACTGGTTCACGCTGTTCAGTCGCAGTCCCTCGTACAGCGTGTGCAGCTCGTTGGAGCTCAGCACCTGGCCCTTCCAGTGGGGGTAGCCTGGGGGACGGCAGAGCGCTCAGGGCCTGGGCGCATGCACGACGGCCTCACCCGACGGCCCCAGGCGGCCCCGTCACCCGCTCGCCCTCGATGGCACTGCCACGTGGTCCCCGCCCCATGGGCTGAGGCGGGGACTAACGAGACCACCCAGGCGTGGTGCCCCGGTGGGCGCCCGGAAGCCTCACGGCCGCCGACAGCGCACCTGGGCCGACATCAGGCTCCCACCCCCACTGCCCGTGTCCTCTGGAGCTGACCCAACGCGCTGAGGGCGTCGGCTCTGCAGGCCGGCCCACGGGCTCCCGTGGGACCTGTCATGTGACAGACGGGACGCAGGAAGGGACCCTCATGCCGGGAAGGGAGCACTGGGCCCATGCAGCTGCGTAACTGCCCCCTGAATTTAGTGGGGGCACCCGGAGACGTCCCCACATCAGCCACTGGCTTTGCCAGCTGTTACTGTGCACGCTTCCCGTCCAGGCCGAGCTGCGTGACCACTGTCACCTGGGCACCCTGGCAGGTGAGGGTGCCCCACGTCCCAGCTCCGCCCCTCCCCCACGAGGTTGAGATGCCGCCAAAGCAACTCTCGGATCAAACCCTGACCACGAGGCAACGGTGCTGGGCCAGCCCTCGGCCCCTACAGCTACCGGATGAAGCGCCCGCTCCAGGGAGACGCGTGGGCATCCTGGGGAACTGGCCTGCCATGCGGGATCCCTGCTCTCGGAGTCTTGCGGGGGCAGGACAAAGGCTCAGGCTCAGCGGGGCGGGGCCCCTCGGCGGACACCCCAGACTTCCCTGTGGGGACACCCCCGGCACCCTCTATGCCGCGGGCAGCGCCCCACGGTACGTACTTCCAAGCACATCTGTAAAACCCTCGGGAGAGTTAGTCCCCTCTCCCTCCTCGGGGACCACGGGGTGGAGGACTGGCCACGTGCACGGCGGCTGTGAGCACGCGCAAGGCTGGCCTGGAGGAGGCATCTGGGACCAAGGTCAACAGCTGTGGAAGGGGGTGCACAGGGGCGGCGTGGCCACTGGGCCAC
>NW_006434323.1:0-337 GCF_000325575.1 Pteropus alecto | reverse complement strand
TCTTTCATTATTTTTCATTCTTCGGTTCTCTCTTCCTTCTTCTGATTTATTTATAGATTTCTGTCTTTGATATCACTGGTCCTTTCCTCCATTTGGTCGACTCTATTTCCCAGGCTTGCTATTTCATTTCTCAACTCTTACAGTGTGTTCTTCATCTCCAGAATATCTATTGTGTTCTTCTTAAGGGTTTCAATCTCTGTGCTCTGCTCATCTAGTTTTGTTTTGTTTTTTTTTAATTCCTGAAATTGTTGATATGATTTGTTTTGGATCTCATTGAGTTTTTTTGAAAGTACCATCTTGAAGTCTCTGTCAATTAAGTCACATATTTCTATGTCTG
>NW_006434322.1:0-1020 GCF_000325575.1 Pteropus alecto | reverse complement strand
CCGCTGTCCTTCCACACTGGAGCCCGGAGAGTACTGCGGCCCAAGCCCCCGGAGCACCGGAGCCTGTTCCAACGTCCAGGCGGGCAGCATCAGCCAGATGAACGCGGGCGAATGGAGTCATGGTCAGGCACAGAATTCTGGCTTCCAGGGAGCCGATCACCATGGCCACAAACACCGAAAAGCAAATATTGGCTTCTGTGGAGAATTTCGTTTACCGCAGCTAGTGACGAGGCGGACCCACAGGTTACGGAGGGCTCCTTGGACCACGGCGCATCCATCCACACCCTCGACCCTACCGCGCCCGAGCTCCGCTGTTCGGGCTCATGCGGAGAAGCCTCGGGCGCCCGGGCCTCACGAGGACCCGGCCATCTCGCGGCCTCCAACCATGCGGTCCATGTCCGTTTCCCATTCTCCACAGCCGAAGCCAGGCCGGAAAATTCCAGAAACGCATTCGGGATGTTGGGACCCAGGCTGGCCTTCACCTACCACGTCCACGGGCGGGACACCGACTCCTGTTCTCCCGCAGCAACCATCGTTGCCTTATGCGTGGTAGGGCCGATGGCCGGTGCTGGTCGACCCCCTTCAGAGTGCCCACCAGCTTCCCTGGGACTTGCCCAAACAGTCACTCCCTCATACTCCTGCAGATACAATCTCCGGTGACTGGGCAAAACATCAACATCCACCCGTGACCGGGAGAAACCTGATAACGCCGCCGGCCTCCTGGAACTCTGCCTCGGGTACCGAGGCCAAATCCCATCCCTTCACTCCTGCGGAGCTCCAAGTGCACTGAGAACAGCCGCGGCCGTGAAAGGCTCTGCCTAGACCCAGGCTGGCCACGCCAGCAGCCGGGACAGAGCCGGGTGGGCGTCATGGTCACGTCCGGAGCTCTGTGCGCCCGGGGAGCCGACCACGACAGCCAAAAACACCAAAATGCGAGTCCTGGCTTAGGTGGCTGGTTTCGGGTACCGCAGCTGGTGACGGGGCAGTTCCACAAGTCACGGAGGGCTCCCTGAGCACGGC
>NW_006434321.1:0-378 GCF_000325575.1 Pteropus alecto | reverse complement strand
TTTTGATAATAGCCATCCTAAGAGGTGTGAGGTAAAACCTCATTGCGGTTTTTATTTGCATTTCCCAAATGATTAGTGATTTTGAGTACCTTCTAAGTGCCTGTTGGCTATTTGTATGTTTTCTTTGGAAAAATATCTATTCAGATCCCTTGCCCTGTTTTAGTTGGGTTATTTGTTTTTTGCTATTGAGTTATTTGAGTTCCTTATATATTTTGGATTTTAGCTCATTATTAGATATGGCTTGCAAATACTTTTTTGTAATCTGTAGGTTGCCTTTTCACTGTGTTGATTGTTTCTTTGCTGTGCAGAAGCTTTTTCAGTTTCATGTATTTCCACTTGTTAATTTTTCTTTTGTTGCCTGAGCTTTTGGTGTCATAT
>NW_006434320.1:0-1116 GCF_000325575.1 Pteropus alecto | reverse complement strand
TTTTACATAAACACGCTCTTTGAGGCTGAAGCAGAGCTGACTGGTTTTCAGTGTGAGAGTAAAATACAAAACCTGTTCTCGGAGCTATTTCTAAACAGAACGTGTTTCTAATCCTAATGTAACAGAAACGTGTATGACAGTCGGTATTTAATAATGCTTTTCCGTGCGGTAGATCTCGACGCAGGAATGACAGAAAGGGGGGCCTCGCATCGCGCGCGAAAATCTTGCGTTTCTCTCCAGGTCTTCTTGCTGCCATTTGTCTGCGTCCTTCGTTTCTGAAGACGATTGATATGCCAGAGCAATGCGAAAATAATGAGAGAAGCGAGATTCTTCGCGGCGCACGTGGGGGTCAGGTCAGGACTGTGTCGCGAGCACGCTCGGGGCCGACGGGAAGTGGGTGCAAAGAACGGACAGGTGGAACCTCGGCGCGGTGTTGGAGACTGCAGCCCTGTGACACGCCGCCGTGGGGCGCCAGAGCTGGTGTTCAGAGCCCGCACGCTGAACTCCCCGCAGGGCCGGGGTCCTCGGGGTGCGGGTTGGGCTCGGATGCAGGAGCGAGGCTCTGGCAGGCGGAGGGGTCGGTCTCGGGGAGACCGCTGAGTGAGAAGTTGGCTGTGGCGGAGAGGAGATCGAGAAGGAAGGCGACACCCGTGATTGTGTGTGTTCGGGGAGGGATGAGGGAGGTCCCACCTCCCACCCAGGGAGCACAGGCGGGAGAGCCGGGGGAGGGGCTGCCGCTTGGAGAGCAGCAGCAGAGGACATGGTGCATCCAGTGCCAGGAACACCGGGCAGCACGTGGGACGTTTTCGAAACACTGACTGGGCCATCGGAAACGTGACGGGGCTCCCGACCGCTGCTGGACGGTGGGCGCAGGGTCGGCAGCCCCGGCGAACGTAGAAGCGTTTTCCCTGGGGGGTGTCCTGACTCTGACCAGTAATTCAGCGTGTTGCTAAGGCGAGTCTCGTAGACACCGCTGGTGTCTGGAGAAGACGACACATCAGACCCGGGGCTGTCACTCTGGGCGTCGTGAAGTGGGACCGCGCAGAGGGAGGAGGATCACCAGCCAGGCCAGGAGCCACGTCCTCGGGTCGCCCGGCGCGGCTGGGCGGGTCCGCG
>NW_006434319.1:0-308 GCF_000325575.1 Pteropus alecto | reverse complement strand
GATGGAAAAAGATATCGCCTTGATGGACCCAGAGGATATTGCATTGAATAAAATGAGTAAGATAGAGAAAGATAAATATCTCATGATTTCATGTACACATGGAATCCAAAGAACAAAATAAACACTAACAATAAAAATGGAAATAAACTCATAGATACAGAGAATATTTTGAGAGTTACTAAATGGGAGGGTGTTTGGGAGGGACAGCAAAAAAAGGCAAAGGGGTTAAGAAGTAAAAATGGATAGTCACGGAATAGACATGGAGACATAAACTGTAGCATAAGGAAAATAGTTAACAATGTTGTAAT
>NW_006434318.1:0-336 GCF_000325575.1 Pteropus alecto | reverse complement strand
ACCGGGGACGTGTCGGTCTTTGGCTCAGGATGGTCCGCGTCTCTCTCCAATGCCCGTAGCTCCTGTTTCTCGCGCCACTGCCATTCGACCAAACTGAAGTCAACCAACAGCGTGTGGAGATCCTGCGGGCAGGCCGACTTCCACAGAGGCGCATGCCAGCCTGTCTCCTGCCCAAGCGACAGTGCCTCTAGGGCGAAGACTGTGCTCTATGTTCTTTGCATGTCTCAAAGTATCCAGCCCCGAACCTGGCACATCATCAGGTGCCTCGGCTACGTGAGGCAGGAAGGGGCTGCTGAGAATGACCTGGTACACCGTCCCTGTTCCAAGCCATTCTAA
>NW_006434317.1:0-5310 GCF_000325575.1 Pteropus alecto | reverse complement strand
CTTTCTAAGAAGAATATGAGTTGGAATGTGATTTTTCCAAGATGACTGAGCCAAATTGAACAGTATTTACAGAGTTTTTGTATAGATTTCTTTCTACTATACCATGATCTGCCTAAAATCTTTATTTTGGCAGTCTTAATTAAAAAATCATTTAAAAAATTTTGGAAAGTAAGAAAATGTTTGTGTTTTCATGTTCTTTGATTTGTATTATCATACATTTATGTTCATTTTCAAAATCTCAACTATTTAAAAAGTACTTTTTTTCAGAAAAAAATGAGATGAATCAGATATTTTGTAAGCATGGAAAGAGTTGGTCACATGGAAATTGTTTGAAGTCTCATGACGGTGCTGTGCTATCTTACTGTCTGGGTCTACAGGGATGGCGGCAGGGCACGGAGAACAAGGCAGAAGGCATCACAGCCCAGAATGTGGATTGAATGGCTCTGTCGTTGTGCAGGCAACTCAGGAAGTGCATTGATGCATCAGATTTGGAAATAGGCTTTACATTTTGCAAGAGTACATGGGTGGTGTGAAAATTCACAGACTTTTCAAAGTTCTCTGAAGCAATTCTCATAAATAACCGTATCCTTTGTGATTACTAAAATATATAGGAATTAATTCAGTTCTGTAATACTCTTGGATATTTTCATATTACAAAGGTCCAGAATCAATTTACCTTTTCTAACATCAATATTCTTGGAAATTAATTTCAAACATATCTATTTAGGGATATTTTAATAGGCGGACATCTAAATCTCATGATAGGTTCAATTACTATGTTCTTTAAGCATTGTTTGCTAATCTATTAGGAATTAGAGGATAATTAGCATCTGTAGAACTTCACTTAGTACTTTCAGAAATCCAAGATAATAACATAGTAAGCAAACCATTATTTCAATTTCTATTTATGGGTAGTTTCTTCGTTTTATCATATGGTTAGTGGCCATTTATATCTATTCATTTTTCATTTGCTTGTTTATGTGATTTATTCACTTTGCTATTGGTTTGTTTGTCTTTCGATTGTTAATTATTTAGATCTGTCTGTCTATTTTAGATATCAACTGTGACATGTACCTCTTATTGAAACTAGCCTGTACTGGCACCTACATTATTGGCCTCATCGTGGTTGCCAATGACAGGGCCATCTGTGTGTCATCTTTGTGCTGTTAATTATCTCCTATGGGGTCATTCTGCACTCCCTGAAGAACCTCAGTCAGGAAGAGAGGCGCAAAGCGTTATCCACCTGTAGTCTCTCACATCACCGTGGTGGTCCTTTACTTTGTCTCTTGTATTTTTATGTATGTAAGACCTACTTATACCTTACCTATTGATAAATACTTGACTGCATTTTATACCTTTATCACACCTATGTTGATCCCTTTAATCTATACTCTGAGAAATGGAGACGTGAAAAGTGCCGTGAAAAAGCTCTGGACCAGAAAAAGAAAATGAGGCAGCAGAGAAATGTATTACCTATTTTCAGAAGAATTGTGACTCTTTAGGGAAGCCATGAGTGATTATTTAAATGTGTAAATTTCACCTAAGTTTTAACAACTTGGGCATGATGATATACATTTATTATGTGAATACTTTTAATGATCAAAATATATTTTCAAGATTTTCCTAATTTCTGAATTTAATATATGTACTTTTAAAAAATATATTTTTAATATTTTTGTAACTTCTTAGGAAAATATATTTTCAGTTATTGTGTGTAAAAGTTCTTTGTTCAGATTATATATTTACATTCTATGGTATAAGTTTGCAATAGTAAATACTGAAAAATTGATTTTAGTTAATGGAAAACTTGCTCATGTTTCCCTTTTAAATAATGTAATATTTTTCAGTATTAATGGTGCCCATTACATAATTGAGAAAATAAAATAAGAAATAAGAAATAAAAATTGGTTTACTTCTCACACAAAGATAGCCCATATCAATATTTGATGTATATGTCTTATTTTTGTAACTCCAGAATACTTTGAACATATAACTCTTTTCATGTTGCTTAGCTTGCTAAGGCTGCAGAAATTGATGCTTCAGAGTTCTAATATAATCATGAGGAGTCTATGTATATAAAAATTATCTGATCAAACAGGACAGCTGTGTGTAAAAATAACTAAATCTTATGTATTTTCCTGGTTGGGGAATCATATTATCTCCTCATGTGGATCAACTTTGTCCGATGTTATGATTTTAGGAAGATGGTCTATTAACTTTATGAGATCGTTTTTAGTATCTAATAATTCCCTTGATGATTTCTAGTGTCCCATCTCCATTTTGGCCCATAGTGTTTCATAGCCTTCCCTGTGGTATATATATAAAAGTAGAGTAATCCATAATCCATGGGCTTTAAATATGCAATAAAGAACTTGCACCAGATATGTTGGGTAATAACACTATTACGAAAGATGTTGACAATATATCCTATTCTTCTTTTATAAATGAAATGCAGATTGTTAGATAACAAGGAGATCAGAATCTATCATTTTATTTGTAAGAGATCTCATTCATTAAATTCTCTGTACGAATCAAGCTTATAACAAAATATTTGCCTAGAAGATGGTAGGAAGCATATGGTCAAAGAAACTCATGATTCTGCCTCTCTATTTAGTTTGAATTCTTAAGGGGCTGTGGCTAGGGCGTAATGGATGCTTTTCAAGAGTAAATCACACTGTATGGAAATCTTACATCGTATATTTTATTCCTGTTATTATGACATGGAGATTTCTTCTATCCTCTTAAAGTCTTCTCAAATATAACACTATTTACTAAATAATAACAACATTAGATTTTATCAAAATTACATACTTAATTTCTCCATATTTGCACATTGCAATAGACTGAATGTTTGTGTCTCCCTGATTCATAAATTAAATCCTTTATAAAGTGGCGGTATTTGGAGGTGGGGCCTTTGGGATGTGATTAGTTCATGAAGGTGCAACCCCAATGAATGGGCTCAAAAAAGAAAACCTTGAGAGCTCACTTGCTTCTTCTGCCATGTTAGCACATAGCAAAAAGAAGGCTGTCTATGAACTAAGAAGCAGGCCTTCATGAGATGCTGAATCTGCCAGCACCTCGATCTTGGTTGTCACAGCTTTTAGAACTTTGAGATGTTTGTTGTCTATCACTAGTTATAGTAGCCCAAATAGACTAACACAGACATTTAGTTAATTTTCTAGTTCGTATAGTTATTTCAGGAACTAAGATAAAAACTTTGGTTAATTGTGTATGTTCATTGGTCTATGAGCTTGCCGAAGTCAGTGAGAGTTACTTTTAATTGTCTTTGTGCTCTCTGTATTCTGAACAATATCTGGGATATAATATTCTCTTAAACTTTGTCAATTACTTGTATTATGGAATTCTTAACCTATTTGAGTGAGAATTTTTACCGATGAATTTTGATGGCCTCTTTCTCTATTAAATATATATATATAAAATATATGCTAGAAATATTTACTCTTCTTTTATATTTGCTCAAATATTTACCTTATGTTATTTATGCTATAATTATGGATGTTTTATATAAATATGTTATCTTTTAATATTCTTTTACTTTCTGATCTGTCCTCTATCACATCACACTTGAAAAATTCCATTTCTGTATAAATTTTAACAACTTGGTTTTCTTTTTCAACTTTTTTAAACTCATGTAGAACTTGTTTATGGTGAAAAATATGTAAGCTTATTTCTCTCAAACAGAGAAAATAATCTGCTAACATTATTATTAATTTCAGCAATAATTGGGAAATTTTTATTTAATATGTAAAGTTTTATAAATATACAAGGTTCAATTTTTTGGCCATTTCTTATCCTCTTGTTTTTTTTCAGGCAAAACTTGACTAATAATTCTTCTGGCATGGACTGAGGTCACCCTGTAGTATTCAGCTGATTGCTGGGTTTTAAAAGGAGGTACAAAACGACTTTGCTTATATGAATGGTGCCTTGGCAGGGATGGATAGACCACCAGGCACACCTGGTTCCTTCTTCTTTTCCTTTTAGATGCAGGGCTGCACAGACAAGTCTCTCCAGTAAGGTTGTCAGACTTGTAAAATGGAAACTCAGGGCTCTCAGAGGAAGAAACAGAGGCCATCAGGCCAGTAAATATTGCATCTGATCAAGACAACAGCATAAAGTCCAGGGTCTGTAGTTTTAAATCTGGAGTCCTTCTACACCTCAAAGAAAACAATAAACAATTAGAAGTCCTCCCACAGGTGAAAATATTTGCCAATCCTATATTTCGTAATGGGTTGATAACCAAAATACATGAAGAACTTCTATAACTCAATAGGAAAGATCCCCAAAATAACTCAGTTGAAAAATAGGTAAATACAAACAGTTTTCCAAAGACCTACAAATAGCTAATAGGAATAAGAAAAAGTGTTAAACATTGTTAATCATCAGAGAAATGCAAATCAAAACCACAATGACATATCACAGTCATTAGGATGACTGCTATCAAAAAAGGAAGAAATAACATATGCTGGCAAGGATGTACAGAAAAGCAGACCCTGGTATGCTGTTGGTGGGAATATAAATTTGTTTAGCCAGTATGGAAAACAGTATGCAGGTTTCTCAAAAAATTACGAACAGGACTACTATGTGATCCAGCTATCCCACTGTTGTGCATATCTTGAAGAACATGAAATCAGAAGACATGTCTGCACCTTCATGTACATTGCATAAATATTCACAATAGCCAAGACATGGAAACTACATAAATGTCCATTGATGGATGAATGCATAAGAGACTGGTAAACGTATGGTCAATGGAACATTATTCAGCCATCAGAAAGTGAAATCCTGCCATTTGTGAAAACATTGCGGTGGAGGGACTATGAGGGCATTATGCGAAATGAAATGCCAGAAGGACAAAGATAAATATTGTATAATCTCACTTATATGATGAATAGAAAAAAATATTTTTGAAGTGGAGAGTAGAATGCTGGTTGACAGAGACTGGAAGATGGAGAAAATGGGGAGATATTGGTTTAAGAGTACAAACTTCCAGTTGTAAGATGATTAAGTAATGTACAGGATGGTGACAATTATTAACAATATACCTGAAAATTGCTAAGAGAATAGATCTTAAATGTTCTTACTACCCCAAAATTGTAATTATGTGAGGTGATGGATGTATTAACTACCTTCATTGTCATCATTTTGAAGTATATATATGTATCAAATCAGCATATTGTACATATAACATAGTAAAATTACACAATGTTTTGTGACTACTGTATCTCAATGAAACAGGGAAAAACATAAAAATATTAGATATTATGAATTAAAAAAGAAAGTTCTATGAAC
>NW_006434316.1:0-301 GCF_000325575.1 Pteropus alecto | reverse complement strand
AAAATTTATTTCCTGCTGCCATCTGGTGGGCATTTGGGGAATAAAACCTGGTGCAGGTCACCGTAAATATTCATTATCTGCCTTCATCTATTGTGCATCTTGAGAATGACACGAGTGTAATAAAATTTATTCTTGCTATCTGGTGGGCATTCTGGAATAACAACACAGCGCCGATCATAAAATGATATTTCAGCCTTTCTGTACGGTGCATTCTGAACATAAACTGAAAGGAATGTCATTATAATCATCTTTTGTTTACTGCCATATCATTTGCATCTGTGTAAAGACACAGGAGTGCATG
>NW_006434315.1:0-660 GCF_000325575.1 Pteropus alecto | reverse complement strand
ATGGGACTACATCAAACTAAAAAGCTTCGGCTCAGTATAAGAAATTGTCAGCAAGGTAAAGAGACAACCATCCGAATGGGAAAAAATATTTGCAAGCAACACCTCTGATATGGGCCTAATATCCAAAATATATTAAAAAAAAAAAAAAACCTCAAAGAACTCAATAATAAGAACAAAAAAATGATCCAGTCAAAAAATGGACTGAGGACCTGAACAGACACTTCTCCCTAGAGGACAGACAAATGGCCAATAAATATTTGAAAAGATGCTCAACATCACTAGCTATTAGGGAAATGCAAATCAAAACCACAATGCGAAACCATCTCACACCTGTTAGAATAGCTATAATCAACAGGTCAAGTAATAACAAATGTTGAAGAGGATGCAGAGAAAAAGGAACACTCATACACTGCTGGTGGGACTGCAAAATGGTACAGCTGCTATGGAAAGCAGTGTGGAGGTTCCTCAAAAAACTAAGAATTGACTTACCATATGATCCAGCAATCCCTCTACCGGGTATTTACCCTGAAGACTTGAAAACCCATATCCGAAAAGATATTTGCACACCGATGTTCATAGCAGCATTATTCACAATGTCCTGAACAGGGAAGCAACTGAAGTGTCTTATGATGGATGATTGGCTAAAGAAGCTGTGGTACA
>NW_006434314.1:0-990 GCF_000325575.1 Pteropus alecto | reverse complement strand
TGGTGAGCACACAATGCAATATACAGATGGTGTATAATAGAAGTGTACACTTGAAACATATAATGTTATTACTAAATGGCACCATAAATAAATGTAAGTTTTTTAATAAAGAAAAGGCAGCATATAGAATGAGAGAAAATATTTACAAATTTTATATCTGATAAGAGGTTAGTATCAAAAATATATACAGAACTTATACAACTCAATAGCAAAAAACAATTTGATTTAAAATAGGCAGAGAAGGAGGTCCAGTCAAGGTGGCGGAGTAGGTAAAGCTTTGTCTGCCTCCCCTCGTGACTACATTAAAATTATAACTCAAAAACAGAACAACCATCACTGGAAGTTGCCTAAAGTCTAGCTAAACAGAAGTTCTACACCTGGGAATACTCAGAAGCAGCCACCTCAAGATTGGTAGAAGTGGCAGAGATGCAAAACGGGGTGGTCACACACCCACATGTGGCGGTTGGGAATTGGGAGGGATGTTTTAGCTATGGAGGTCCCTCTGTGGAGCGAGGGGTCCCAGCTCCACACTAGGCTCCCCAGCCCAGGGTCCCCAAGCCAGAAAGAGAAGTCCTCACAACTTTTGGTGGTGAAAACCAGCAGAGATTGTGCCTGAGTGAGACGGAGGGCAGCTCAAGTAACAGCTATCCCTTTTAGAGGGCTCGCATGCAGACTTACTGGCTGACGGACTCACTCGCTCCGAGCTCCAGCATTGGGGCCATACAGGAAGGAATTGAGTTATCCAGCTTCAGGGCAAGGGCTGGAGGGGTGACTTTCTCCCAGACAGAAGTGCTGGCAAAGGGCACTGTTCCTTTTTGAGCTCTCCCCAAAACCAGCGGGCAGACACAGGTGGCCGCCATATCTTCTATCTGGCTAATAACATTAGCCCCGCCCCAGTGGTTCCTTGAGACCCCGCCCACCCAACTTTCGGGACCACCCAAGCCACTTCCAGTGTTTTATTTCCATACACATGGCCTGTCTTGGCTCATG
>NW_006434313.1:0-282 GCF_000325575.1 Pteropus alecto | reverse complement strand
CCTTATCTCCATTCCACTTTGCAAATTTGGATCTTCAAATTCTTCCTTTTTCTATGATTGTGGTCTCAATTTGTCCCTATGTATGCTGAACGTTCATTACTGTCTTGCAATAGCAAATCTCTTCTTATTGTTTAAGCTTATAATGTCCTGTTTTTAATAAGGGTTGCACTCCTCTGCTTATATCTGCCTGCTCATCGCCTTACTCACAGTTATGTAGTTTTTTGTCATTTTGTTTTAAGTGAGCTGAGACCCCTTTCAGTATTTCCTGTAATGCAGGCCTTG
>NW_006434312.1:0-348 GCF_000325575.1 Pteropus alecto | reverse complement strand
ATCCTCTCCTTTTCAGTCACTGTTGTCTCAATTTGTCCCAACATATGATATATGTTCATTACTATCTTGCTATAGCAAATCTCTCTTCTTATTGTTTAAGCTTATAATGCCCTGTTCTTAGTAAGGGTTGCACTCCTCTACTTCTGTCTGACTGCTAGTTGCCTTATTCCTAGTTATTTTTTTTGTCACTTTGTGTTAAGTGAGCAGACCCCTTTCAGTATTTCCTGTAATGCAGGCCACATAGTAGAGAATTCTCTCAATTTTTGTATGTCTGGAAAGGTCCTTATTTCTTCTTCATCTGAAAGAGAGTCTTGCTAGATACATTATTCTTGGCTGGTAGTTTCTTTC
>NW_006434311.1:0-804 GCF_000325575.1 Pteropus alecto | reverse complement strand
AAAGTTTTTAGTTTTTCACCATTAAGCATAATGTTAGTTGAGGGCTTGGCATAGATGGCCTTTATTATGTTAAGGTACTTTACTGATTTTGTTAAGTGTATTGATCATAAATGGGTGCTGTATTTGTCAAAGGCTTTTACTGCATCTGTTGATATGATCATATGATTGTTATATTTTAATTATTTAAGTGACGTATCACATTAATTGATCTGCATATGTTGAACCATCTCTGTGCCCCTGAGATGAAGCCCACTTGATCATGATGTATAATCTTTTTAATATGTTGCTGTATTCGGTTCGCTAGTATCTTATTTACAATTTTTGCATCTGTGTTCATGAGAGATACTGGTCTGTAGTTTTCTTTTTTTGTGTTATCTTTACCAGGTTTTGGTTTCAGGGTAATAGAATGTGTTTGAAAGTATTGCCTCCTTTTCTATATTTTGGAATGGTTTGTGTTTGAAAGTATTGCTTCCTTTTCTATATTTTGGAATAGTTTGAGGAGAATAGGTACTAAATCTTCTTCGAATGTTTGGTAGAGCTCACTGTTAAAGCCATCTGGTCCTGGACTTTGACTTTTTGGTAGGTTTTTGGTGACTTTCAATTCCATACTGCTAATCAGTCTATTTCGATTTTTCAGTTCTTGATTCAGTGTAGGAAAATTATATTTTTCTAAGCGCTGGTCCATTTCTTCTAGGTTATTAAATATAGAGTTATATACTTTTTCATAGTATTCTTGTATGATCCTTTGTATTCTGCTGTGTCTGTTATGATTTCTCCTTTTTCATCCCTGATTTTGTTTATTTG
>NW_006434310.1:0-250 GCF_000325575.1 Pteropus alecto | reverse complement strand
AGATGCCTTTTATATCTTTCTCTTGCCTGATCGCAGTCGCTAGGACCTCCAATGTTATATTGAATAAAAGTGGCGATAGTGGACAGACTTGCCTTTTTCCTGATCTTAGAGGAAAGGTTTTAGTGTTTCACCATTAAATATAATGTTGTCTGACGGCTTGTTAAATATGGCTTTATTATGTTAAGGTACTTTCTTTTCGTACCAATGTTGATCACAAATGGGTGCCGTATCTTGTCGAAGGCTTTTTCTG
>NW_006434309.1:0-397 GCF_000325575.1 Pteropus alecto | reverse complement strand
TGTAGCTCAGAGTCAGGAAGAAATTTACCTAAGGGCACACAGCTCTTTTGACTTCAGAAACTGTACGCCTATCCACTACATAGTTTTCCCACCTCATTTATGCAAAGACAGAGTTTATGTCCCTTGGGATCAACCTATCCATGGTTTCTTTCAGAAAGTTCTTGTAAACACCGAGGGGCGCCCTTGCCTTCTAAAGCTCCAGATTGAGAATACCACGAGTCCTCAAGGGCACTTGGTGGGTCTTTGTAAACACATGGAGACTTGCGGGGAGTACTCTTGAAGGGAACATGGAAGCTGACTATTTTTTTTCCTAGACATCTCTTCTATCGTGGCTGTTCCTGAGTCCTTTTACAATAAATCCGTAATCTGGTAACTAAAATGTTTCTCTGAATTCTGT
>NW_006434308.1:0-1696 GCF_000325575.1 Pteropus alecto | reverse complement strand
AGGTATAAAAAGCAAGAACAGGGCCTTTTAATGCTAGGAAAGAGGGCAAGATTGTGAGTTGAGTGTATGCATGACTGAGAAGAATTCATTTGCGTGTATCTCTGGATGGATAGTGGAATAGAAAGATATGGAAGGGAAGATAGGAAAGAAACACAGAAGCCAGATCTTCAAGAGAGTTGTTAGCCATGCTAAGGCACTGAGCGTATAAAAAGCAAGAACAGGGCCTTTTAATGCTAGGAAAGAGGGCAAGATTGTGAGTTGAGTGTATGCATGACTGAGAAGAATTCGTTTGCGTGTATCTCTGGATGGATAGTGGAATAGAAAGATATGGAAGGGAAGATAGGAAAGAATCACAGAAGCCAGATCTTCAAGAGAGTTGTTAACCATGCTGAGGCACTGAGCTCAGCATCTAGGAGTCAATCAATGCCAGAATAACATATTAAGTCTCTCTTTGGATGGCAAAGTAAGCAAGGTAAAAACATGCATGAGAAAATTTAAAGGTGGCGTTGCAGAAAAGTTGCAAAATCTCAGAGCAACGAGAAATCAAGAAGTACCCGGAGGTGTGGAGTAACTCAATTTTATTATGCTGGCAGTCTCAGAAGAGCTAGTGCTCTGAAAATCTGTTCCCCGAACTTAGGGGCAATTTTATTTTCATATTCGCATTGTTACAGTTGGTAAGGGCTTATTTACAGACCTCTGAAGTTGCTACTGGCAGTTATAAAGCATAGGATTTTCTATGTAACAAGCACTAAAATAATACATCTTTAGGGGAGGATGAGTTCTCCGTTGACCTTGAGATGTCTGGTATATCAACAAGCATTTTTACAGAAGCAGAAAGAGCTGATTAGAAATGTCCGCCAATTCAGAGGGAAATTCCTTTTCATTCCCCCCTTTTGGTGCTCTTATATTTTTATAGGATATCAACCTTTTGATATTCCTCGGCAACAGGCTGGTTCTTCCACAGCACCAAGACCTTTGTTGCAGTCTTTCCGTCTACCATAGCCTCTATCAGGGAGGTAGTTGACCGAACAATAAGATGCATGAGGCAAGGGAGAAGGAGGCAGGTACCGAGGAGGAGTTGGTTGTAGTGCTGTTAGTGGCCCAATACCAGGAAGGAGCTTAGTCTAAATGTGTAAGAATTGAGAGTATCCTTACGTAGCCTAGATAGGTCAGGGCTACAATGATCTTTGACTCAAAGTCCTATGGGAGGGTGCCACACCTGAAGCCACACCTAAAGCAAGCAGCAGGACCAATATACTAAAGAGGGTTAAGGCTACAGGAGGACAACAATACATCTGGACAGTCAAGATGGTCGATCTTCACGCTTCTGCCGTGCATAGACTGGCCAGCTCCCAGGGGTGGCCAGAACATGGCCAAAAATGTCAGGTGGACTTCTATTGTCTTTGGAATGTGACTTGGAATGACTGATCAGAAAGAGGTTCTGCAGTTCAAGTCTCTCGCTTTTCCAGGGATGTTGCTCTCTTTACCCGGTTGTGGTGGATCCATTAGGTGATATCTGCAACTTTAACAATAGGAATTGCTAACATAACAGAGTGAGGGCCAGTCCAAATTGACTGGAGTGGCTCCCGCTTTCAATCTTTAGCCCGTACCTCACCTCCTGGTTGATAGGGGTGTATCTAATTTCTTAACTGTTGAAGAGTTCTTTCTAAAGTTTCCTGAGTGATATGGCGGAGAA
>NW_006434307.1:0-1037 GCF_000325575.1 Pteropus alecto | reverse complement strand
TGTGGAAGATTAGATATTGGTTTCACAGACATTTTTATAGAGCAAACACATTCTCCAAACATTTATACAGGCTCGATTGAAAATCTGAGAAGTTATATTTTAAGGGAAGAACATCATATTTAGCTTTCCAACATAAACTTAGAAGCAAAAACTTTTAAAAATGGGAGTAAGTCCGATCCTGACTTTACCACTCAATTCACACACAAAATGGGTAGTAGAAATATTTCAATGAAGACAAATTTTCATCAACAAATCAAAGCTGTAGCTCAAATCACTGCCCCATAAGTTTTCGGACCAGGAAGCCATGGGATCCGGAAAACAGCTCTGCCTGAGGACAGGGGCTCTGCGGAACAGAAACAACACAGAGGCTTGTTCCAGGAAGGTGGGTGGGTGCCATTTCAAGAAAAAGGGAAGTCCGTGAAGGGCCTGTGACCAAAAAAAAAAAAAAGGCCACGCTCTGGGACCATAGAAGAGTCGTCTTTCTTTCTCCATCTCCCTGCATTTCCCCTGCGAGCTCACTGTCACAGGGACAACACCTGAACTGCACAGCTGGACGGTAAACGTGTGTCCCTGCTGTTCTGAGCTCTGCAGGGCACAGGTTCCCACGTCCTCCTGAAGCGTCTCCAGTGGCTGGGTGCCCACTGTTCATGGCAAGAACCCCAGAGGGAGGTGCTGATGGATGGGCTGAGGGTGAGGGAGCACATGGGGGAGGCACTAGAGGGAAGGACAGGCCCTGGTCCCCTCACCTGGAAGGGGCATCTCAGGAAGGCTCCAGGTCTCTATGCTGCTCCAACCTTGAAACCAGAGCCAGGCTCCTGGGGGGCGGGGGTTTCCCTTCCTATGGGGCTGCTAATATGATAACCCCATGGTGTAACGGGAAGGGACAACGTCTGAGTGCCACACCCTGTGTGTTTGTCTTCTGTCTGGGGATCCATGGTCTCCTCCATGGGAGGACCCAGAGAGAGGACATGCCATGACCGGTACCCTCACGGCCTTGCTCTTCCTCAGTGAGATGAGGATGGGAGGGAAGCCCTGGT
>NW_006434306.1:0-299 GCF_000325575.1 Pteropus alecto | reverse complement strand
TATCAGTAATCACTTTAAATGTAAATGGATTATATACTCTGATCAAAAGACATAAGGTAGCCAAATGGATAAGAAAACAAGACCCATGCATATGCTGTCTACAAGAGACCCACTTCAGATCAAACGACACTCACAGACTGAAAGTAAAGGGATGGAAAAAGATATTTTACACAAACGAAAATGAAAAAATAACCCGGGGTAGTGCTACTTATATCAGATAAAATAGACTTTAAAACAAATTCTATAATAAGAGACAAGACATTTCATAATGATAAAGGGATCGATAAATCAAGAGGACA
>NW_006434305.1:0-471 GCF_000325575.1 Pteropus alecto | reverse complement strand
ATCAAATATTTAAAATATTAAGTAAAAGGCACTACAAGCCAAGAATAATGTATCCAACTAAGCTGTCCTTTAGATATGAAGAAGAAATAAAGACTTCTCCAAACATACAAAAATTGAGGAAATCTCCAGTACGAGGCTTGCACTACAGGAAATACTGAAAGGGATCAGCTCATCTAAAATAAAATGACAACAAAATATATAATTCGGAGTAAAGTGACCATCAGGCAAATAGAAACAGAGAAACGCAACTCTTACTAAGAACGGGGCATTAGAAGATTAAATAAGAAGAGAATTGCTATAGAAAGATAACAATGAACATTGAGCATACATAGTGAGAAATTGAGACAACAATGACTGAAAAGGGGAGGATTTAAAGATCCAAATTTGCAAAGGGGAATAGAGATAAGGCACGTACAGAAGAAAATGGATGATTGTATAGATATATAGAGATATATTATACATATCTGTATA
>NW_006434304.1:0-271 GCF_000325575.1 Pteropus alecto | reverse complement strand
ATCATCACATCATATGACCAAAATATATACCAGTACCGTGCCACTCAGTGCGGCATGTACCATTTGACTTTGTCAGGTTCCAGAAGCAAGGTTGGTTTGGGCAAACATATGCCTTCACCATTTTGTGCATCTGGTATAATTATGCTAAGAAACTACATCGTTCTCTAGCTGTGAGCCTTTCTCGAGGCCATTGGTGCCAAGACTAGATTTCACTTATTAGGTAACCCACTTATTCATTTGCTTATTCTCATCTTCTATCTCTCCTTTTTTC
>NW_006434303.1:0-762 GCF_000325575.1 Pteropus alecto | reverse complement strand
ATTAACTCAAAATGGATCAAAGACCTAAATGTAGGTACTAAAACTGTAGAACCCTTAGAAGAAAACAGGGGTAAATATTCATGATTTTGGATTTGATAAAATATTTGTGGATATGATACCAAAAGCACAAGCAACAATTTAAAAAAAAGAAAAAGAAAAGTTAGACTTCATTGAAAATAAAAACCTTTTTTTTTCACAAGTCACCATCAAAAGTGAAATGACAATCCATAGAATGGAAAAAATATTCATAAATCACATCTCTGATAAGGAACTTAATATCCAGAATATGTAAAGAACACTTAAAACTTGATCATAAAAAGATATCCCAACTAAAAAATGGACAACAAAAAAAATCAACCTTTTTCCAAGGATGATATACAAATGACCAATAACCACATGAAAAGATGCTCAATTTCATTAGTCATCAGGGAAATTCAAGTCAATACCACAATAAGATACCACTTCTAGAACGGCTAGAATATAGATAGGCAGACAACAACATGTCTTCGGGGTGATGTGGAGAAATAAGAACCCTCATACGCTGTCCCTAGGAACATAAAATGGTTCTGTCACTTCTGAAAAAATTCTGGTAGTTGCTCAAAAAGTTAAACATAGAGGATCCTGGAATTCCAACTATATATCCAAGAGAAGTGAGAAACATATGCACACACAAAACTTATACACAAATACTAACAGTAGCATTATTCATGATAACCAAAAGGTGGAAACAATCTAAATCTCATCAATTAATATATAGATAAA
>NW_006434302.1:0-738 GCF_000325575.1 Pteropus alecto | reverse complement strand
AGCTCTGATGTCTGTTACATAGGATAAGCAAACAACTGACAAGTGAGAGCCACAGATGGAGATGGCTCAGTATTTCCCTCCTATTGAAGGAACTATCAGAATGGAGGAAAAATTTTTATAATAAGAGAAAAAGATTTCTGAGATAAGGAGAAAACCAGAGATGGTGCCAATAAAATACATGACTATGTTATTGGTGAAGGTGTCAAAGCAGGCAAGATGAAAGAATTGAGAAGGGTCACAGAAGAAATTAGAAATTTTTACATTTTTCAAGCAAGAGGCATATCTTTACAACTTCTACTGGCTACCTAGAAGTGAAAGTCAATGGACCAGCAGCCCACAGAGATGAGGGTTCATGATGACCATCTAGTGCAGAGGGTGACAGATGGCCACAAACAGGTCATAGGTCATTGCAGTCAGAAGCATACCATCCATACATCCAAAAGGATAAAAAAAGACATCTGAGTCAGGCAGCCCCCATAGGAGATGACTCTGCTGTGAGTTTGGATGTCCACAATCATCTTTGGGACAGTGGTAGAGATAAAACAGATGTCAGCCAGGGAAAGGTTGGAGAGAAAGAAGGTTGGAGAGAAGAAAGTACATGGGGATGGGGAGGTGGGAGTCCAAGTTGAAGGTCAAGATGATGAGCAGATTCCCCGATATGGCAACCAGGTACATGGACAGGAAAAAACAAAAAACAAAAAATCAGAGGCTGAAGTTCCAGATCATCTGAGAGTCCCA
>NW_006434301.1:0-785 GCF_000325575.1 Pteropus alecto | reverse complement strand
ATATATATATGTAATATATATAGCCCAGAAATAAACCAACACCTGTATGGTCCATCAATCTGAAAAAGGAGACAAGAATATACAATGTATATTGTAATATTGTAAAGAGACGGTAAAGACAGCCTCTTCAATAAGAGACACTGGGCAAATGGGACAGACACATGCAAAAAAAAAAATTAAACCAACTTCTTACAGTATATACAAAAATAAACTCCAAGTGGATTAAAGACATAATTTAAGACCTGAAACCACAAAACTCCTAGAATAAAACACAGGCTGTAAACTCTTTAGCATTAGTCTTAGCAACATCCTTCTGGATATGTCTCTATGGGCAAAGGCAACAAAAGACACAAAAGAAAAACCAATGGCACTCCATCAAACTAAAAAGCTCTACACAGTGAAGAAACCATCAACAAAATGAAAGACAACCTGCCAACTGGGAGAAGATAGTCACGAATTACACATCTAATAAGGGGTTCATACCCAAAATATAGAAAGAACACATACTATTTAACAGCAGAGAAACAAACAAATTTAAGAAGAGGCAGAGGACCTTAACAGACATTTCTCCAAAGAGGACATACAGATGGCCAGCAGACATATGAAAAGATGCTCAAGGTCACCAATGAGACAAATGCAATTTAAAACCACAATGAGATATCTTCTCACACCTGTCAAAATGGCTATCATCTATAAATTAAGAAACAAGTGTTGGCTACAATGCAGAAAAAAGGGAACCCTCATGCACCATTGCTGGAAATGTAAATTGCTGCAGCCACTATGGA
>NW_006434300.1:0-291 GCF_000325575.1 Pteropus alecto | reverse complement strand
CTGTGGGAAGCTGACTAAGCCCAAGCCTCAAGGTACCTACCCACCCTTACACCACCATTCTAGTATGAATGCGTTGATGGGCTTAAGTCTTAGGTGAATTACCTTAAGAAAAGGATTGAAAGAGCTTCCCCCCTTCCTTATATTGAGCATCTCACAAGTCCTTTTCAGTAGGTGATTGATGGGTTCAAATTGAAGCCCTCTGCATGGATGGAAGGAATTGGAACAGCCTTCTAGCACAAAGAAACCAGCTCAGCCTAACAGGTCAATTAAGAAAGTTGTATGGTGACTATA
>NW_006434299.1:0-2193 GCF_000325575.1 Pteropus alecto | reverse complement strand
CTTTAGGAAAACTTCAAATTGAGTTAGAGCATCCCCATTTGGGGTTCATTGATGGTGATCCATTATGCAATTTTTCTTTAATTCTGGTTTGTCACTGTTAGGTTGAAAATGTGCTCCAGCATAAAAAATTGTGACTGAAACTTTAATAGTTTTGAATTCTGGAAAATTTTCCCTCCAAAATCCCATTGTTTTTATTTTATTATTTCTATTTTTCTCACAACTTGAGCATGCACTTTATGTTATTGTCATAATGCATCCGTGAATAAGAACAGAAAACACTGCAAAATATTTTATTTTCAATAAGTGTGACCTTTTCCCATGATTCAAATTAAAGAAAGCAACATTTTCTGTTATTCTCATAAACGTACTGTGTCATTTGCGGTAAATTGTGCTGGAATCTTGGCATTTTTGTCCCCGAGATTTAATTGATTGCACGAAGTCACCTGTTTTCACATCGAATCTGGTAACTGGAAAAACTAATCTTAATCCTGTTATATGTTGGCTCATTTTGGCTCTGTAAACAGAGGCTATTTCAAATCTCTCTTTCTGGTTGGGTCCAGAAGCAATTTGTTTTTTTCTGACATACAGAGCACAGGAAATGTATCAACCTTTATTATCCGTCACTGAAGTAAACTCCTTTAGGTTGCTAATTACACTGTCTAATAAAACTAAACAGCCAGTGCTATTTGCATATTATATGAAGAAGTGTCGTACAACAAACTCATCGCAGCCAATTAACATAAAAGCTAATTATATATCTCATCAACTTACAAGAGTTTCTGAATGCATGCTTCTTCCCCAGTTGTAGCCTAGAGCAAAGGGGCTTTGAATTTTCACTTCTAAATATTGACTTTTAACTAATATCAGAAATGATTTCAATATTTTTATGGATGAAAAGTTAGTGATTAAACTCGATGCAATACTTGCTATTGTGCAATTACATTTTCTACATTAACCAAGCCTGTAGGAAGAGCATCTTCGCCACGATGTGAAATTAATTACTGGTCACTAAGTAACTTAAGGACCGATTTCCTATCTGAAGGACACTCCAAAACAACAATCACGCTAAGTGAGACTTATTTGAGATTGCCAGACTGTTATCAAAAAGACAGCCACGCCATGAAGGCACCTTCCACGTCCCACTGTACAGTAATACAAATGTGTCCTGCCTGACTGTGACAGCTAGCAAGCAAGACATTTGCCACAAGAAGAACAGAAACACAGTAATGAAGGAGACACCCTGTATTTGACTGTTATTCAAGTTTGTCGTAGAGGTCTGGGATAAATCCCCAACTCCATTTTTCCAGAGAAGCCGAAGCCCAAACTTTCAACTGCTTGTTTCCGTTTTCTAGGTGAGGTTTGGGGATCCCCCACCCCCATTTCATCGCACACGTAATAAGCACATGGTCAGAAGAAGCCTCAACGGGGGGGAAAAAGACACTTCGGATACTAAGTATGATTTAGAGCCCTCGGTAGGTTTCGAAACGGGACACTGTGGGGCTGTCTTTGATCAGGGGGCTCCGAGAGAGCGGTGAAATCCTAATGGACCATTTTTGCATTTCTACCTCACACCCAGCACGTCCGTGTGTAAAAGGAACGGCCGATAAGAAAATCGTGCCAGTGATTCTGCTTTCTCCTGATACAATGATGGCGGCCTTTCCATTCATATTTTAATGAGGTTAGTATCTCTGAGACAGTCCATCCGGGGTGGAGGCAAAGCTCCTCTAAGATTACAATAGGAGTTGCTTTGCTGACAAGTACCATTCAAAATCTTCATAGAACAGAGAGAAAGAATTAGTTTTATTCCACTTGTCCTAATAGTTATTGCGGTCATAGAGAAACCACTTTGCGGGGAGGAAAAGGCTCAATTATTCTACGAACAGGCTTTAAATTTACTGAAGGTAGCTCGGCTAAGTGGCACCACTTAAACTTCCATCATGTGCGTTTTAATAATATCTGAAGAGCTGCAATACACGAGCATCTTTCCCTTTCACGTCTTCTCACAAAATTGGATGCTTGGGGATTTTAAGATCAATTTTTTTTTTTTTTTTGAACTTCTAGAAAACGAACTCTACTAGTCTCCTGCTGGTTTTTTTTTCTTCTTCTTCTTCTTCTTCTTGTTTTTAGTGAAGATTGCAACTCGGCATTTTCTGACCTATCTGTTTTCTTCTATTAAAGAAGGTTTACTCAAAA
>NW_006434298.1:0-1130 GCF_000325575.1 Pteropus alecto | reverse complement strand
GTTCCCACGCCCCCTATGCTGACCGTCCCGCTTGCACTGTGGTGACAAGGTGTCTGGGAAAAGCAGCAGCCTTGGTGGAGTCACGGAAGGTCGTGTCGTGCCTGTCTGCCCCGGCAAGGACGGGTCACTGGCCCGACCAGCCGGAAGGCGCGTGCAGGGTCGCGGAAGCCCAGGTCCTGATTCTGCTCGGGAAGAACTGATCATCTGAGCGAAGGCTGCCTTCTCTTCTGCCCGTTCTCTGAAGTGGTTAGAAAAACAATGAGACGTGGCTTCAAGGTGACTTTCTGTCCTTGCTGCTCCTAGAAATAGCTATGAAATTATCTGGCGTAAAGTCCTCATCATTGCCGCCTTCGGCTTACCAGGAATCTGCTTGGGTTTTCAGAATTGCACAGTTACACACACATTTTCTGTCCCTCGTCTCGTCTGAGCCTCAGGGTCGTGGTGGAGATTAGGCAAAGGCAGAACACGATTCCTGCCTCATTTAAGCTCCGATTAAATGGCCCGTCCAAGGCCACACAGGGAAAGGGTCCTGGGGTGAGTCCAGGGTGTACGCCTGTCTTCCTGAAGAAGGTCCAGCTCTAACCCATGAGAAAGCCAAGGTCCTGACCTTGACCCATTCATAATGCAACTTGGCTTTTCCACTTCTGCAAGCTGTAAAGTGTGGGAGGATTGTCCCATATCAGCGTGGCCTGGGTTTGAAGAAATTCAGTGACGGCTTCTCAGTGTCTTCTTTTGTCATCGCCCGGAGCTCACCCAGGTCGGTGTCCTCAGGCCTGGAGGATTGCGGGGGCGGGGAGGGTGGGTTGTCATCGTCGAGAAAGGGCACATTCCAGTGGGGACAAAGCGGGCAGGCGCTGTCCGTGAGGCCCATAGCCCCCAGGGCGCCTCGTGATCAGAGGGCCTCTCGTACGAAGACCCCCGTTTTAACGTCCTACGTAATCGCGATGAGAAGCCCCCCGGGGGCGTCAGCAATGCCGCGTCCTAGGCTTCCTGGGGCTCCTCGGGGTTTGCTCATCTTCCGCAAATGCCGTTGAGTCCTGTGGCTGGTTCACCGCTCTGCTGAGTTAGATAGTCTACAAAAACGTGGACAGCGGAAACGTATCCACAGAAAGTGCTCAGACCCTTCTCTA
>NW_006434297.1:0-536 GCF_000325575.1 Pteropus alecto | reverse complement strand
TTGATTTAAACTTGGCTGTGGATAACTTAAACACGCCTCCCTACTGGGCAGGCATCTGAGTCAGCATCACTGAGCAGAGAAACATTATATGAAGCTGTTGTCTTTGGGTCTCCTCTAGTTTTCAGTCAGTGAGTGGTATACCTCCACTTATGAGTGACCGCCTTTATATTATGTACCTAATTAAGTGTTCCACACCAGAATCCGCAGTCATCCACTTTACTAGAATCATAAGGCCAAAACTAGGTAACAAAAACTTAAAGTGGGGATTTCTGATAAAGATATTATTTCTTAATTTCCCTGCAACCTTAAAAAAGAATTCTCTAGACTGAGTTATTAAATGTAAATTTTTGTCAGCAAGTTATGAAATCTTGCAACTGTAGCTTTTAGAACTCTGAAAATCAATCAGAATTAACACAGTTTTATTGTTACCACTGCTCAGTTTTATTTCTGATGTAAATGAAATAGTCTCTTCTTTCAGATTCCAATAGATATGTGTGAATGGAGACCCTTCAAATGTGCCGAAGTATGAATTGTGA
>NW_006434296.1:0-500 GCF_000325575.1 Pteropus alecto | reverse complement strand
GTCTAAAGGAGAAATTAGTTAGGGCATTGTGTTTTTATATGGGTTTTTAGGCAAGACCTGAAAATGAGATGACATTCGAACAGACACGTGAAGGAAGAAAGAGCGGAGTTGCCAGGTTACGTGGGCAACTGTGTACCTCACAGAGGGAATGGCCAGTGCAAAGGCGCTGGGGAGAAGCAGAAGGGGTTAGTGATTTGCACAAAGTTAATATCAGAGTATTCATTGGGCCTTGATTATGACATTTTCAGGTTGCTTCTAGACAGTGGTTCTCCACTAGAAATAATTTTGTCCCTGAGGTATCTGGCATATGAAGGGATACTGCTAACACTGACAATCCACAGAAAAACAGCCCCCAAAATTATTATCCTTCCCCTAATGTCGATCGTGAGAGGTGAGGAAACCTAGTCTAAACCTGCACTTCAACTTGAGTGTGCCTACGAATCAACAAGGATCCTCCTGGAAATGTAGAATTAGATCCAGCAGGTCCTGCAGAGCCCAGA
>NW_006434295.1:0-456 GCF_000325575.1 Pteropus alecto | reverse complement strand
CATACTGAGACACAGAAATAGCCTCAACAAATATGAGGGTTAAATAATGCTTTGAAACTAGAGATCAACTGTAATAAGAAATCAGGAAGAACCACAAATATATGGAGATTAAACAACATGCTACTGAAGAATAACTGGGTCACAGAAGAAATAAAAAAAGATAGATCAAGAAATAATAGAAATGAATGATAATGACAGTACAATATATCAAAACTTGTGGGGCATGGCAAAAGCGGTCATAAGAGGAAAGTTCATATTATTACAGGCCTAGTTCCAAAAACAACAACAAGCTCAAATAAACAACCTAACACTTCATCTTAAACTAGAAAAGGAAGGACAAATGAGGCCTAATGTTAGCAGAAGGAAAGAAATCATCAAAATTAGAACAGAGATAAATAAAATTGAAAACAAAAAAAATAGAAAAAATAAATACAAGAAGCTGGTTCTTTGAGAAGG
>NW_006434294.1:0-731 GCF_000325575.1 Pteropus alecto | reverse complement strand
CGGAATATGCCATGTTCATAGGTTGGACAATTCAATATTATAAAGATGGAAAATTGATTTAAGGTTCAAAGAAATTGAAGTGGAAACCCCAGTAGTTTTTTCTTTCCTACACACATTGACGACCTGGTTATAAAATTTACATGGAAAACTAGAAGAAATTTGAAGAAAAAATACAAAGCTTACCAGAAACTAAGACTTACTATAAAGCTATAGTATGTAGTGAGCATGAAAGTGGCAGAAAAACAAACAAATAGACCGATCAAGCAGAATAAAGTCCAGAACCGACCCATGAATGTACAGCCATCACATTTATGACAAAGTTGATCCTGTAATACAAACAGGAAAGGATGGTCTTTTTAATACATTCTGTGGGATTACATGGACATTCACACTGAAACAAACTTCGAATCCTACCTCACATGGTACACAAAAAGCAATTTCAGATGTATTGTAGACTTAAATGCTAATCGTAAAACAATACATTTTTTAGACTCAAATACAGAAATATATCTACATCACCATGCAGTGCGGTGAGATTTCTGAATCCAGATACAAAAAGCACAAATCACAGAGAAAAAAGATGAAACATATTACAATAAAATGATGAATTTAAAAGGTTTGTATCCATAATAAAGAACTCCTATGCATTAACAACAAAAGGGTACTCAATAGTAAGACTCCATAAATAGCCATTAATCAAGTGAAATGGTGATCGACATCATTAGTCATCC
>NW_006434293.1:0-391 GCF_000325575.1 Pteropus alecto | reverse complement strand
CTCCATCAGGCCTAATTAGGAGCTGACTTTGGCCATGTAAACATCACAGAACTTCTTCACAGCCTGTTTGATCTGGTGCTTGTCGGCCTTGACATCCACAATGAACACAAGGGTGTTGTTGTCTGTTATCTTCTTCATGCTGACTAGGTATCAGGGGGAATTTGATGATGGCATAGTGGTCAAGCTTGTTTCTTCCAAGGGTATTTGGGCTGCCTTTGGAGCTGCAGTATCTTGGGCCATTGGAAAGTGAATGACATGTGTATCTTCTTTTTTGTGGCTATGGACACATCTCAGCACTGCTTTCTTTGCCTTCAAAGCCTTTGCTTTGGCTTTGGCTTTGGAAAGAGCATGGTCTCCCTTCTTTGCTTTCAGCACCATCTTCATGAGGAGG
>NW_006434292.1:0-914 GCF_000325575.1 Pteropus alecto | reverse complement strand
TACGTCCTTCCTTGAGAGGGACTGTTAATACTTACTGTTTCCCACGTTGGTGTCCTGTGTTATATTTCTGCTTATGCAGGCTCTCATACCTATGTAAGATACGCATATACGCATACATCACGTGCACACACGAATACACCAAAGATGTCATCGTCATAACCTTCGAATCATTTGCCAGTAAAGCCATTTTACTGATGTGTACTTCGGGGTGCCTCTCCTGAGAGCGAAGTCATTGTCATGCATAACCTAATCCAGTGATCACACGCAAGACATTTAAAACTGGTACAATAACACCTAGGACACCATTCCGTACGAAAAATTTCCAGTTGTCACAAAATCTCATGTGTAGGTGATATCCGTAGATCACATATATGTAGATCTAATCTGGAGAGAGAGAGATAGCTACTGATAAGTAGACTCCAGATAATAATCGTGCTTGGCATTTGGTTCTCGGGTGATTTTACCCTCTATGAATCTGGAATTGCCCCTTCGCCTTTTTGATGTGTTTGCTTCCAAAAAAAAAAATGATGTACATTTTTGAAGACTCCATGCTGCTTTGTTTCGTGGACTGATTCTGCGTTTGTCAAATTCTTCCCTGCCGTGATGAGATTCAGGTTAAGCTTTTTGGCAAGAATATTGCTTACGTAAGTTGGAACCAATTGTCTCAGGAGTCAGATAAGGTCATTTTCTGCCTTGGTTCTCAGGGATGCTCTTTGATCTGAATAACATACGTATACACTCCAATAGGAGAAAGGATGCTGAGGGAAATTAGGCTCCCATGCAGTTACTGTGCTTGTCATTCTGTCTTCCAAAACAAGAACAGAATAACTGACTAACTCAGGAACGAGTCCCAACATTTTCTAACCAAAGACTAAAACGTGTTAGAGCATCCGCTCAGCTCTGACGTGGAGACG
>NW_006434291.1:0-659 GCF_000325575.1 Pteropus alecto | reverse complement strand
GTTTATGTGGTGTATCACATTAATCTATTTGCGTAAGTTGACTGTTGAACCATCCTTGTGCAATGGGATGAAGCCCACTTGATTGTGGTGTATAATCTTTTTAATATGTTGCTGTGTTCGGTTCGCTAGTATCTTATTTAGGATTTTTGCATCCGTGTTCATGAGAGATATCAGTATGTAGTTTTCTTTTTTTCGTGTGTTATCTCTACCAGGTTTTGGTACCAGGGTAATATTAGTCTCATAAAATGAGTTGGAAAGTTTTGCCTCCTCTTCGATTTTTTGGAAGAGTTTGAGAAGAATTAAATCTTTGAATGTTTGGTAGAATTCATTGGTGAAGCCATCTAGTCCTGAACCTTTACATTTTGGTAGGTTTTTGATGATGTTTTAATTTCCGTAATTCTGATCGGTCTATTTAGATTTTCTAGTTCTTCTCAATCCAGTCTAGGAAGGTTGTATCTTTCTAAGTACTGGTCCATTTCTTCTAGGTTATTAAATTTGTTATTATATATTTTTCATAGTACTCTTGCATGATCCTTTGTATTTCCTCGATGTCAGTGGTAATTTCCCTTCTTTCATCCCTGATTTCATTTATTTGAGTCCTTTCTCTTTTTCCTTTAGAGAGTTTAGCCAGGGGATTGTCAATTTTATTAACCTTCTCA
>NW_006434290.1:0-958 GCF_000325575.1 Pteropus alecto | reverse complement strand
ACAAAAAGAATAAAATATTTAGGAATAAATCTAACAAAACGTGAAGAACCTGTATAATGAAAAATATCAGACCCTATTAAAAAAAGAAATTGAAGAAGATACAAAGAAATCGAAAGATATTCCGTGTTCTTGGATTGGAAGAATCAACATAGTTAAAATGACCATATTACCTAAAGCATTATACAGATTTAATGCAATCCCCATCAAAATCCCATTGGCATTTTTTAAAGAAATAAAACAAAAAAACCATCAAACTTGTATGGATAGAGTAGGTATCACCACAGCAACAGAATAAACATGTTTAATTTTATGTTTATTTCTGTTCTCTATGTAAAAGAACTTATTTCATTACATGTTAATTTTTGCTTTTTGA
The DNA here is from genome assembly GCF_000325575.1 of Pteropus alecto. Lineage (NCBI taxonomy): Eukaryota > Metazoa > Chordata > Mammalia > Chiroptera > Pteropodidae > Pteropus > Pteropus alecto. Next base: position 585 of record NW_006434290.1, on the reverse strand, counting down.
AAACTTAAAAATATTTCGCAGAGAAATTCCATTCAACATGGCCTATAAATGTCCTTATATGTCACATAGGTTATACCAATCTCACATAGATACATGTGTGTTCACACACACACACACACACACACACACACACACACACACACACACTCCCTAAACAATCATAGAGATCTCAGTTGTAGAGGTAATGTGATGTCTATGTGTTATGATAACAAATTGGTTTTGATACTGGGTTTTCTATATCTGTAACAAAATATTACCTATTATTTAATACCTATGTTCTCTTCTATGCATTTGATAGTCCTATATTTCTTAGAGAAGATTTTATGAATTTGACCTCAAAGTCAAGGGAAGTAAAAGCAAAAATAAATGAATGGGACTACATCAAACTAAAAAGCTTCTGCTCAGCAAAAGAAACAATCAACACGGTAAAGAGACAACCATCCAAATGGGAAAACATATTGCAAGCAACACCTCTGATAAGGACCTAATATCCAAAATATACAAAGATCTCGTACAACTCAATAAAAACAAAAAAGCAAATGATTCAATCAAAAAGGGGCAGAGGACCTGAACAGACACTTCTCC
>NW_006434289.1:0-632 GCF_000325575.1 Pteropus alecto | reverse complement strand
CTCCAAAGTAGTGATGCCGACAATTTGAATATGCTAAAGATAAGCCATAAGTGCTTCCTTTAAGTGAAAAGATTTGGATATATGTACATGAAAAAAACAGTCTATCTAGAGTTTGATATCACCCATGGTTTCAGGCACCCACTGGGAGTCATGGAACGTATGCCCTGCAGATAAAGGGGGACGACTGTACCAAGTGCAGCAAAGGTCTGTCACTTGAAGAAATACCTTTTAGTCATGTGACATTACATAGAGTATTCTGTGCATCATAGTGTAATGTATATATTCCTTCAATAAACTAATACTGAGCTTATTCACAGATGCGGTTAGCATTCTTAGAAACATCCTATGTAACGTTTTGTTTTTATCAGAGAAGTTTTGGTTCACGGCATAATCAAGAGGAAGAAATTGCACACACACCCTCTGCCCCCGCACAGACGTGCCTCCTCCTGCATCTCATCCCCCACCGGAGCGATACGTCCCTATAAGTGGTGAACTTACCGTGCTACGTGTTAATCACCCAAAGTCCATGCTTTATTTTAGGATTTACTCTTGTCTTTCTCAGAAGGGAGCCCCTCTTTGTTGTGGGGAAGAACTCTGCTATTAGAGGGTGAAGCCTCATTCTAGGGGTGGAG
>NW_006434288.1:0-511 GCF_000325575.1 Pteropus alecto | reverse complement strand
ACTTAAAATTAACTGAATTTTATTGAGTCATAGTTAGTTTGCAGTAGTGTTTTATTTTTCCTTGAGTTCCTTTCCATTTACTATACTACTGTTACACTCTCCACTAAACTATTAAGAACAGACAGAATGATAGCGCCCTCTTTTAACTCTATCTGATACAATTATTCTTTAGAACCTAAATCTATCAATTTCACTTTTTAACAGTGCTTTTGGTCAGATAGTTTTGGATTAGTTTGCTAAGTAGAATTATGTGACACCCAAAAAACAAGGCATGTCCCCATCAGCTGGTACATGCAGCCTAAAGATATAATGATGTTCAGAAATGAGCACATACCAGGTGGAAAGTGAGGAATGTCATAGAGTGGGAGATAAAGTGCTGTGGCATCAGAAGTGGTGAGATGAATTCTAACTAGGCTTCGATAATGATATAAATATTATCATTATACGAGGTAACAAGTGTCATTTAACTAGCATCTAGTTGTGTTATAATTCTGAGAATGTCTTGTATATG
>NW_006434287.1:0-524 GCF_000325575.1 Pteropus alecto | reverse complement strand
CAAATCAGAAAGTAAAATTTGCAGATAACATAATCTTATATGTAGACAACTCTAAATACTACACACACACACACACACACACACACACACACACACACACACACACACAAACTATTCAAATGTATAAGCTAAATTAGTAAAGTTGCAAAACATTGATGAAAGACATTGAAGAAGACAGAAACAAATGAAAAGGTATCCTGTGTTCATGGACTGGGAGAACCGAGTTTTTTGAAATGTCTATACTACACAAAACAATCTATAGATTCAATGTAATTTCTATCAAAATTACAATGGCAGTTTTCATAGAAATAGGAAAAACAATCCTAAAATTCATATGGAACCATGGAAGACTAAATAGCCTAAGCAGGCTTGAGCAAAAAGAACAAACCTGAAGGCATCACACCACCTGATTTCAAAATGTATTGCAAAACTCTAGTAATCAAAATAGCATGGTGCCGGCATAAAAAACACACAGGCCAGTGGAACAGCATAGAGAGCCCAGAAACAAATCCATGCACTAATGG
>NW_006434286.1:0-596 GCF_000325575.1 Pteropus alecto | reverse complement strand
ATCCTATCCTAGAAGGGGTCCACCCTGATCTGCCCCAAATTAAGCAAGCCAGAATTCATTTTTAGGCTAAAAGTAACTTCCACAAAGAAATAAGCAGGGAATTAGGTATTAGTTTAAGCCAGTCACTCGCACCTGCGCAACGAAGCCCCCAATGACCTTCAACTCACCTGAGTCTTATCATACCACCTTTATAATATGATGCATATGCCCAGAAATTCATTAATATCATTCTAACAGACTGAATTCTGGGAATGAACATGTGCAGAAAGCAAATGACTGAGTCCTGTCAATCTTAATTGTCAATCAAAGAAGCCCACCCCTCTAAGAAAAGTCACCAGCCATAGCAAATAGGGATAAAAACCCCAAAGGCTTTGTTACCAGGCCTTTTGAGCCAGCCATGCTTCTCTTGCTCAGGACCACTTCCACATCTGAAAGTGTGCTTTCCTTTCTAATAAAACTTTTCTTTTCTACTGTATTTCGGTGTCTTGCTCAATTCTTTGTTCAAGACATTAAGAACCTGGACAACGCGCCAGGAGAGGACCCCGCTCTCTGGTAACAAGCTGATTTTGAAGGGAAGGTTTTAGTGGTGAGACATT
>NW_006434285.1:0-287 GCF_000325575.1 Pteropus alecto | reverse complement strand
GTCCAAATCTGTAGAGAATTTTTATGGGTTTATTTGAGCCCAACTGAGGACGAGCGCTAGGAAGCAAAATCTCAACGGATTGAGAAAATGCTCCAGGGGGTGGCAGTTTTGCCTTTTGTTTTCTACATTTGAATAAAAGGAGAAGCTGTAAAGAGGGTTACATGAAATCCATTGGCGGCAGATTAAGGGAGTGGGAAAAAGCAAAGTAAGGAAATCTCTGAGATTGGATAAAAAGGCAAAATAGAGTTACACGTACTTCTTTTACATCGGTGGGTACAGGACAATTA
>NW_006434284.1:0-531 GCF_000325575.1 Pteropus alecto | reverse complement strand
TAACCCTTACCTTAATACTAACCATAAAGATGATCCTGACCGTAAAAGTAAAGCTAATCTTAACCCTAAACCTAAGCATAAACCTATAGTTAACTATAACCCTAAACCTAAACTTAACCCTTAATCCTAACACCAATCCTAAATCCTAATCCTTACTCTAACACAAACACTACCCCTAATTTTAAGCCTAAAACTAAAGGTAATCCTAAACCTAATTTTAACCGTAACTCTTACACTAACCCTAACCCCAAATTTTAAACTTACATTAAACCTAACCTAACCCTAATGCTAAAATTAACCCCAATACAAATGCTTCGTCTAACCTCTTACCCTAACCCTAACACTAAATCTTACAGTTATACTATCCTAAAACTTAAGCTAATGCTAAACATAACACTAATTCTAACTGTAACCCTATCCCTAACCTAAACATAACCCTAACCCCAAATATATATCTACCCCTAAATTAAACCTAACCTGAAGCGTGATGGTAACCCAACTCTAAATTAACCGTAATGCTAACCCTAACCC
>NW_006434283.1:0-791 GCF_000325575.1 Pteropus alecto | reverse complement strand
AACCCTTTCACATTTCAGCGGGCTATTACACTCCCATGCACTTTGTGCCATGTGAGGATCATAGAATGATAATTTTCTGCAACCCAGAGGGAGGCGCTCACCAGAACCCGACTATGCTCCACCCTGATCTTGGAATTTGATTCTCTGGGTTGTGAGAAATAAATTCTTGTTGTTTATAAGCCACCCAGTCTATGAAACCTGGTGTGTGTGTGTGTGTGTGTGTGTGTGTGTGTGTGTGTGTGTGTGTTTTGTTTTGTTTTGTTTTTGTATGACTAAAATATGGAATTTATTTATATTGTGAATTTAAAATCCACAAATTTCACTTTCCGGAAAGTCATCTTATTAGAAATATATCAAGTGCACTTAATACAAGGAAATCGGTGTCTTGGTACCACCAGCAAGACAGACACGTTCTCATCGTTCCTTCAAATGGAAGTTTTCTTCAATTTCCCTTCAATTTAGACCAAGATGATCTCAGTTCTTGGAGATCTGAGTGATCTTTTCCCAAAATGTACGGTGAAGAAACTGACCTTAACATAAGGTCCCTCCCAAGCAACAGCACATTAGATCAAATAATTTTGCCCTTGAAGGGCCCCGTCTTTGCTGCTTACCTGGCATCTGCAGTTCTTACTGGCAGGTCGGGAGAGACCCACAGCAGCAGTACACATGCCCAAACCCATTGTCACTTGCAATCGCAGCCACTGACCAGAAAAAAATTCCATATTTGGATAGAGAGGCTTGACATGAAAAAGCCATCCTAAGTGCAGATGCCCTTTGGTCAATCGGAGGTT
>NW_006434282.1:0-6969 GCF_000325575.1 Pteropus alecto | reverse complement strand
AATCAGGGGGCAAATGGAATTCTCTGAAGTTGTTAAAAGACACCAACGTCAACAGTTGTCTCCATGGCAGCAAGAGCCCGTAGAAAGAGCCCTGACTGGATTCACAGAGGCCTTCCCAGTGAAGGGCCAGCAGACAATAGTAGGAGATCATGCCCCCACAGAGTTAATTAATTGTTTCCATGACATGACACGTAACACAATCAAACATGATAGTACACCTTTAGCTACTGACCTCCTAGCATGTCTGAAAGTAAGAGAAATGATGAGGAACACAAACACGAGAGCCTGGATAGACATATATTCAAAGTGTCCAAAACTCTTCTGGTTAAGATGGCGGAGGAGGTAAATATTGTCTTTGCCTTCTACATAACCACATCAAAATTATAACTAAACTACAGAAAAACCTTTATTGAGAATCGCTTGAAGTCTGCCCATAATAGATGTTCTATTAAAATATAGAGACTGGTAGGCAGGGTGGAAATACAAAACCGGCTGGTCACACACTCACATGTGCCAGCTAAAAACTGGGAGAGATATTTCAACTTTGAGGGATCCCCTGAGGAGTGAAGGGTTCTAGCCCATACTAGGCTCCCTCAGCCCAGAATTTCATTGCTGGGAAAAAGAAGTTTCTACAAATTTTGATTATGAAACAATTGGAGATTGTTGCTGAGTGAGATGGAGGGTGGACGGATGCAGGCGACCCTCTTAAAGAGCCCACACAGACTTACTCATTGATAGACTCACTTCCTTTGAGTTTCAGCTCTGGAGCAGCAGCTCAAAAGATATCAGGGACATAGGAGGAGAAACAATTTTGTCTAGCTTCATTGCAATGGCTGGAGGGGAAGCTCCCTCCCAGACTGAAACAATTGTGCAGGCAGAAGACAAAGTTTCTTTGTTGAGCCCTCCCAATATCCAGCATGTGGATGCAGGCAGATACTATCTCTGAGTGCTCACCAGTCTAGATAACATCCTTGAATCTGCTCTAGTGATTCCCAGAGACCAAATATTTAATGCCAACTAAGCTCCTTACTGTGGCTTATCCAGACAAATTGCCTGTTCTTGCTCATGGTGTTCAACTTTCAAAAATCTCTCAAAGATTCACAACGTCAAACAGGCAGCATCCGCTCTTGGCGTTACCTGTACCTCTTGCTAAGAAGTGCCAAGCCTTGCACAAGCAGCATTGACCTTTGTTTGCAGCTTATTATCTGCCAGGCACCTGCAGCCAAGCAAAAGTGGCAACCATCTGCTGGTGACTTCGTAGCTCATACCAAGTGTGTGCAGGAAGGCCACCGGAAGGGTTTGAACTTTGACTGCAACTAAACCCCTCCCCAAAGGCTCCAGAACCAACAAACTCAATGGCCAGAGCAAAACATATCCACCTCCACATATGACCCATCCTAAGGGCAGACACAGTTGGCACCAGTGTCCTGCTAAAGCAAATCTGCCTTAGGATTAGCACGTGCACAACAGCTCCTCCACTGTACTCATGGCCAGTTCTCACAACCAATCGGAGGGTCAGTCCATTTCATTTATGAGCAAATAGCAAGCAAGATCAACAAGAACAGGAGAACACATACAACCACACGTGGGACACAGTTAGAGCTCCCAGCTCAGATGGTCAGAAAAGCTACACCAATAAGACCCAAAAGACACCTACTATAGAAGGCCACTCAACAAAGCCGGGGAGACTGAGCAGCTCTCCCGAATCCACACAAACATACACAGGGAGAGCAAAAATGAGAAGACAAGAAAACATGTCTCAGATAACAAAACAGAACAGAACTCCAGAGAACCGATTAAATAAATGAAGGCTCTACCATATGCAGAGTTCAGAGCACCAGTTACAGAAATGTTCAGTGAACGCTGTACAAAGTTTACCCAAAATACAGAAAACATAGAAATGTATATAGAAAAGATCCGGTCACACAAAAACATAACCATTGACAAATAAAACATAGAATAACACAAATTAAAATATTTTAGAAGGAATCCATAGTAGGAAAGAAGAAGTAGGAGACTGAATCAACAATTTGGAAATTAGGTAGCAGAAAACACCCAATGAGGACAGCCTCAATGAAGTAATAATCAAAAAATAAGGATAGCTTAAGAGGCCTCTGGGACAACATCAAGAATACCAACATTCACATCATAAGGAATTGAGAGGTAGAAGAAGGAGAGCCAGGAGTTGAAAATTTTTGAAAGAAATAATGTTGACAAAGATTACTAAACAATTTCAGGAAGTGCAGAGAGTCCCAAACAAGGTGAAACAAGGAGATCCACACCAAGACACATAATCAAAATTCCAAAGGCTAAAGACAAAGAGAGAATCTTAAATGCAGCAAGAGAAAAATAGTTAGTTACCTACAGTGGAGCTCTCATAAGATTGTCAGCTGATTTCTCATGAGAAACATTGCAGGCCAGAAAGAGATTAGCACAAAATAGTCAAAGGGATGCAAAGCGAGGACCTACAACCAGAAATACTCTACCTAGCAGGGCCATCGTTTAGATTTAAAGGATAGATAAAATACTTCCCAGACGAGGAAAAGCTAAAAGAGTTTATCAGCATCAAGCCAGTACTACAGGAAATGTTAGAGAAACTTCTTTAAGAAGAAGGTGAAGACAGAAAATATAAATAATAAAGTGGCGATAACTACACATCTATAACCTTGTCACCCACTTGAATTGTAAATGAAATGCTCCAAAAAAAAAGTCATAGGATGGCTCAAAGGATAAGCAAACAAAGGCCTTATATATGCTGCCCACAAAAGATACACTGCAGATTGAAAGACACAATCTGTTTCTTTCATAGAAACATAGCTGGCATAGCAATCTTACATCAAATGAATGGGTATTTATTTTCAAAATCCTAAAGCAATAATTCAAAAAGATTAAGGCACTCTTCTGTTCACTGAAGCATTATTTACAATAGTGATCATATGGAAACACCTTAAATGTCCACCAATCCAGATTTGAGTAAAGAAATGATACACATATATAACGTAGTTCACTGGACCATAAAATAGAACAAAATCATCCCATTCTTAACAGTGTGGATGTACCTAAAGCATATTGTGCTGAGCAGTACAGGTGAAATGAAGTAAGGCAAATATTTTATGATTTCACTACATATGGGATCTAAAGTAAAAATAAAACAGACACAGGCTCATTGATACAGAAAATATTTTGATCATTGCCAGATGGATGAAGGGCTGTGGAGGTGAGAAGAGAGAAGGGGATGTAAAATCAAAGTGGCATTTGTGTGTAACACAGGTATAGGGTTTGCTAAATAGTACATTAAAAATTACTTTGATTGCAATGTTTGAACCATCAAAGGAACGATAGACAGACCACAATAATTACAGCCATGTGATGGAAGCTAAAAGATCAAATCAAATGGAAATGAGAAAATGGTGACAAGAAGAACAAAACAACAGAAAAAGTAATAAACGACTATCACAAGCATAGAACTACATTAGGCAATCACAGAAACGAAACAGTAAACTGGAGAATGTCAATAGAAGTTACACAAACTGAAATTCAAAAGGAAAAACCTGAGAAAAAGAAGAGAACATCAAAGCACTGTGGGGCTCTATGAAATAATGTGCTATGAGAATAATTACAATCTGAATAGGAAAAGTTAAAGAGAAAGAATAAGAGATAAAAAGAATTAAATAATAGTTGGCTAATGCTTTTGACAAAATTAGTCAGTCCTCAAACAATGTAAACTCACACACATACACACTCAAATCGTATTAAAACTGCTGAAAGTCAGAAACTTAGAGGTAATCTTGAATTAAGATCTAGATGAAAACTTTTTTTTTTTTTAAAAGAACGGAGAAAACAAATACTGTAGTCTTGTCAAAAGCATTGAACCAGAGGTTGTACATTTAAAATGCCAAAAGGGGCATCGCAGCATACTAAATCCTGAGAATGTATTTTTAAAATGAAAGACATAGATTGCATTAAATTTATAGGTCATTTAGGTGATCTGAGCATTTTAACCATAGTACATCTTCTAATTCATGTACTCAGAATGTCTTTTCATTTTTGTGTGACTTAAAAAATTATTTCATCAGTGTTTGGTATATACACCTTTCATCTTTGAAAAAATATTTCTAATTTTTATTCATGTGGGTACTATGGTAAGTGGGCCTTTTGTTCAATTTCTTTTTTAGAAAGGTCATTGTTAGTGTACAGGAACAATTTTTTGTAGGATGATTTATATCCTTTAATTTATTGTATTTGTAGTTACCAACAGTTTTTTTGAAGTCTTAATCAATTTGTACAGTTAAATTACGTAATAGTGAATAATTTAAATTTCTTTCTATGTTAAATCTTTTATTTCTTTTTTATCGTTATTAGAAGTTTTCTTTTACAGTATGATTTTAATAACAAAGTTTAGAGCAGGCATCCAGGGAAGGTCCTTGAATTTGTAAATAATTTTTGCCTAGGAAATCCAAGGGGACATAGAAGATGACGTGATATTATGGAAATGTCTAGAAACACGCCAATCACAAGTTTGTCTTGTGTATTTGTGAGTCTGGTTTTGTTTAGTTTGTTTGTTTCTTTTGATCTTTGCATTCTGTGTATGAGTGTGGTCATATAATATTTGTCATTCTCTGACTGAAATTTCACATAGGACCATACTCTTTCAGTCCATCCATGTTATGGCAAATGGTAAGATTTCAGTTTTTAAAATAGCTGGATAAAATTCCATTGTGTATGTGTATCATAAATTGTTTATCCCATCATATGTCATAGACACATAGGTTGCTCTTATATCTTGGGCATTGTGAAGAGCAATGCCATGAAAGGGGACAGGGGTGCGTAAAACGTTCCAAAATTGTGTTCTGATTTTCTTTGAATAAGCACCAAAGAGTGCACTTGATGGGGCAAAAGTTAGTTCAATTATTAATTTTTTTGAGGATTTTACATGTTGTTTTATACAGAGACTGTATCATTTTGCAATCTCACCAAGAGTGTATGAGGGCTTCCTTTCCTGCACATTCTCACTCACATCTGTTTGTTATCTTGGTGTGGGCCTCTTTACTTTATCTTGCTTCAGACTCTCTGCAATTTCTGGACTTGTATATCTGTATTCCTCACCAAATTTGAAAAGTTTTAGATATTATTTCTTTAAATAGGTTTTCAATTCTTTGCTCTCTCTCTTTTATTCTATGATGGCAACGTTATACTTGATGTCGTGCCAAGGTGATTCAGGGTTTGATTTTGACTTAAGGGTACAATTAAGGTGAGATTGAGAGCTAGTGTTGAATTTAGGATTAGACTACAGATGTAAGTTATATAAGAATGTCTGTTAATAACAAAACAAGTAATACCAAGTGCTGCAGAGGTCGCTGGGGAAAAGGAATCCACATATGCTGCTGAGAGGAATGTAAACTGGTACAGCCACTATGGGAAACTGTATGAAGGATCCTCCAAAATTAAGAATAGATTTACCATAAGACCTAGGAATTTGTCTTCGGAGTCTCTATCACCATAATTTGAAATATATGCTCATGCCAAATATTCATGGCAGCATTATTCAAGGTGGCCAAGACATGGAAACAATAAAAGTATCTTTGATAGATGATTGGATAAAGAAGATTTGGTACATATATACAACGAGATATGACTCAGCCATAAGAAAAGACCTTCTACGGACTCATCAGCATGAATCGATCTTGAGATCGCCATGCTTAGCGAAGAAAGTCAGATAAAAAATATTGAGAACCATAGGATTTCACTCACACACGGGATATAAAATCTAAAGCAACACCCAAACACAATAAGTGGGAATTCATGGACACAGACAACAGTGTAGTGTTTACCAGAGGGAAAGGAGAGGCAGAGGCAGATAGAAATAGAGGAAGTCAAAATTTGATGGTAGAAGAAATTTAACTTTGAGTATTGAACACAGTGCAATATACACGTGTTGTATTGTTGAAGAGCGCACTTGAAACGTATTTGATTGTATTAACTAATGTCACACCAATAAATTTAATTTAAAAAGTAAAAATAACCAAAATTTAGGAAGGGAAATTAGGCGTTGCAATTCAGCGTAACTCAGCATACTTATTATAGTGTGGAATCGTCATCTTTATTTATTTCCGAGACACATTTATCACCCTAAAGAAATGTGTTCATTATATGTAGTCTCTCCTATGCTGTACTTTACATCCCTATGACTATTTTGTTACTACCAATTTGTTTTTTTAATCCATTCCTGATATTCACCCAGCCCCCCAACCCCCACCCTGTCTGATAACCATCAGTTTGTTCTTTGTATCTGTGTGTCTGCTTCTGTTTTATTTGCTCATTCACTTTGTCTTTAGATTTCACACATAAGTGAGATCATGTGGTACTTGCTTTCCTCTGTCTGACATATTTCACTTAGCACAATGGCCTCTTGGTCCACCTATGTCGTCCCATTGGGTTATAGTCAGTAATATTGTAATTGTGTACGGAGTCAGGAAAATTCTAGAGATATCGGATAATCAATTCATCAGTTATATAAAAGTCTATTCAGTACAGAACTAGAAAATTTCTTTCTATTCCTCTGGCTCTGTCAATCTGTACTCTACTCTCTTGTGAATGACCTGGAACTGATGATTTGCTTCTGGAGTACAGTAAACAGGCTGTGATGGTACTGCTTAAAGTACAAAAGACAGGGACGGTTTCTTGACCACCATGTATTTGCTTATTTTGATGATGCAGATCAGCCATATTGTGAGTTGTCCTTATGGAGAAAACCACGATACAAAGAACTGAGGACACCATATGAAGAACAGGCGTCAAAGAACTGTGATTCTATAGCCACGGGAAAGCGATCTGCAAATAACATTTTAAGCAATTTTGCAAGCAGATATTCCAACAGTCAATCCCGGCGATCATTCCTGAAGCCTAGTGTGAGACCTTCACCAGAAAATCCAATTATTCCATCCTCAGATTCCTGACTCTCAGAAACAT
>NW_006434281.1:0-225 GCF_000325575.1 Pteropus alecto | reverse complement strand
CTCCAACTTTATTCTTCTTTCTCAAGATTTCCATGTCTATTTGAGATCTCTTATGGTGCCATGTAAATTTTAGGATTATTTGTTCTAGTTCTCTGAAAAATCCCATTGATATTTTGATAGGGATTGTATCAAATCTATAGATTGCTTTGGTTAGTATGGCTATTATGATGATGTTGATTCTTCCCACCCGTGAGCATGATATATGCTTCCATTTATTTGTATCTT
>NW_006434280.1:0-1156 GCF_000325575.1 Pteropus alecto | reverse complement strand
GACATGATCAAATGTGAGACGAACCTCACGATAAATAATATCAGCATTTTACCAAGGGCCAAGTTAGCAAAGGTGACTTTCTAATAGATATCAGCAAATGATGGCTCCTTGTGGCTCTGTAACTGATCGGTCCTCATTTACATTGTTGATATTTCATTCATCGAGAATTGACATTAATTTTAATTTTTAAACTATTGCATTAAATATGACGCATCTTGATTCCCGAGTGGGTGCAGCTCCTCTAAGTTAGCGCCCGAGGTCTCTGCCTACAGGAGCCCACCTAGACTGGCCCTGCAGGGAGGAGGTGAAGGGCTGAGGACGGAGGGTGAAGGCCAGGTGAGCTCCAGGGTCATGAGCCTGATGCCATAGAAGTGGGGGCTTCTCCCAGGGGAGATTTACCCCGCTCACCTCCTACTCCCCTGTCCCCACGTCCACCTGTGCGCCAACACCTCTGTAGGCTTTGACTCTGGGCCTCACCCTGTGCTGAGCCCAGGCGAGACACTCTGCTGAAAGGGCTCACTCTGCACAGAAGAATGGGGTGAGGGGCACGAAGGGCGTGGTGTCTGGGAAATTAGATGAATGTCATGTGCAGCTCATAGCATCATAGAGGTTTGCCCAACCTGCAGAAGGAAGGATTTGCAAGCTGGGACCCAGGGATGAGGGATGAATCCTGCCGACTGTGCTAGTGCAGAGCTCGTGGCAGGTGTGTACGGGAACCTGGGGGTCGGCGGGGAGCCCCTCCGCCAAGTGCAGCGGGCAATGAAGTTGCGTGACCAGTACCCCGTCCAAGATCTCCCAGGAGAGACTGGACGGACAGATAGGGAGAATTCGGGTTTCTGGACATTCCCTGTGACCATGTGGCTGGTTTCCGATGAGTGGCTCGAAGACACCCATCACAGCAGAAGCTGTCCCCACCTGACTGTAGACAGAGCCACAGCAGCTGTGGAGACCAATAGCGACGGGTTTGTGGACAACCTGTGTGCACTGTGAACCTTCTCCCTGAACATTCCAGGATCAAGAAATCCTGCCTGCTCTGGTCGGTCACCTCTTTGCGCAGGAAGCCCTTGTACTCATCCACTGGGATGGAGTTCTCGCCCACCAGGCGCTCCACCTTATAGCACAGGTCTTGCGTGGGTATTTCAGATTATTGAAGTTA
>NW_006434279.1:0-300 GCF_000325575.1 Pteropus alecto | reverse complement strand
ACCCTGCAATGCCCAGGACAGCTGCACATAGCAAAAAGTTATCCAGTCGAAATGTCAGTAGTGCTAAGGCTGAGAAGCCCTGTTCTAGCCGAGACCAACTGTTGGAGGCATCTGCGTGCTCTCTGTCCTCTCGTGCCTCCATATCTTTGCCCAGCAACCTTTCTCCAGTGCTTCCCTCTCTCCCACCATTTACCTGTTAACGTCTGATCATTCTCCAAGGCTCAGCCTCAAGATCCCCTTACTTTGATTTCCTGACCATGTGACACCTTTTGACAATGACTCACATCCTTTACTCTTGAG
>NW_006434278.1:0-510 GCF_000325575.1 Pteropus alecto | reverse complement strand
ATATGATCATATCAATAGATGCAAAAAAAGTCTTCAACAAGATACAGCACCCATCTATGATCGAAACACTTAACAAAATCAGTATAGAAGGAAAATACCTTAATATAATGAAGGCCACATATGACAAAATCTCAGCCAACATTATACTCAATGGTGAAAAACTAAACACCTTCCCTCTAAGATCAGGAACAAGTCAAGGCTGTCCACTATCGCCACTTTTATTCAAGATAACACTGGAGGTCCTAGCGAGTGCAGTCAGACAAGAGTAGACATAAAAGTCATCCAAATAGGAAACGAAGAGGACGTGGTTCCATAGTGTAGCGGTTAATATGTCTGCTTTATACACAGAAGGTCCTGCATTTGTGCCCCAGTGGAGCCATGGTCATGGTTTATGGCCATGCTACCCTGAACAAGGCCGATGTTTGATCTCAGAAGCTAAGCAGGATCAGGCCTGGTTAGTACTTGGATGGGATAGCACCTAGGAGGACCAGGTGCTGTAGGCATAAATAA
>NW_006434277.1:0-339 GCF_000325575.1 Pteropus alecto | reverse complement strand
TTTCCAAAAAGCGCCCAGTCCCAAATGGAATAACTACTTGATGCTGCTTCTGATCATGGGTCCTTGATCCCACCCTGTCCCACTAGCTCTGGGTTTTGCCACATCCGTGATCCTCCTTCTTGCAAATGCTCATTCACTCAGACCAGTCTGTTCTCAGTTAGGGAAATCACAAAGCCAAGGGTCCTGACTATACTTGAGCACAGGGGACTTGTTGACTTACCATAAGTCGAGAAAAGAGGTTAGGGATGAAGCCAATTCAGGCTGCGTAGAGGGAAAGTGCTAGCCTTACTAAGAAGGCCAAGATTAGCAGAGAATTCAGAGGAGGAGGAGTTCTGTACT
>NW_006434276.1:0-2191 GCF_000325575.1 Pteropus alecto | reverse complement strand
AACAAAACCCAACCATGCGCTGCCTCCAGGAGACATATCTCCACTCCGAAGACAAATATAGACTCAAAGTGAAAGGGTGGAAAATGATATTTTAAGCAAATGGCATTTAGAGAAAAATGGGAGTAGCGGTACTAAATATCAGACGAAATGGACTTCAAAATAAAAAAGGTAAAGAAAGATACTGAGGGACAATTCATAATAATAAAGAGAATCATGCACTAGATGACACAACCCTTATTACTATCTCTGCTCCCAATCAGGGAGCCCCGAAATATGTAAAGCAATTAATAACAGAACAAAAGGGAGAAACAGACCAAAACACTATCATAGTAGGGGACCTAAATATCCCACAGTTAGATATGAAACAGAAAATCAATAAGGAAATAGCATCCTTAAATGATACGTTAGACCAACTGGACATAATTGACATTTACAAAGTCTTTCATCCCAAAACAGCTGCTTATACATTCTCCTCTAGTGCACATGGAACATTCTCAAATATTGACCACATACTGGGACACAAATAGCCTCAACAACTATAAGGGGGTTGAAATCATACCAACCATATTCTCTGATCATAATGCTTTGAAACTAGAGATCAAATGTAAAAAGAAAGCAGAAAGAAGAACAAATACATGGAGATTAAACAACATACTATTGAAGAATGCGTCAGAGATAAAATAAAAAGAGAGATCAAGAAATACATAGAAATGAATGATAATGATAATACAACATATTAAAACATCTGGGACGCGGCAAAAGCAGTCATAAGAGGAAAGTTCATATCTTTACAGGCCTACCTTCAGAAACAATAACGAGCCCAAATAAACAACTTAACACTTCACCTTAAAAAACTATAAAAGGAAGAACAATGAGGCCTAAAGTCAGCAGAAGGAAAGAAGTAATCAAAATTAAAGCAGAAATAAAAAAAAAATTGAAAACAAAAATAAAATAGAAAAACTAAATGCAACAAAGAGTTTGTTCTTTGAAAGGGTTAATAAAATTGACAAATCCCTTGCTAGACTCACTAAAGAAAAAAGAGAAAAGACACAAATCAACAAAATCAGGGAAGAAAGAAGGGAAATAATGATTGATATCATAGAAATACAAAAGATCATACAAGAATACTATGGAAAAGTATATAACACCAAATTCAATAACATAGAAATGGACCAGTACTTAGAAAAATACAACCTTCCTAGACTGAATCAAGAAGAATTGAAAAATCTAAATAGACCAATCAGGAGTGTGGAAATTGAAACAATCATCAAAAACTTACCAAAAAGTAAAAGTCCAGGACCAGATGGCTTTACCAATAAATTTTCCCAAACATTCAAAGATTTAATACCTATTCTCCTCAAACTCTTTCAAAAAATCGAAGGGGAGGCAATACTTCCCAACTCATTTTATAAGGACAATATCTCCCTGATACTAAAATCTAGTAAAGATAACACACAAGAAAGAAAACCTCACCCATATCTCTCATGAACACAGATGCAAAAATCCTCAATAAGTTACCAGCAAAATGAATACAGCAACATATTAAAAAGATTATACAACACAATCAAGTGGGATTCATCCCAGAGGCACGCGGATGGTTCAATTTATACAAATCAATTAATGTGATACACCAGGTAAACAAATTAAAAAATAAGAATCATATGATCATATCAATAGATGCAGAAAAAGCCTTTGACAAGATACAGCACACATTTATGATCAAAACACTTAACAAAATCAGTATAGAAGAAAAATACCTTAATACAATAAAGGCCATCTATGACAAGCCTCAGCCAACATTATACTTAATGGTGAAAAACTAAAAACTTTCCCTCTAAGATCAGGAACAAGGCAAGGCTGTCCACTATCGCCATTGTTATTCAATATAACATTGGTGGTCCTAGAGAGTGCAATCAGGCAAGACAAAGATATAAAAGGCATCCGAATAAAATACGAAGAATTCAAACTGTCACTATTTGTGGATGAGATGACTCTCTATATAGAAAACCCTAAAGACTCCGCAAGAACATTACTAGAAATAATAAGCAAATACAGTAAAGTCTCTGGATACAAATCAATATTCAAAAATCCATAGCTTTCCTATACTCTAATAAAAAAGCGTCAGAAAAAGAAGTGAAAAAATTAATTCCTTTTGAAATTGCAGCAAAAAGAATAATATACCTAGGAATAA
>NW_006434275.1:0-735 GCF_000325575.1 Pteropus alecto | reverse complement strand
TCCTAGACTGAATCAAGAATTGGAAAATCTAAATACACCAATTAGCAGTGTGAAAATTGAAACATCTTCAAAAACCTACCCCAAAGTAAAAGTCCGAGACCAGATGGCTTCACCAGTGAATTCTATCTAACATTCAAGGAAGATTTAGTACCTATTCTCCTTAAACTTTTCCAAAAATATCGAAGAGAAAGCAATACTTCTCAGCTCATTTTATTACTCTGATACCAAAACCTGGTAAAGATAACACACAAAAAAGATAACTACAGACCAATATCTCTCATGAACACAGATGCAAAAATCCTAAAAAAGATACTAGAGAACCCAATACAGCAACATTTTAAAAAGATTATAAACCATGATCAAATTGGATTTATCCAAGGGGCACAAGGATGGTTCAACATACACAAATCGATTAATGTGATATACCACATAAACAAATTAAAACATAAGAATCATATGATCATATCAATAGATGCAGAAAAGCCTTTGACAAGATACAGCACCCATTTATGAGCAAAATTCTTCACAAAATTGGTATAGAAGGAAAGTACTTTAAATTAATAAAGGCCATCATTGACAAACCCTCAGCCAACATTATACTTAATGGTGAAAAACTAAAAACCTTCCCTCTAAGATCAGGAATAAGGCAAAGCTGTCCACTCTCTCCACTGTTATTCAATATAATATTGAAGGTCCTAGTAAGTGCAATCAGATAAGAGAAAGATATAAAAGGCA
>NW_006434274.1:0-422 GCF_000325575.1 Pteropus alecto | reverse complement strand
CCCCGTCTAGGATAGGATGACCTCCGTTTCTTTGCAGGCAGACACGAAACCCCCTCACTGTCCCGCCTACCTCTTCTCTAAGAGCCACGAACCGCCTTGTTAGTATGGATGTTGAGGGACGGAGGTCTGTTCTTCTGTATCTGCTTCCTGCTTAGAATGGCCATAGTCCCTGACCACAGGGTGCCTTAGGCTTTTGCCGCCCCCTCCTCTTGCTGCCATCCAGCCAGAGTGCGCCAGGGTGCCCCCCGGCGCTGCTCGCTCGCTGCCTCGGGCACGCGGGGCAGACGACCCAGCCCGAGGGCTGCGACTTCCGTGCGCCCCGCCCCACTGCCCGCTGCCACCTGCTCTCCCGCAGCCCGCCGTGGGCTGTTACCTCCCTCCGCTCCAGGCCCTACCTTTCCTGGGCCCCAAGGGCGGAGGGC
>NW_006434273.1:0-442 GCF_000325575.1 Pteropus alecto | reverse complement strand
TACATGGAGATTAAACAACATACTACTGAAGAATAGTTTGTGGTATTTAATTTTTATTGTGGTATTTTTATTTTTATTCCAGTGAACAAAGAAGAAATAAAAAGAGAGATCAAGAGATACATAGAAACGAAGGGTAATGATGGTACAACATATCAAAACTTTTGGGACATGGCAAAAGCGGTCATAAGAGGAAAGTTCATCATTACAGGCCTACTTCCCAAAACAAGAACAAGCCCAAATAAACAACATAACGCTTCATCTTAAAAAACTAGAAAAGGAAGAACAAATGAAGCCTAAAGTCAGCAGAAGGAAAGAAATAATCAAAATAAGAGCAGAAATAAATGAAATTGAAAACAAAAAATACAATAAAAATTAAATACCACAAAGAACTGGTTCTTTGAGAAGAATAATAAAATTGATAAACCTCTGGCTAGACTCACTA
>NW_006434272.1:0-260 GCF_000325575.1 Pteropus alecto | reverse complement strand
GTGTCCATCACACCTGCGGCTAAAGTCAGCAGTAACGTGAAGCAACAAAGGTGCCTGCTGCAATTCTTTCTTTCCCTCTTTTTCTATGATTGATTTTTACAAACCTTACATACAAGGTTTTCAAATGTATTTTTGTTAAATTTATATTTTTTCATCATTCTAAGGCACTGATATCTGTAAAGAATCAGAAATTCCAAGATTGCGCCACTTAAGGATAGAATATACGATTGTTCCTCTATCATCTTATATTTCCTTATTTC
>NW_006434271.1:0-806 GCF_000325575.1 Pteropus alecto | reverse complement strand
TGACTCAATAACAACAACAAAAAAAAAACAAATGAGCCAATTTAAAAAAATGGACAGAGGACCTGAACAGACACTTCTCCCTAGAGGACATACAAATGGCCAAGAAATATATGAAAAGATGCTCAACATCTCTAGCTATTAGGGAAGGGCAAATCAAAACCACAATGAGGTACCATCTCACACCTGTTAGAATAGGACAAGTAATAACAAGTGTTGGAGTGGATGTGGAGTAAAAGGAACCCTCGTCCATTGCTGGAGGGACTGCAAATTGGTACAGCCTCTATGTAAAACAGTATGGAGGTTCCTTAAGAAAACTAAGAATTAATCTACTGTATGATACAGCAATCCACTCTACTGGGTATTTACCCGAAAGACTTGGAAACTCATATCCGAAAAGATATTTGCACACTGATGCTCGTAGCAGCGTTATTCATGGTGCCCAGGATGTGGAAACAATCAAAGTGTCCTACGATAGATGATTGGCTAAAGAAGCTGTGGTACATATCTACAATGTCATATTACTTAGCCATATGAAAAGATGAAATACTGCCAGTTACGACTATGTGGATTGACCTTGAGATAATCATGCTAAGCGGAATAAGCCAGACAGAAAAAGTTGAAAATCACATGATATCACTTATATGTGGGATATAAACTTAAAACAACAAATGAACAGGACAAACAAGCAGAGAGTTACGAGACTTATGAACATGAACAATAGTCTAGTGGTTACCAGAGCATGGGGTGAGGGGGAGAGGAAGGTAAATGGGATAAAAATGGTCAAATATGTGGTGACAGAAAGAAAT
>NW_006434270.1:0-615 GCF_000325575.1 Pteropus alecto | reverse complement strand
ATCAACGTTCAAAAACCCATAGTGTTCCTATACTTAATAATAAAGTGTGTCCTATACACTAACAATGAATTTTCAGAAAAAAAATTGAAAACTATTTTGCAATTGCAACAAAAATAAAATACCTAGGAATAAACCTAAAAAAGCATGTGAAGGACCTATACACTGAAAACTATAAGACATTATTAAAAGAAATTGAAGAAGACACAAAGAAATGAAAGATATTCTGTGTTCATGGATTGGAAGAATCAACATACTTAAAATGACCTTATTGCCTAAAGCATTATACAGGCTTAATGCAATCCCCATCAAAATCCCAGTGGCATTTTTTTAAAGAAACAGAACAAAAATTCATCCAATTGTTATGGAAGCACGAAAGACCCTGAATCACCAAAGCAATGCTGAGAAAAGAAGAACAAGACTGGAGGGATCACTCTGCCAGAATTCAAATTATACTACAAAGTGACAATAATCAAAATGGCGTGGTACTGGTAGAAAAACGGACACACAGACCAGTGGAACAGAACTGAGAGTCCAGAATTAATCTCATGTTTATATGGGCAAATAATTTTCAACAAAAACAAAAAAAGAAAATACACACACACACACACACACACA
>NW_006434269.1:0-320 GCF_000325575.1 Pteropus alecto | reverse complement strand
TGCAGGTGGCTTTCCAGTTTTCCCAGTATCATTTAGTGAAGAGGCTTTCCTTTCTCCTCTGTATATTTTTGGCCCTTTTGTCAAAAAATATTTGCCCATAAAAACATGGATTTACTTTTGGACTCTTAATTCTGTTCAACTGGTCTGTGTGTTTTTCTGTCAATGGCATGCCATTTTGATTATTGTTGTTTTGTAATATAATTTGAAGTCAGGCAGAATGATGCCGCCAGCCTTGTTATTTTTTCTCAGGATGTTTTTGGCGATTTGGGGTCTTTCGTGCTTCCCTAAGAATCTGATGATTTTTTGTTCTATTTCTTTAA
>NW_006434268.1:0-1193 GCF_000325575.1 Pteropus alecto | reverse complement strand
TATAATCATATGATTCTTATTTTTTAATTTGTTTATGTGATGTATTACATTAATTGATTTGCATATGTTGAACCATCCCTGTGCCTCTGGGAGGAAGCACACTTTATTGTGGTGTATAATCTTTTTAATATGTTGCTGTATTCAGTTCACTAGTATCTTATTTAGGATTTTCGTATGTGTGTTCATGAGAGATATTGGTCTGTGGTTTTCTTTTTTGGTGTTATCTTACCAGGTTTTGGTGTCAGAGTAATATTGGCCTCATAAAATGTCTTGAGAAGTATTACCTCCTATTCAGTTTTTTGGAAAAATTTGAGGAGAATAGGTGTTAAATATTCTTTGAATGTTTGGTAGAATTACTGGTGAAGCCATCTGGTCCTGGAGTTTTACATTTTTGGTAGGTTTTTGATGATTGTTTGAACTTCCATACTGCTGATAGGTCTATTTAGATTGTCCAGTTCTTGATTCAGTCAAGCAAGGTTGCATTTTTTTAAGTACTGGTCCATTTCTTCTAGGTTATTAAATTTGGTGTTATATACTTTTGCCTAGTATTCTTGTGTGATCCTTTGTATTTCTGGGATATCAAACGTAATTTCCCCAACTTCATCCCTGATTTTGTTCATTTGTGTCCTTTCTTTCTTGTCTTTAGTGAGTCTAGCCATGGGTTTGTTAATTTTATTAACCTTCTCAAACTACTGGATCTTTGTTGCTTTTATTTTTTCTATCGTTTTTGTTTTAATTTCATTTATTTCTGCTCTAATTTTGATTATTTCTTTCCTTCTGCTTACTTTAGACTTCATTTGTTTTTTTTCTAGTTTTTAAAGACGAAGCGTTGGGTTATTTATTTGGACTCATTCTAGTTTTTGGAGATACGCCTGTAATGATATCAACTTTCCTCTTATGATCACTTTTGCCATATCTCAAAAGTTTTGATATATACTATCATTATCATTCATTTCTATATATTTCTTGATCTCTTTTTGTTTCTTCTCTCACTTAGCTATTCTTCAGGAACATGTTGTTTAACCTCCATGTACTTATGGTTCTTCCTGTTTTCTTTCTGCAGTTGATCTCTAGTCAAAGCATTATGATCAAAGAATATTGTTGATATGATTTCAATTCTCATCTTCGTTTTGGTTATCTCTGTGTCCCAGTATATGATCAATTCTTGAGAATGTTCTATGTGCACTAGAGAA
>NW_006434267.1:0-476 GCF_000325575.1 Pteropus alecto | reverse complement strand
CCTAAAACATAAAATAAAATCAATAGCATTTGAGTCGTTATATCATCAGTTTAAGGTTTGTCTTAATTGTCATGTCTTTTATTCCTGATTGAAAGGTTAGTTATTAGATCAAAACACAATGACATATTTATAGAAAGCTATTGTTTTTTTCTTCTACACTTAATGATAATTATCATATTACCATAAAAGAAAACTTGCACTTCAATTATAGCACTCCATAAATCAAACTGAGCTATAAAGATGCGTATTATTGCTTTTGTTCTACAGAAAAATATAAGAATGTGGATGATTTTGTGGCAGTAATATTGATATGTTTCCGTGAAAGTTCTTCTGAACACAAGTTCCTTGACAACTTTTCAGGACCAATAACATTCTGTCCTGAACCCAGGAGAGATTGAGTTGGTCTGGGGAGACAGAGATCGTAGACAGGAACAAAAGAGAATTCATAATTTTGAAATAACATATTCAAAACATTA
>NW_006434266.1:0-229 GCF_000325575.1 Pteropus alecto | reverse complement strand
AAATGAACAGGACAAACAGAGACTCATGGACGTGGCCAACAGACTAGTGATTATAAGAGGGTACGGAATGGGGGAGGGGGAAGGTAAACGGGGTAAAGAGGGTCAAACATGTGGTGACAGAAAGAAATCTATGGGAGGTGAACACACAGTATAAACATATACATGCCTCATTGTTAAAAGTGTACCGCTGAAAGTTATTGGATTTTGTTAACCAACGTCACCATAAAAA
>NW_006434265.1:0-988 GCF_000325575.1 Pteropus alecto | reverse complement strand
CTTCTTGAGGGTTTCAATCTCTTTGCTCTGCTCATTGAGGTGTTTTTTCAGTTCCTGAAATTGTTGATCAGACTCTTTTTGGAACTCACTAAAGTTTTTCAGAAGTACCATCCTGAATTCTCTGTCATTTAAGTTGCATATTTCTATGTCTGTAAGTTTATTTTCTGGAGATTTTTCTCTTTCTTTCTGCGATACCTTGTCGCCTTGGTTGTTCATGGTGTTTAATGGACTATTTCTCCACCTGGGCATTAATGGAAGTGTATTCTGCTGTTTTTGCAGACAAAAATTTATTATTTAGAGGTGTCTCTTTAGCCTACTGTAAAGAAGGTGCTTTTCTTTTCTTTTCCAGTAGGTAGCATCTAAGCCTTGGATCCCTGCTTTATATAAAGTCTTAATAATGCCTTTTTATTTTTATGTATATATTTAATCACACTCGCTATCCTCAGTTTCAATCTCTGTCAGTGTCAATGACAGTCTCAGTAGCTTTTGCTCAGATTCCCTTTGGTTCCGCGGTGATCATTCTCGGAGGATATGGGGCAAGGACTCTCTGGTTTGGGATTTGGGGGCTGTGGCTCAGCATTGGTTTTACAACTGCAGCCAGTAAAAATCAACTGTTGTTTCTCTGCTGTCCCACTTCTCTGCTTTCTGCCCTGATGACTAGGGCCCTGCCGCCAGCTGTGTGGAACTAACAACTCTCCCAGGCAGGGCTATTCAGGGAACTCACCACACCTTCTCCCCTCCCTCTCCTCCTACAGGGAGCTCCAGTGGCTGCCAGAAACAGCTTCTTAATTTCTCCCAGTCCACCGCCTGACACCCCAGGTTCTGACCTGTGGTAGCTCTTATATGCAGATCTCATGCTCAGATGTGCTGGTGTGCAGTTTGGGTGTTTTTTTGTTGGGTTTTATTTTTATTTTATTTATTTATTTATTCTATTAAGTTTATTGGGGGTAACCTTTGTTATACAATTATATAATTTTCAGGTGTACAT
>NW_006434264.1:0-974 GCF_000325575.1 Pteropus alecto | reverse complement strand
TAAAGCAATTACTAACAGAATTAAAGGGAGAAACAATCCACCACAACATAATAGAGGACCTAAATACCCCATTGTTGGATATGGACTGATCATCCAAACAGAAAATTAATAAGGAAATCACATCTTTAAATGACACATTAGTCCAACTGGACATAATTGACATTTACAGAGCCTTCCATCCCAAAAGAGCTGCTTATACATTCTTCTCTAGTGCACATGGCATATTCTCAAGAATCAACCACATACTGGGACACAGAGATAGCCTGAACAAATATAAGAGGGTTAAAATCATACCGACCATATTCTCTGATCATAATGCTTTGAAACTAGAGATCAACTGCAAAAAGAAATCAGGAAGGACCACAAATACATGGAGATTAAACAACATGCTACTGAAGAACAACTGGTAAAAAGAGAAGAAGATATACATAGTAACGAATGATAATAATAGTACAACATATAAAAACTTTTGGGACATGGCAAAAGCAGTCATAAGAGGAAAGTTCATATCATTACAGGCCTACCTCCAAAAATAAGAACGAGTCGAAATAAACGACCAAACGCTTCATCTTTAAAAACTAGAAAAGGAAGAACAAATGAAGCCTAAAGTCAGCAGAAGAAAAGATATCATTAAAATTAGAGCAGAAATAAATGAAACAGAAAACAACACAACAAAAAACAATAGAAAAAAAATGTAGCAAAGAGCTGGTTATTTGAGAAGGTTATTAAATTGAGAAACCGCTGGCCAGACTCACTAAAGAAAAAAGAGAAAGGACACAAATAAACAAAATCAGGGATGAAAGAGAGGAAATTATGACTGACATCACAGAAATACAAAGGATCATTCAGGAATACTATGAAAAAGTATATAACACCAAATTTAATAACCTAGAAGAAAGAGACTAGTACTTGGAAAAATACAATCTTCCCTGACTGAATCAAGAACTGGAAAATCTGAATAGACTGATCAGCAG
>NW_006434263.1:0-883 GCF_000325575.1 Pteropus alecto | reverse complement strand
CCATAGCTTCTTTAGCCAATCCTCTATCGTAGGACTCTTCAGTTGCTTCCTTTTCCTGGCCACCGTGAATAATGCTGCTATGAACATGGGTGTGCAAATATCTTTTTGGATATGGGTTTTCAAAACTTTGGGATAAATACCCAGTAGAGGGATTGCTGGATCATACGGTAGATCAGTCTTAGTTTTTTGAGGACTCTCCGTACTGTTTCCATAGTGGCTGTACCAATTTGCATTCCCACCAGCAGTGTATGAGGGTTCCTTTTTCCCACATCCTCTTCAACATTTGTTATTACTTGTCCTGTTGAATATAGCTCTTCTAACAGGCGTGAGATGGTATCTCATTGTGGTTTTGATTTGCATTTCCTTTATAGCTAGCAATGTTGAGCATCTTTTCAAATGTTTGTAGGCCATTTTTGTGTCCTCTAGGGAGAAATGTCTGTTCAGGTCCTGTAGGGAGCTAAAGCTCCCCAAATTCAAAAGAGTGCATGGATTATCTCGGGAGGCCTGCTTGCATAAAAAGGAAAAGGCTGGTTCTGTGGAATTCCAGGAAGAAGAAGATTAAGTATAGATAAGTGGCAAAGGGAGTTGCAAAGGGAAGGTTGATTGTACCTTGGTCTTCAGGATGTTACTTTAATTATGTTATCTTGGGATACACAAAGGAACAGATTATGTATAAAAAGAATGATAAGAAATAAACTCGGAGAGACAGTTGTGAGATCTGTTCTCCCTACTGCACCCTGTCTGTCTTCTCTTTTTTCTCAGTCCCCGCTCCCCCATTCAGGTACCCGGTTTGACTTGGTCGGCTGGCTTCCGACAGGTCCTCTAACCATTTTTTTATTGGATTGTTTGTTTTCTGTTGTTATTGAGTCATATGAGTTCTTTG
>NW_006434262.1:0-856 GCF_000325575.1 Pteropus alecto | reverse complement strand
TCCCATCTGCCTTAGAGACCATGTGTCTGAATGTGATGGAAGCCTCTCCTCATCCTATGAATATTACTCTTGTCAATTGACAATGCAAGACTTTGCCAATAGAGGGTGCTAGCAGGGCACTGTGATGTGACAGCAGCAGGAAGTTACTTCAAACAGAAAACAGGTAAGTCAAATAGGAAACAAGTGGAAAGATGATAAATATGAACTTTAGTATGTAGATAATTACTTTAAATGCAAATGGCTAAATATCTTAATAAATAGCCTATTTTCAAACTGCTTTAAAAGAAACCTACACATTGTATACAAGAAACATACCATAAACATTTTGTAACATATGAATATATCGCCTTAAACTTAAACAATGTTATACCAGTTATGTCTCAGTAAAGCTTGGAGGAAAAAAGAAATATACATTAATATACGGACATAGACACACTAGGAAGAAAGAATGGAAGGAAATATACCACAAAATACTAAACAAAGGAAACATGTCGTAGATTCATAAAATATTTTTCAAAATTGAGTATAAGCTGCATCATACATGTAAGCTTAAAAGAAATCTAAAACATGAAAATAAATTAGAATATATTCTCAGATTATCATAAAACTGGCTAGAAATCAATTTCAAAATAGATATCCTATGGAAGTACCCAATTCCTTTTAAATGGACATATACTGCAAAATAATGTATTAGACAAAAAAAAATCAAATGAAAATTAGCATATAGTGATCTAAATGATGATGGAAATAAAATATTATCAGTGATTATTGGGTAATTTATTTCCTTCCTTCATGATTTAAATGTGTATATTAGAATAGTTGATAGGCTAAAAATTAATTAGCTAACCTTCCATCT
>NW_006434261.1:0-825 GCF_000325575.1 Pteropus alecto | reverse complement strand
GTATAACCACAACTTACATTTTGATATATTTACTAGTGGCCACTTATCCGTCTATGTGCACTTATATGTTTACATAAAAAATGTTATTTCCTGATTTGAACCTTCCAGGCCGTAACCGGATTAAAAAGTGTTCTCCCATCAAAGATGAGTTGTTCCAAAGTCAGTTTCAGCTGCTTGCTGCTGGGAGCCAATAATTGTGAAAATGGGTTGGTGGCGGGAAACTAGGTTTATTCAAAATCCAGAATCCTGAGAAGATGATAGATTGCTGGCTAAAGATCATCTTCTTGTGGCAGTGCCCGCAGGGCTTATTATAGGAAGGGAGCTGAGTATAGGACAAGGCAGAAAATGTCAGGCACATCCTGGAGGGGAGCAAGAATGTCTCTGGGCCAGGTATCTTGTCTTCATAGCCTTGGTTTGTTTCTCAAGCCACCTGGAGAGGAGGTAAGTGGAACAAAGGAATTAGCAAGGAGTGGGTGAGGAGTTCCTCTTTCAGGTGTGAGCCTGTTAAACTATCCTTCACTGCCTGCTCTGATAAGCAATCTGGAGCTGGTCCAGCAGAGATCTGGTTTGTCTCATTTATTAGTAGGGCATTTTGCAGTCCATCTTCTGGCCCAGAAATGTCTGGGAATCAAGTCAGCTTCCTTTGAAGTCTGTTCCTGGGGTTCTCAAGCAAGCAAGCTCTTTATCTACAGGTTACACATTAGTTAAAAGGCATTTTTATGTACATTAAAATGAGAATAAAATTGTAAGGTTAAAAAGGGGGAAAATAGTTACATCATAAAACTTCAATAAAACCAGGACAGTCATAGATAGAATTTTAAGGAC
>NW_006434260.1:0-497 GCF_000325575.1 Pteropus alecto | reverse complement strand
ATATGCAAATTGATTAATGTGATTCACCACATAAATTAAAAAATAAGAATCGTATCAATAGATGCAGAAAAAGCCTTTAACAAGAAACAGCACCCATTTATGATCAAAACACTTAAAAAAATCGGTATAGAGGGAAGATAACTTAATATAATAAAGGCTATCTATAACAAACCCTCAGCCGACATTATATTTAATGATGAAAAACTAAAATCCTTCCCTCTAAGATCAGGAACAAGGCAAGGCTCTCCACTATCACCACTTTATTCAATATAACATTGGAGGTCCTAGCGGGTGCTATCAGGCAAGAGAAAGATATAAAAGGTATCCAAATAGGAAATCAAGAAGTCATACTGACATTATTTGTGCATGACATGATTCTCTATATAGAAAACCCTACAGACTCCACAAGAACACTTCTAGAAACAATAAGCAAATACTGTAAAGACTCTAATACAAATTCATTGTTCAAAAATTCATAGTATTCCTATACTCTAATA
>NW_006434259.1:0-681 GCF_000325575.1 Pteropus alecto | reverse complement strand
TATGCAATTTATTATTTCAGGTCTTATATTCAGGTGCTTAATCCACTTGAGTTCATTTTTGTGTGTGGTGATTGACAACAGTGTAGTTTCATTCTTTTGCAAGTGTCTTTCCAGTTTCCGCAGCACCATTTATTGAAGAGGCTTTCCTTTCTCCACTGTATGTTCTTAGGTCTTTTGTCAAAATTTATTTTCTCATTTATACATGAGTTTATTTCTGGATTCTCAATTCTGTTCCACTGGTCTGTGTGTCTGTTTTTCTGCCAATTCCATGCCGCTTTGTAGTATAATTTGAAGTCAAGCAGAGTGATGCCTCCAACCTATATCTTTTTTCTCAGGATGGCTTTGGCAATTCGAGGATTTTTGTACTTCCATACAGATCTGATGATATTTTGTTCTATTTATTTAAAAAATGATGGGGGATTTTGATGGGATTTGCATTAAATCTGTATAATGCTTTAGGTAATAAGGTCATTTTAACTATGTTTATTCTTCCAATCCAAGAACACGAAATACCTTTCCATTTCATTGTATCTTCTTTAATTTCTATTAATAGAGTCTTATAGTTTTTATTATATAGGTCTTTCACTTGTTTTGTTAAATTTACTTCTAGGTATTTTATTCTTTTCATTGGAATTGCAAAAGGAAGTATTTTTTTCACTTCTTTTTCTGACACTTCATTAT
>NW_006434258.1:0-767 GCF_000325575.1 Pteropus alecto | reverse complement strand
ATAATGTTAAGGTACTTTCCTTCTATACTGATTTTTGTTGAGTTGTTGAGTGTTTTGATCCTAAATGGATGCTGTATCTTGTCGAAGGCTTTTTCTGCATCTATTGATATGATCATATGATGTTTATTTTTAAATTTGTTTATGTGATGTATCGCGTTAATTGATTTGCATATGTTGAGCCATCCCTGTGACCCTGGGATAGAGCCCACTTGATCATGGTGTATAATCTTTAATATGTTGCTGTATTTGGTTTGCTAGTAACTTATTTAGAATTTTTGCATCTGTGATCATGAAGGATATTGGTCTGCAGTTTTCATTTTTTGTGTTATCTTTACCAGGTTTTGGTATCAGGGTAATATTGGCCTCATAAAATGAGTTGGGAAGTATTGCCTCCTCTTTGATTTTTGGGAAGAGTTTGTGGAGGATAGGTATTAAATCTTCTTTGAATGTTTGGTAGAATTCACTGGTGAAGCCATCTGTTCCTGGACTATTACTTTTTGGTAGGTTTTTGATGATTACTTCAATTTGCATACTGCTGATCAGTCTATTTAGATTTTCCAGATCTTCTTGATTCAGTCTAGGAAGGTTGTATTTTTCTAAGTACTGGTCCATTTCTTCTAATATATAAATTTGGTGTTATATACTTTTTCATAGTATTCTTGCATGATCCTTTGTATTTCTGAGATGTCAGATGTAATTTCCTTTCTTTTATCTCTGATTTTGTTTAATGGAGTCCTTTTTCTTTTTTCTTTAGTGAGTCTAGCCAG
>NW_006434257.1:0-536 GCF_000325575.1 Pteropus alecto | reverse complement strand
GCATATGTTGAACCATCCTGTACCCCTGGGATGAAGCCCATATGATCGTGGTGTATAATCTGTTTAATATGTTGCTATATTCGGTTTACTAGTATCCTATTTAGGATTTTTGCATCGTGTTCATGAGAGATATTGGTCTGTAGTTTACTTTTTTGTGATATCCTTACCAGGTTTTGGTATCAGAGTAATATTAGTCTCACAAAATGAGTTGTGAAGTATTGCCTCCTTTTTGATTTTTTTGTAAGAATTTGAGGAGAATAGGTATTAAATCTTCTTTAAATGTTTAGTAGAATTCACTGGTAAAGCAATTTGGTCCTGGAATTTTAATTTTTGGTAGGTTTTTTGATGATCATTTCAATTTCCATACTGCTGATCAGTCTATTTAGATTTTCTAGTTCTTCTTGATTCAGTATAGAAAGATTATATTTTTCTAAGTACTGGTCCATTTCTTTTAGATTATTATATTTGGTTATATATATTTTTTACATACTACTCTTGTACGATCCTTGTATTTCTGTGATGTCAGTCATAATTTC
>NW_006434256.1:0-1314 GCF_000325575.1 Pteropus alecto | reverse complement strand
AGGTAATGATTCTGTCCTCTGAAGATCAAGATGTTATGTGGAGTATGTCTCAGGTCTTTAATGAGTAGAGTTTTTTCTGTATCCCCAGGAAAAGGGAGAAATTGTGATTTACTAACTAGAAGCCTGTTGGTAGAAACCTGTATAATGATGTCCCCCAGCCGAAGATGGCGAGACTCGGCTCGAATCCTTTGGAGAAATAGATGGCCGCAGTTTAATTCTGTGTCCTAGCGTGCAGAACGCAACTTCTGTTCAAAAGTACTTAAAGGCTCAAAATCTAAACAAATCCACAAACAACTCAATCACCCCATAACATATGTAAGCTGAAGGATTCATGGCCAGTGCAGAAAATGTAAACCATTTTGAGCAAATAATGCCAACTAACTGATGGAGAAGAAAATTCCCATTAAAACATTCATATTTTTAGCCTGCTTGATAATAATTTATTGAGGAAAAAGTTATCATTGGATGCAAAATCATTGGGTAAAAGATCGTAGAAAACTATGACATTTACACACGCTCCAATTACTTAGTGATTATAAAGAGGAAATTGTCCGTTGATTACCATGGAGAAATCGTGAGACTCTTTCATCTTAAACTCCAATGTAATAATAAAGAAGATTCTGACAAATTAAAATTGGAATAAACTATTCAAAAACATCACTATTATGTAAGGAGAAAAAGCAGCCAAGTTTGGATGCGTTCTAGATGATATTAGATTATGAAGACCATGACACTAAGTGTATTGTATAATGTTTGTTTAGGAACGAGGTACAAAGGATGACACTGTTTCCGGAGAGCGGTGATCCTCTCCTGACATGTCGTCCCAATCTTGATGTCTGGAAAAATGGATTGCGTCAGACAATGAAATACTGTAGAGAAGACAAGCTTCATTAGAAGGGAAAGTACACTTTCATACCTGGAAGCGGGCCTGAGCAAGAGAGGCGTGGCTCAAAAGGCATGGCGACAAAGCCTTCTGGGATTTGTTCCCTATTAGCTCTGGGATGGCACATTTTGAGAGGACTGAGCATTCTTGATTGACAATTACGACTGGCAGGACTCCGTGATGCATCATTTGCTTTCTGCGCATGTTCGTTCCCAGAATTAAGCCTGTTATAATGGAATTAATGAACTTCTGGGCATATGCTTCACCTTATGATCATGGTATAATGGGATTCAGGTGAGTTGAAGGTCGTTGAGGTCTTCATTGCACGGTGCGATTTACTGGCTAAAACCCCTATACAATTTTCTACCTTCTTGTTTACTGCTATGAGTTACCTGTAGCCCCAAAACACCTTCTGGCTTGCTTAATTGTGG
>NW_006434255.1:0-696 GCF_000325575.1 Pteropus alecto | reverse complement strand
TAGAATGTTATTAATATATTTAGAGTAAGTTTGCTCTTTGATACATTGCAGAATGTATCCTTCTGAGAACCACTTCTACAAGAAAAGCTTCACTGAAATATTTTTTAACGCTATATGATTTGTCAACTGTTGCCCCATCATAGACTACCAGAAAACTTGTGGATGAACTAAGTCACGTGCAGTTAGGAAGCATACTACTTTGAAAGTTTTAGTAAATCTTAGAAGGAACGTACAAGTTGTAGTGTCTGGACTTGAGTAGTTCCCAGAGCTTTGTCAAGACAGGGCACTTACTGAGATTTAGGATTGGTGGAACTGGATATATGGAGATTTCGAAGTGAGACTCCATGAGCAAATCTTTCTTTTATAAGCAAGCTGTGAATTAAGCAAGCTATTGCTTTAAAAGAAGAGTTATTTGTCTAGATAAATAGCTTTGTAACATTTTCCTGAAGAAAATAAAAAATTGGTTTGGAGTGTTGTCTTTCTCAGCAAGAATTTCCCCAAGTAAATGTGAGTTTATGTTGATAAAGGTGATCTTAGTCCTCATATTGCTATCTTCTCATCTGCATTTGGTTGCAATGTATGTTTCAATGCACTAGTGATATTGAGAACATACATGGTCCTCGCTAGTGTTCATATATATGTGTGTACTTCACCAAGAGATGGCTTCTTGTCACAGGAATGACTCTTCAGCCCCTC
>NW_006434254.1:0-577 GCF_000325575.1 Pteropus alecto | reverse complement strand
CAAAAGCAGTCATAAGAGGAAAGTTCATACCATTAAAGGCCCATATCAAAGAACAAGAAGGAGCCCAAATGAACAACCTAATGCTTCATCTTAAAAAAACTAGAAAAGGAAAAACAAATGAAGACTAAAGTCAGCAGAAGAAAAGAAACAATCAAAATTAGAGCCGAAATGAAGGGAATTGAAAACAAACAAACAAACAAAAAACAATAAAAAAATAAATGCAACAAAGAGCTTGTTTTTTGAGAAGGTTAATAAAATTGACAAATCCCTGCCTAGACTCACTAAAGAAAAAAAGAAAGGACACAAACAAAATCAGGGATGAAAGAGGGGAAATTATGTCTGAAATCACAGAAATAAAAAGGATCGTACAAAAATACTATGAAAAAGTATATAACACGAAATTTAATAACCTAGAAGAAATGAACCAATACTTAGAAAAATACAACCTTCCTAGACTGAATCAAGAAGAACTGGAAAATCTAAATAGATTGATCAACAGTATGGGAATGGAAACAATCATCAAAAACCTTCCAACAAGTAACAGTCCAGGACCATATGGCTTCACCAGTGAATTCTA
>NW_006434253.1:0-226 GCF_000325575.1 Pteropus alecto | reverse complement strand
AGGCAGCTCCAGCCTGTTTATGAATTCCATTCCAGTATCTATCCTTTCCCATAGGGGAGGCAGCCTCCCTTCCCCAGACCCTTCCGGGAGGTGGAGGCAAACCCAAGGTGAAGGGGTCAGCCCAGAGACCCAGAGACTGGCGACAGACACGTTCTGGCGGAAAGTTGGCAGCCACCGCCCCCCTCGCCCGCCTTCCTCCTGGACTCTCCACCCCTCTCTGAGCGAT
>NW_006434252.1:0-840 GCF_000325575.1 Pteropus alecto | reverse complement strand
TTTATATGGAGCCATAAAAGACCCCGAATAGCCACAGCAATCCTAAGAAAGAAGAACAATGTTGGAGGTAAGCCTCACATCTCCTGATTCCACAACTTGCTACAAAGCTACAGTAATCAAAATAGTGTGTTACTGAGATAAGGATGGACATGTAGACAAAAGGAACAGAATAGAGAGCCCAGAAATAAATCCTCACCCGTATGTCACTATATGACAAAGGAGACAAGAATATATTGGAGAGCCCAGAAATAAACTGGTTATATGGTCAATTAATCTATGACAAAGGAGGCAAGAATATACAATGGGGTAAAGACAGTCTACTCAATAAAAGGTATTGGGAAAACTGGACTGATACATGAAAAACTGAAACTAGATCACCTTCTTACACCATATACAGGAATAAACTCAAAATGGATTAAAGACTTAAGTGTAGCACTAAAACCATAAAATTCCTGCATGAAAACATAGGCAGTAAACTCTTTGATATTGGTCTTATAAATATATTTTTAAATGTTTCTCCTCAGGCAAGAACAACAAAATAAAAAATAAACAAATGGATCTATATTAGACGAAAAAGCTTTTGCATAGCAAAAGAAACCATCAACAAAACAAAAAGGCAATCTACAGAATAGAAGATATTCGCTTATGATACATCTAATAAGAGTTAATATCCAAAATATATAAAGAACTCATACAACTCAACAACAAAAAACAATCCAATTAAAAAAGGGGCAGAAGACCTAAACAGATACTTCTCCAAAGAAGAACTACAGATGGCCAATAGAAATATAAAAAGATACTCAAAGTCAATAATCATCAGAGAAATGCAAATTAAAACCA
>NW_006434251.1:0-759 GCF_000325575.1 Pteropus alecto | reverse complement strand
CATCCTGAAAAAAAGAACGAGGCTAGAGGCATCACACTGCCAATCACTCTGCCCAACTTCAAATTATACTACAAAGCAACAGTGATCAAAACAGCATGTGTAATGCAGCAAAACAGACACACGGACCAATAGAAGAGAATCAAGAGTCCAGGAGTAAACTCACATTCATGCGTGCAAATAATTTTCAACAAAGAAGACAAAAACATACAATGGAGAAAGGAAAGCCTCTTGCATAAATGCTGTTGCAAAAACTAGAAAGCCACCTGCCAAAGGATGAAACTAGACTGTTGTCTATCACCACACACCAAAATTAACTTGAAATGGATTAAGGACCTGAATATAAGACCTGAAACAAGAAAATTCATAGAAGAAAACATGGGAACGAAATTCAAGAACCTTGGAATTAAAGAGGATTTTATGTTTTGACCTCAAGGCAAGGGAAGAAAGCAAAAATAAATGAATGGGACTACATCACACTTAAAAGCTTCTGCTGAGCAAAACAAATCTTTACAAGGTAAGGAGACAACCATCTCAATGTGAAAATATATTTGCAAGCAACGCCACCAATAAGCGCCTCCTATCCAAAATATACAAAGAACTCATACAACTCAATCACGGCAAAAAAAACAAATGATCCAATCTAAAACTGGGCAGAGGACCTGAACATACACTTCTCCCTAAAGAACCTACAAAGGACCTACAAACAGGAAAAGATGCTCAGCATTGCTAGCTATAAGGAAAATGCAAATCAAAACCACA
>NW_006434250.1:0-625 GCF_000325575.1 Pteropus alecto | reverse complement strand
AGCATGATTATCTTGAGTTCCATCCATATTGTCGCTAATGGCTGTATATCATCTCTTCTTATGGCTGAATAATATCCTATTGTGTATATGTACCAGATGATTGGTAGATATTTAGCCAATCATCTATCATAGGACACATCGGTTGCTTCCATGTCCTGGCCACTGTGAATAATGCTGCTATGAACCCCAGTGTGCAAATATCTTTTCAGATATGGGTTTTCAAGTCCTTGGAGGTAAATACCTAGTAGAGGGATTGCTGGATCACATGGGAGATCAATTCTCAGTTTTTTGAGGAAACTCCATACTGTTTTCCACAGTGGCTGTACCAATTTGCAGTCCCACCGGCAGTGTATGAGGGTTCCTTTTTCCTCCACTTCCTCTCCAACATTTGTTATTACTTGTCCCATTGATTATAGGTATTCTAACAGGTGTAAGATGATATCTCATTGGGGTTTTGATTTGCATTTCTCTAATAGCTAGTGATGTTGAGCATCTTTTCATATGTTTGTTGGCCATTTGTATGTCCTCTAGGGAGAAGGGTCTGTTCAGATCTTCTGACCAAGATTTGATGGATTGTTTAGTTGTTATTGTTGTTGTTGTTTGTTGTTGTTGTTGTTGTTATTGA
>NW_006434249.1:0-1097 GCF_000325575.1 Pteropus alecto | reverse complement strand
TTTCATTGGATTGTTTCCTTTTATGCCAGTACCATATTGTTTTGTTGTTAGTGTATTTCAACTAATTTTTGTACATTGATTTTGTATCCTGCAACTTTACTGAATTTAGATTTATCGTTTTTGTGGTGGAGTCTTTAGGGTTTTCTCTATGTGACATGTTATCTGCAAAAAGGGACAGTTTTACTTTTTTCCTATTTGGATGCCATTGTTTTCATTTTATGCCAAATTGCTCTAGGTAGGGCTTTAATGCTATGTGAAATTAAAATGATGGAAGTAGGCATCCTTGTCTTGTTCCTGATGTTAGAAGAAAAGCTTTCAGCTTTTTAACATTGAGTATGATGTTAGCTATGGGCTTGTCATATATGGCCTTTATTATGTTGAGGTACAATCTTTCTGTACCCACTTTGTTTATAGTTTTTATCATAAATAGATGTTGAATTTTATCAAATGCTTTCTCAACATCTAGAGATGATTATATAATTTTTATCCTTCATTTTGCTAATGTGGTATATCACATTAATTGTGAATGTTGAGCTATTCTTACATCCCTGGAATTAAACCCAATTGATCAAAGTGTGTATTACATTTAATGTATTGCTGGATTTGTTGAGTTAAATTCAACAATTTGGTAAATCCTTCTGGTCCTAGACTCATTTGTGGGAAGTTATGATTATTGATTCAATCAATTTTCATACTAATAATCAGTCTGTTTATACTTTCTGTTTCTTTACGTTTCAGTTTTGGTAGGTTCTTTGTTTCTGGGAATTTGTTTCTAGGGCATCCAATTTGTTGGCATACAATTTGCACATAATTGTTCATAATAGTCTCATGATCTTTATATGTCTGTGTTATCAGTTATAACATCGCTTTAATTTCTTTTACTTACTTTTTTCCTGGTGAGTCTAGCTAAAAGTTCGTGAGTTTTGTTTATCCTTTGGGGGAAATAAAAACAAGCTTTTTGTTTTATTGATCTTCTTCTATTATCTGTTTAGTCTCTATTTCACTTATTTCCAATCTGATCTTTGTTATTTCTTTCCTTCAACTAGTTTTTGGCTTTCTTTGTTTTCTAGTTCCTTGAGGTATAAAGTTAGGTTGTT
>NW_006434248.1:0-1122 GCF_000325575.1 Pteropus alecto | reverse complement strand
CATTATATAGGTCCATCACATGTTTTGTTAGATTTGTTCCTAGATATTTCATTCTTTTCATTGCAATTGCGAAAGGAATTACTTTTTCCACTTTTTTTTTCTGACAATTCATTATTAGAGCACAGAAATGCTATGGATTTTTGAACGTTGATTTTGTATCCAGAGACTTCACTGTATTTGCTTATTGTTTCTAGTAGTGTTCTTGTGGAGCTTTAGGGTTTTTTTATGTAGAGAATCATGTCATCTACTGTCACTACATCCAAAGAAGTAGTGACAGTTTGACTTCTTTGTTTCCTATTTGGATTCCTTTTATATCTTCCTCTTGTCTGATTGCACTCGCTAGGACCTCCAATGTTATATTGAATAATAGTGGTGATACTTGACAGCCTTGTCTTCTTCATGATCTGAGAGGATATGATTTAGTTTTTCACCATTAAGTATAATGTTGGCTGAGGGTTTGTCATACATGGCCTTTATTAAGTTAAAGTACTTTTCTTCTATGCCAATTTTGTTAACTGTTCTGATCATAAATGGATATTGTATCTTGTCAAAGGCTTCTTCTGCATCTATTGATATGATCATATGATTCTTATTTTTAATTTGTTTACGTGGTGTATCACATTAATTGATTTACACATGTTGAACAATCCCTTTGCCTCTGATATGAAGCCCGTTTGATCATGGCATGTAATCTTTTTAATGTGTTGCTATATTTGGTTCTCTAGTATTTTATTTAGAATTTTTGCATGTGTTCATGAGAGATATTGGTCTGTAGTGTTTGTGTGTGTGTGTGTGTTATCCTTACCAAGTTTTGGTATTAGAGTAATATTGGCTTCATAAAATAAATTAGGAAGTATTGCCTCTTCTTAGACATTTTGGATGAATTTGAGGAGAATAGGTATTAAATCTTCTTTGAGCGTTTGCTAGAATTCAATGATGAAGCCATCTGTAAGTAAACTTTTACTTATTGATAGGTTTTTTATGATTGTTTTAATTTCCATACTAACAATCAGTCTATTTAAATTTTCCAGTTCTTCTTGATTCAGTCTACAAAGGTTGGATCTTACTAAGTACTTGTCCATTTTTACTAGGTTATTAAATTTGGTGTTATATATTTTTTTA
>NW_006434247.1:0-599 GCF_000325575.1 Pteropus alecto | reverse complement strand
CCCATTTTTTAATTGGATTATTTGGGGTTTTTTTGGTGTTACACTGTATGAATTCTTTATAAATTTTAGATATTAACCCCTTATTGGATGTATCATTGTGAATATCTTCTTCCTTCAATAAGTCGTCTTTTCATTTTGTTGATGGTTTCCTTTGCTCTGCAAAAACTTTTTAGTTTGATGTAGTCCCATTTCTTTTGCCTGAGGAGATATATCAGAAAAAAAATTACTGATAGCAAAATCAGAGAGTGTAGATATAATAAAAATATATTACTAAGATCAATGTCAAAGAGTTCGCTGCCTATGTTTTCTTCTAGTTTTATGGTTTCAGACTTATATTTAATCTATTTTGATCTATTTTGAGTTTATTCTTATATACGAAGAAGAGGGTCCAGTTTTATTTTATTTTTTGCATATATCTATCCAGTTTTCTCAACACCATCTATTGAATAGACTGTCTTTACCACATTGTATAATCTTGTCTCTTTTGTCATAGATTAATTAACTATATAGGCATGGGTTTATTTCTATTATGTACCATTGATGTCTATTATGTACCATTGATCTATGTGTCTGTTTTTATGCCTGTACCATGCCATTTT
>NW_006434246.1:0-588 GCF_000325575.1 Pteropus alecto | reverse complement strand
TATTTTTTCCACTTCTTTTTCTGACATTTCATTATAAGAGTATAGGAATACTATGGATTATTGAACGTTGATTTTCTATCCAGAAACTATTGAATTTGTTTATTGTTTCTAATAGTGTACTTGTGGAGTCTTTAAAGTTTTGTATATAGAGAATCATGTCATCTGTAAATAGTGAACAGTTTGACTTCTTTGTTTCCTATTTGGATGCCTTTTATATCTTTCTCTTGCCTGATTGCACTCGCTAGGACCTCCAGTGTTATATTGAATAACAGTAGAGATAGTGGAGATCCTTGCTTTGTTCCTGATCTTAGAGGGAAGGTTTTTAGTTTTTCACCATTAAGTATAATGTTGGCTGAGGGTTTATCATACCTGGACTTTATTAGGTTAAACTACTTTCATTCTATTCTGATTTTGTTAAGTGATTTCATCATAAATGGATGCTGTATCTTGTCAAAGGCATTTTCTATATCTATTGATATCATTATATGATTCTTATATTTAACTTGTTTATGTGGTATATTACATTAATCGATTTGCATATATTGAACCATCACTGTACCTCTGGGATGAAGCCCACTTGATTGTGGT
>NW_006434245.1:0-969 GCF_000325575.1 Pteropus alecto | reverse complement strand
AACCCTTATTAAGAATAGGGCATTATAAGCTTAAATAATTATAAGAGAATTGGTATAGCAAGATAGTAGCAAAAGTTCAGCATACATAGGAACAAATTGAGATAACAATGATTGAAAAGGGGAGGATTCAAAGACCCAAATTCGCAAAGGGGAATGGAGATAAGGCACACACGCACAGAGGAAAATGGACGACTGCATATATATAACTATCCTTTTCATATTCGTAATGATAATTGCACAGCAAAGATTCAGAACAGAAGTATATAACATAAGACAAGAAGAACCAGAGGCAAAACCCACAAAAGCCAATAAAAATAAAGAAAACAGAAACACAAAGACAAGGAAGCAATGAAAACACTGAGCTACCAGAAAGCAGAAGATAAAATGGCTACGAGAAGATCTCATATTTCAATAATCTCTCTAAATGTAAAAGGACTGAACTCACCAATAAAAAGGCACAGAGTTGCAGAATGGATCAAAAAAGCAAAACAAAATGCAACCATATGCCGCCTCCAGGAGACATATCTCAGTTCTAAAGACAAACATAGACTCAAAGTGAAAGGGTGGAAAACGATATTTCAAGCAAATGGCTTTCAGAGAAAAGTGGGAGTAGCAGTACTAATATCAGATGAAATAGACTTCAAAAGAAAAAAGGTAAAGAAAGATACGGAGGGACACTTCATAATGATAAAGGGAATCTTGCACTAAGAAGACGTAACACTTATTAATATCTATGCTCCCAATCATGGAGCCCCGAAATATGTAAAGTAATTACTAACAGACCTAAAAGGAGAAACAGACAAAAACACTATCGTAGTAGGGGACCTACATACCCCACTGTCAGATATAGACAGATCATCGAAACTGAAAATCAATAAGGAAATAACATCTTGAAATGACACATTCTCAAGGATCAGCCACATACTGGGACCCGGAGAGAGCCTCAACAAATATAAGAGGGTTGAAATC
>NW_006434244.1:0-322 GCF_000325575.1 Pteropus alecto | reverse complement strand
CTCATTCCTTAGATTTGGGAAATTCTCATCAACTTCTTATCTGAAAATGCTTTCTCATCCCTGCAACTTTTCCTCCCCTTCCAGAACATCCATTATTCTTATGTTTCCCCTCCTGATAGTATCAGCTAGTTCATGCATTTCTCTTTCATTATTTTTCATTCTTCGGTTTCTCTCTTCTTCCTTCTGATCTAGATCTATACTTCTGTCTTCGACATCACTGATCCTTTCCTCCATTTGGTCGACTCTTTTCCCTATGCTTGCTATTTAATTTTTTATCTCAATCTGTATGTTCTTCATCTCCAGAAGTTCTACTTGGTTCTTT
>NW_006434243.1:0-682 GCF_000325575.1 Pteropus alecto | reverse complement strand
GTATATAGCACCAAATTTAATAACCTAGAAGAAATAGACAGGTATTTAGAAGGGTACAATCTTCCTAGACTGAATCAAGAAGAACTGGAAAATCTGAATAGACTGACCAGCAGGATGGAAATTGAAATAATCATCAGAAACCTACTAAAAAGTAAAAGTCCAGGACCAGGTGGCTATATCAGTGAATTCTACTAAACATTCAAAGAAGATTTAATATCTATTCTCCTTAAACTCTTCCAAAAAAATCAAAGAGGAGGTGATATACTTCTTAATTCATTTTAAGAGGCCAATATTACCATGATACCAAAATCTGGTAAAGATAACACAAAAAAAGAAAACCACAGATCAATATCTCTCATGAACACAGATGCAAAAATCCTGAATAAGATACTAGTGAACATAATACAGCAACATATTAAAAAGATTATACACCACAATCAAGTGGGATTCATCCCAGGGACACAGGGATGGCTCAACATATGCAAATCAATTCAT
The DNA here is from genome assembly GCF_000325575.1 of Pteropus alecto. Lineage (NCBI taxonomy): Eukaryota > Metazoa > Chordata > Mammalia > Chiroptera > Pteropodidae > Pteropus > Pteropus alecto. The sequence continues at coordinate 187 of NW_006434243.1, read as the reverse complement.
GTGATACCCCTTATAAACAAATTAAAAAATAAGAATCATATGATCATATCAATAGATGCAGAAAAAGCCTTTGACAAGATACAGCATACATTTATGATCAAAACACTTAACAACATTGGTATAAAAGGAAAATACCTTAACAGAATAAAGGTCATCCATGACAAACCCTCAGCCAACATTATACTTA
>NW_006434242.1:0-284 GCF_000325575.1 Pteropus alecto | reverse complement strand
ACATATTCATAATAGTAACCACATGCCAAAGATTCCGAACCATCAGTTGTATATAACATAAAACAAGAAGGACCAGAGGGAGAAAAACACAAAAACCAACCAACATAAAGAAAACAGAAGCACAAGGACAAGGAAACAATGGAAAACCCGAGCTACCAGAAAGCAAAAGGTAAAATGGCTATAAGAAGACCTCATATTTCAAAAATCACCCGAAATGTAAATAAATTGATCTCACCAATAAAAAGGCATAGAGTTGAAGAATAGATCAAAAAACAAAACCCAAC
>NW_006434241.1:0-1142 GCF_000325575.1 Pteropus alecto | reverse complement strand
AACTATGTTGATTCTTCCAATCTAAGAACATGGAACATGTTTCCATTTCTTCATATCTTCTTCAAATTCTTTTAATAGGGTCTTATAATTTTCATTATATAGGTCTTTGACATGTTTCATTAAATTTGTTCCTAGATATTTTATTTTTTCAGTGCAATTGCAAAATGAATTATTTTTTGTACTTCTTTTTCTGACACTTCGTTATTAGAGTATAGGAATGCTATGGATTTTTGAACATTGATTTTGTATCCAGAAGTTCACTGTATTTGCTTATTGTTTCTACTAGTGTTCTTGTAGAGTCTTTAGGGTTTTTTTATATAGAGAATCATACCATCTACAAATAGTGACAGTTTGACTTCTTTGTTTACTATTTGGATGTCTTTTATATCTTTCTCTTGTCTGTTCGCACTCTCTAGGGACCTCCAATGTTATATTGAATAACAGTGGCGATAGTGGAGAGCCTTCCCTTGTTCCTGATCTTAGAGGGAAGTTTTTCAGTCTTTCACCACTAAATATGATGTTGACTGAGGGTTTGTCATAGATGACCTTTATTATGTTAAGATACTTTCCTTCTATACCGATTTTATTAAGTATTTTTTTCATAAATGGATGCTGTATCTTGTCGAAGGCTTTTTCTTCATCTATTGATATGATCATATGATTCTTATTTTTTAATTTGTTAATGTGGTGTATCACATTCATCAACTTGAGTATGTTGAATCATCACTGTGCCCCTGGGATAAAGCTCACTTGATCGTGGTGTATAATCTTTTTAATATGTTGCTGTATTCGATATGCTAGTATCTTATTTAGGATTTTTGCATCTGTGTTCATGAGAGATATTGGTCTGTAGTTTTCTTTTTTGTGTGTGTTCTCTTTACCAGGTTTTGGTAGCAGAGTAATATTGACCGCATAAAATGAGTTGGTAAGTATTGCCTCCTTTTCGATTTTTTGGAAATATTTGAGGAGAATAGGTTTTAAAACTTCTTTGAATGTTTGTTAGAATTCACAGGTAAAACAATCTGGACCTAGACTTTTACTTTTTGGTAGGTTTTTGATGATTGTTTCAATTTCCATACTGCTCATCTGTCTATTTACATTTTCCAGTCCTTGATTCAGTCTAGGAAGGTTGTATTTTTCTA
>NW_006434240.1:0-874 GCF_000325575.1 Pteropus alecto | reverse complement strand
GTTCTATTGTCTTTCCACTGTCCAAACAATTCAGCACTCTTGGAGTAAAAAAACAAAAATGAAAAGTTTTCATCAATGTTGTGCCTGTGCAAGAAGTGAAATGAGGGAGGTATATTAATTTCCTCCAAGGAGAAACTCTTCTTTATTTGGTTTAACTTAAAATTGTAAAGTGTCCCTAAGGTAAGTTTAATTGCTACAGGAACCAAAGTAGGAACCAATTTTCTGTGATGTTCTTCCCTTGAATAATCTTTGGCGATTTTATGCACCTCTTCATGGCCACAGTGTCACGGAGGCAAAGATGTTCTTTCTGAAGAAAAGCACAATTAAGTTTTGGGTTCTGTTGAAAAGTCTGACAAAATGAAGACTGAAAAAATGTTTTTCAACTTTCGGGATCATTTATTTTTCTCTTAGAATCTGAATACAATTAACTGTGCTCTATACTAATTAAGCCTTATTTTAGGTTCTTTATAAAGTATCTCACAATTTGTAAATTTGAGAATTCACATTTCAGTAACTGGAAAACTAAAATTTGACATACCAGCAAATTTACTTAAAATTTATGTGACTAACCATGTGTAAACTAGCTTATACATAAACAAATTTACTCTTTGCTTATCTGTCCTGACCTATGAAGTATTGTACCAGTAGATTCTCCCATAGCTTTTCACTATGTAAACATGATTCCTCCCTTTAAGACAAGGTGAAAAAATCCTAAGTTCCCATCCAGAAAATAAATGTTAACCCAGAATTAGAAAATTCTAAAGTTTCAGCAGTCTTTTACCAATGTAGTACTAGAGGAAGTTGCAGTGTTGACCAAAAGAACAAAGATTCTCATTAAATTGTTTTAGTGAGTCTCAGATTCTGTGACAGATTT
>NW_006434239.1:0-247 GCF_000325575.1 Pteropus alecto | reverse complement strand
TCAACACCAAGCTAGTATTATGGGAAATGTTAGAGAAAGTTTTTAAAGAAGAAAGTGAAGAAAGAAAATATAAATATAAATAATAAACTGGCAATAATTACACATCTGTCACCGTGTCACACTACTTGAATTGTAAATGAAATGCTCCAATGAAAAGACATAGGGTGGCTCAAACCGTAAGCAAATAAAGCCCTTACATATGCTGCCCACAAGAGACGCACTTCAGATTGAAAGAAACACACAGACT
>NW_006434238.1:0-384 GCF_000325575.1 Pteropus alecto | reverse complement strand
TCCCCGCGCCTGGCATAAGTGTCCCCATGCCTGGCCTTCATTTCCCCGTGCTCCGTCCCCTTGCGTGGTATAAGTTTCCCCGTGTGTGACATAAGTTTCCCCGTGCGTGACATAAGTTTCCCCGTGCGTGACATAAGTTACCCCATGCGTGGCATAAGTTTCCCCATGCCTTGCATAAGTGTCCCCATGCCTGGAATGAGTTTCCCCATGCCTGGCATGAGTTTCCCCGTGCCTGGCATGAGCGTCCCCGTGCCTGGCATGAGCGTCCCCGTGCGTGGTATAAGTTTCCCCGTGTGTGACATAAGTTTCCCCGTGCGTGACATAAGTTTCCCCGTGTGTGACATAAGTGTCCCCGTGCGTGACATAAGTTACCCCATGCGTGGC
>NW_006434237.1:0-739 GCF_000325575.1 Pteropus alecto | reverse complement strand
AAAAAGTAAATAAAATAAGTATACATATTTGTATTTGGTAAATAACTCAGATTGCCTTTCTATATTGTTAGGATTCCCTGAAAAAAAAATATGGCAACACACAAGGTTAATATTGCTAATGAACTCTCATTTTTTTTAGCATTTATTTTATTTTATTGTTAGTTTCACATGTACAGTACAATGTTAAACATTTATACAGTTTATGAAACGATCCCCCTGATTACTCCATCTTCCATCTGCCTCTACACATAGCCATTATATTACTGCTGACTGCATTCCCTTTGCCATACTCCCCATCCCCCTGACCATCTATCAGCTACTAATTTGTACTTTAACCCTTTACCCCTTTCTCCCAGTCCTTCAAACTCCCTCCACTCTGGCCGTCACCAGATTGTCCTCTATATTTTGTGTCTGTTTTTCAATTAGTTTGTTCTTTTTGTTCCTTAGATTCTGCATGTAAGTGAAATCATGTGGTATTTATCTTTCTCTGACTTATTTTGCTCAGCGTAATAACCTCTGGGTACATCCATGTCATTGCATGTGGTAGGATTTCATTTTTTATGGCTGAGTAATATTACATCCTTTATATGAACTATAACTTCTTTATCTAATCATCTGTTGATGGGTATTTAGGTTGCTTTCATATCTTGGCTATTATAAATTGTGTTGCCATAAACATAGTATAGATCTTTATGAATTATTGGTTTGGTTGTCTTTGAATAAATACCCAGAAGTGCAA
>NW_006434236.1:0-2455 GCF_000325575.1 Pteropus alecto | reverse complement strand
TTTCCATGTAATATTTGAATTAATTATTTATTTTCAGGTAAGTAAAGCATTCTTTCAATCACTTTCTTGGGCCCGATTACATCAAGAGTAATATGACCCATCATTTCACTAAAAATGTCCCTTTTTATCAAAATTAGGAGCTTAGATTTGATAATATCTTTGTGAAAGTTATCCATCTATCACATTGTTTTCGCATATTTAACCCCATTGGAGAAACCAAATGTCGCGAAAATTGTTTTTTCCTAACAACTGATATATATTTGTTACATGGTCACAGCCTATCTTGTAGCTAATAATGTTTACCTTTTGATCTTCTGGAGACTCAGAGTCAGATGTTTGATTCAGCTATGCGATTGTACAAATTGAGTTCCACACACATGTATCATGATAGCTTTTTCTCTGGTTTAATTTTGATTGCTTAAAATAGAAATGGGACTATTTTTTCCAAGCTTATGTATATCTAAAGAATGAGGAAAGTTTAGGCCCTTGAAAGTAGATGAAAAGTGGCTCACCTACAAATAAAAATTTGAGGACTTTTTTTTACAGATTTTAAGCTAACGGACATGACACATTAAGAAAAATAGTTTATTATTCAGTGAATGTCCAAATCATTTTTTCTTTCTTAAATTCATTGGAGGTGCATATATCTCAAAGTCTGATCACATTCTAGTAGCATTACACATTTCTTTAATACCTGCATGTCTTTCAGATAATTAAATGTGTAACAATCCAGAGCATGATATGGAATATTATCTTTTGAGTCAAGCCTGAATTTTTGTAGCAGATTTTATATGTTGTAGAGCTGAGATAATTTTGTGTACTTTCCTATGTTATGTGTCAAGAACTGTATTTAGCATCATCTGCTAGAGATCTACCTGGAATATTGACACTTAATTTAAAGATCTCTGAATTTATTTTTGAAATTTAGGAATGCATTATAAGAAACAATTCAAAAGATATTTCAGGCAAATAATAAATACTTTTTTTTGTCTCAAAATATCTCGTAATTTCTTAAAACTCTAGATCACTTTGTGTTATACTGATCTGACACTATAACACAAATTTAAGCAAAGTGATTAAAATGAGCCTTAAAAAAAATAAGATATTGCCGATGAGGTATAAATTAGTACTATATTCTGGAAAAAAGTTTGGTATCATCTGTTAAGTGTGAACATACGCATATCCCCTTACTCAGAATTTCTACTAGGAATCAACAGTGCATAGAGTACATTAACCATAATATATTTGTGCAATGGAATCCTATAGAGCAATGAAAACTAATATGACTTCATGCAATGATTTCGGTAGATCTCAGAAACATCACGTGAGCAAATGAATTCAGGAAAACAAATCCAAATTTCCTAAGTCAAATTATATCGAGTTTTAAAACAGGAAATACTAATCCAATCAAAACAGTTGTTATTTTGTTTTTTTGTTTGAATAACAGTTGTTATTCATTGATCTCGATGTTAATTAATTCCAGAGATAGAATTTGAAAAATAAAATTATCAAAATGTGTATAAAGCTCTAAATCTATAGAAACAAAGAGAAAGTTAGTCAACATTATGGTGATTTTAAGCTTTTCATAGAAGATATAATAAAATAATTTTGACAAAAGTGGAGGAATTCCTATTTTTTCTGTTAGTTATTTTGTTCACTTAATATTAAGGAATTATCTAGTTTTAATGCTTGTTGAAACAGTAGTTTGTTATGATTTTTAACGAGGAAGCATGATTTGGGAAGATGGAGCACTCTTATTGGTAGCAGAGACTAGAGATGACAGTAATGAAGTATGGTAGGTTAGATTTGGAAGATGGGGTTGAAAGAGAGAATGCAAATTAGAATGTAAAAGCAGATGGGTTTATCTGGTTCTAGGTTTCAGAATCCAGAATGGTAAGCCAGAGAGTGGCCTGAGAATAAATTAATAAATGAGTGAGCGAGTGAGTGAGCGAGTGAGCGAGCGAGCGAGCGAGCAAGTAAGTAAGTAAGTAAGTAAATAAATAAATAAATAAAATAAGGAACATGTGTAAGCAGGAAATCAATGGTAGTCCTGCTTCTTCTCTCAATTACTAAGGGACCTAGGGAACATTTCATTTAAGACCATATGGATTAAAGCCTAATCAAAAGTTATAAATTTGCTAAATCCCAAGATTTTAAAGAATAAGGTTAATGAAAACAAAATATAAAGGCCATCAAAACAACATTTTAACATTTAAATCTACATCTTTCCCTTTTCCAAAGTGTGATGATGAAGACAAACCTACATTTTTATCTTTTCACCACTACTGGGCTGGATAACCTTGGACAAGTTTCTTTAATTCTCTAGGTGCCAGGTCTGCCATTGATGACAAAACTGTCTAACAAATTTCTTATGTATATAAATTAAAAAAATGTATATGAAGCCCTCAGTACAGTGCCTTGCTCCCTGAAATCTCCCAATAAATGTTCACAGTCA
>NW_006434235.1:0-831 GCF_000325575.1 Pteropus alecto | reverse complement strand
TCTTGGTGCATGATTCCCTTTATCATTATGAATCGCCCTTCAATATCTTGCTTTACCTTTTTTATTTCGAAGTCTGTTTCGTCTGATATTAGTGCTGCTACTCCTGCTTTTCTCTTGCCATTTGCTTGAAATATCATTTTCCACCCTTTCACTTTGAGTTTATATTTGTATTTGCAGCTGAGATGTGTCTCCTGGAGGCAGCATATGGTTAGGTTTTGTTTTTTGATCCAATCTGCAAATCTGTGCCTGTTTGTTGGTGAGTTCAGTCCATTTACATTTAGGGTGATTATTGAAATATGAGGTCTTTTTTTAGCCATTTTATCTTTTACTCTCTGGTAGCTCAGTGTTTTCATTGCTTCCTTGTCCTTGTATTTCTGTTTTTTTATTTTAGTTGGGTTTTGTGGGTTTTCCCTCTGGTTCTTCTTGTTTTATGTTGTATACTTCGGTTCTGAATCTTCGGTGTGTAGTTACCATTACGAATATGTAAAGGACAGTTTTTTATATCTATATATATCTCTATATATCTATACAGTTGTCCATTTTCCTTTGCATGTGCCTTATCTCCTTTTCCCTTTGTGAATTTGGATCTTTGAATCCTCCCCTTTTCAGTCATTGTTGTCTCAATTTGTCCCTATGTATGCTGAACACTCCTTACTATCTTGCTATAGCAATTCTCTTCTTATTGTTTAAGCTTATAATGCCCTGTTCGTATAATGCACTTCTCTGCTTCTATTTGCCTGATAGTCACCTTACTCTTAAGTATAATTTTTGTTGTTGTTATTTTGTTTGAGGTGAGCTGACCCCTTTCCATATTTCCTGTAGTGCAGGCCT
>NW_006434234.1:0-1021 GCF_000325575.1 Pteropus alecto | reverse complement strand
TTTTTTGGTGGAATCTTTAGGGTTCTCTGTATATACTGTCATGTCATTGGCAAATAACAAGAATTTTACTTCTTCTTTTCTAATTCAGATGCCTTTTATTTCTCTTTCTTGTCTTATTGCTGTGCCTAAGACTTTCAATACAGTGTTGAAGAGAAGTGGTGAAAGTGGGCATCCTTGTCTTGTTCCTCATCTTAAGGAAACGCCCTTAGCCTTTCCCCATTGAGTATTATGTTAGCTGTAGGTTTGTCATGTATGGCCTTTATTATGTTGTAGTATGTTCCCTCTATTCCCACTTTGCTGAGAGTTTTTATCATAAATGGATGCTAGATTTTGTTGAACACTTTTCATCTATTGATACGATCATATGATTTTTATCTTTTGTTTTGTTAATGTGGTGTATCACATTAATTGATTTGCAGATATTGAACCAAGCTTGCATTCCAGGAATAAATGCATCGTGATTATGTATAATATTTTTAATGAAATGCTGAATTCAGTTTGCTAATATTTTGTTGAGGATTTTGCACAATTTTTAAAGAACTTCTTTAAGTATACAGCTGCATACTAGTCTACAGATTAGTATATACGCACAGTAAAATAATAAAGACTCTATAAACCTCAATTTTTGACCTTACCCTCTGCCACACTCTAATATTCTAATGTTCTATTACATAGAATGCTACAGTTACTGGTATACTGTCCCATCTCTGTCAATACTTCTTATTCATGTATTTATCTTATCTCCTCTATTAATGAGCTTAAATATATCTCTCATATCACTTAGAAGAGTAGAACCTTAAAAGTTAAATAAGTATAGTAATCTTTATTAAATTATTGTAAATTCTGTCATAACTTATGCTTTTAGATTATTTCATTATGTATATGTTTAGAGGATCTGAGAAAAGAAAATAGGTTATATTCCCAGGAAGAGGATACTGGATTTCAGAGAATTTCAGCTATCGATTCAATGATGCATGGCTATTTAGTATCAGAGCTAGGTCTATGTTGTGTATCATTAAAT
>NW_006434233.1:0-1057 GCF_000325575.1 Pteropus alecto | reverse complement strand
ACACAAGGACAAGGAAGTGATGGAAACACCGAGCTTCTAGAAAGCAAAAGATAAAAATGGCTAAAAGAAGACCTTATATTTCAATAATCACCCTAAATGTAAATGGACTGAACACACCAATGAAAAGGCACAGAGTTGAAGAATGGATTAAAAAACAAAATCCAAACATATGCTACCTCCTGGAGACACATCTCAGCTCCAAAGGCAAATATAGACTCAAAGTGAGAGGGTGGAAAATGATATTTCAAGTAAATGGCATTCAGAGAAAAGCAGGAGTAGTGGTACTAATATCAGATGAAACAGACTTCGAAATAAAAAAGGTAAAGAAAGATACTGAGGGACACCTCAAAATGATAAAGGGAATCATGCACCAATCATGCACCAAGAAGACATAACACTTATTAATCTCTATGCTCTCAATCAGGGAGCCCCAAAATATGTAAAGCAAGTACCACAGAACTAAAGGGAGAAACAGACCAAAACACTATCATAGTAGGGGACCTAAATACCCCACTGTTGGATACAGACAGATCATCCAAACAGAAAATCAACAAGGAAATAACATTCCTAAATGACACATTAGACCAACAGGACATAATTGACATTTACAGATCCTCCCATCTGAAAACAGCTGCTTATACATTCTTCTCTAGTGCATATAAAATATTCTCAAGAATTGATCACATACTGGGACACAGAGATAGCCTCAACAAATATAAGAGGGTTAAATCATACCAACCATATTCTTGATCATAATGCTTTAAAACTAGAAATCAACTGCAGAAAAAAATCAGGAAGAACCACAAATACATGGAGATTAAAAAACATGCTACTGAAGAATAACTGGGTCAGAGAAGAAATAAAAAGATCAAGAGATACATAAAAATGAATGATAATGATAGTACAACGTACCAAACTTTTGGAACATGGCAAAAGCGGTCATAAGAGGAAAGTTCATATCATTACTGGCCTATCTCCAAAAACAACAAGAAGCCCAAATAACCAAACTAATTCTTCATCTTAAAATAACTAGAAAAGGAAGAACAAATGAAGCCTA
>NW_006434232.1:0-461 GCF_000325575.1 Pteropus alecto | reverse complement strand
AATTTTCCTCTGAAAAATGGCCTATTCGTTCATTTAGGAAATGTTACTGCTTCCTTACTATTTTGTAAAAAGCTTACACTTTTAAACCTATTAACTTTTTTCATCATGTATACTGCCAAGGATTTTTCTCATTTGTCTTTTTTTCCCCTTAACATGACTGTTTTCTTTTGAAGGTTAAGTATTCAAATAGAGTGCATGAATTTCGTTGGGTTTTATGTTATAATTATACCAATGAAAAATTTCAAAAATTATATTTTCTCTAATTTTTTAACATCTGAAAGAAATCAGTTTTGGTTTTCTAAAATGAATGAAGCAACATGCTTAACAACATACTCTCCCAAAATTATATGACACATTAACATTTCTTGAATAATCCATCTTTTTCCCATAATATACAATATATTGTAATTTTTGTCATGGACAATCTATAAACTTTGGGTAGTGTTACTAGAAAAAAAAAT
>NW_006434231.1:9907-12420 GCF_000325575.1 Pteropus alecto | reverse complement strand
TTTCTCTTCTTGTTACTGACCATGAAACACTCTCTGCCATGAGAGGGAAAAAATTTTTTCATTGTTTTTGTCCATTTTAAATTTTAGATATTTTGAATGGTAATATTGTACTCTTTTCTGTTCTTATCACAAAAAAAAAAAAAAAAACTGTACTCGAACACTTGACAAATTGCATGCCAGGCAGTGATGGTATGAGTATGGGGACACAACATCAGAACTAAGTTGTCAAGGAGGCTGATAGGAAGGCATATGCCTAGAGAAAGGCAGGCTTGCTCCATGTTCTCCTCAGAGCAGGTATCAGTGAGTGGGCAGTGAAGTGGACATGAGAACACAGTCTTGATTTTTAGGGATACATACTTTGAGAGCTGGAAGAAATCTGGAGATGGATATTCTTCACTAAGGAAATAGAACACTTTTCCTGGTCTTCTTATAAAGTGGAAATTGGAGAAAAGGTAGGACTAGAAACCAGACAGCCTCAAGCTAGTCGGTTGTTCTTTCAGTTAATTAATCCATTCCTCACTTTAAGCAATGAGCTGACCTAGGCATATGCAGATGAGCAGTCATAGTCCTTGACTTAAAGGAGCACACTGTCCGGATAAGATGGCAAATATTACAGAGTGCTATGAGGTGATGAGGAGGGGTTAACAGGTTACCTGAGATTGGGCTGGTGAGGGTTGGGAGTGCGGACTCTGGAAAGGAAATCCTACGGGAGCACCATAGAAAGAATCCTACCTACTAGACCCAGCAAGCTCTATGTTTTGTCCTGATCTCTCTCTCTCTCTCTCCCCCCCTTTCACACACACACACACACACACACACACACAAACACACACACACAAAAACACACACACACACACGTGAGCATGCACAACTTGTTTTACTCAGAACTAAATGAACGTTATCATTTTCATCACAAGGAATCAATATGATCAAGAATATGTGGAGGAAAAATAAAACAAGAGAGCCCTCATAGAACCTCAGCTCCAGGGTTTCTCAGATTCTTTGGAACATAATGCATGGAAAGATAAAATATCTTTTATTAATAAAACTCAGGGATTTACCAAATCAAAAACATTTCTTACTTTCAGGAAATCTTGCATTTCTATCAAAGCGCTGAACCGAAAATTATAATGGCATGAGGCTCAGATAATGGCATGGGTTTAAAACCCACAATGGCAAATCAGAGGCCAATCCTGGCTTCGCCCAGGACTTTCTGTCATGGCTAAGGTCACATCTACATTCAGTTTATCCCTCCAACACACCACGTAATTCCAGTAGAAGTAACCAGATGGGCTTAGAGAATGTTGGATTACGAAGGTTCTCAAAGACACTGTGGTAGCTATTGACAACTTTTTAGCTTCATCATATTCCTTCTTTTCCTTTAAACTTATATTAAAAGTGATTTTAAATGCCACTGATTTACTATTTAAAATCATATAATGTTTTCCAGACCATCTTATGGGCAAAGAAATTTTTAACAATTTTCTAAAATTTAATATTGTTAGAAAATTTATAAAACTGGACCAAGGACCCTAAATAATACATATTTAGAATACTATTATGTCTGGCCTCTTAGCTAATGACTGTAATTTTAATTTTAAGTGCTATTTAATGAATATAAATATATCTTTGTTTAATAACATAGGCACTGCTGTAATTTAAACTGGAGACTTTTCTTTCCTTATACTGAAACCATTAGTAGAAAAAGAAAAGAAGACAAAAAAAATAAAGCAGAATGCAGTGATGTCAGAACTCACTCAGGACCTAACTTTCAGATCTTTTGGAATGTTCAACACAAGCATTAATAAAGTGGAGTCTGTGAAAGGCATGGGAGAGGCTCTGGGGTTGGCATGGAGAAATCACTTCCCTCTTCCAAGTCCATGGCCTTATGTCCACCCCTATAGGAACTACCTTTATTCTAAATTCCTTCAAAAATCAATGTCTCTTTTCCTTTTACTCCAAATTGTAGCATCTATTGTTCCTCAACAGAATCCATAATGCAAATAAATTATTACTGTTTTAAGCCAATGAGATTAGGGGATTATTTCTTTCTGGAGTAAAACTATCTTATCCTTACTAATTAAATCACCTTCCATGCCTAAGCAACATACTAATGAAATTAGCACTCAAGATAAGGGAGGTTGCAAGCCTTGCGCAATGGGGTCTAGAGCTGTAGCTAGAGAGAGTGTTAGTCATGAGGAGCCTTTGAGGCAAGTTATGCAGAGAAAGCCTTGGCAGGCTATTTGAACTTGTAGTTGGAGCTGGCTCAAGCCATGGGGAGTCTTAGGGGCAAGTTATACTGGGACTTCTTTGGAAGGTCTTAAATAACACATAAAATCAGATGAATTTAACAGATATTTTGAGAACACTCGGCCTCAAATCAGAATACACATTTTTTTTTCAAGTGCACATGTAACATTTTCTGGGATAGACCACATGTTAGGCCACAAAACAAGTCTCAGTAAATTTAAGAAGATTTAAATCATATCAAGCATCTTTTCAAAACACACAGC
>NW_006434231.1:4500-8852 GCF_000325575.1 Pteropus alecto | reverse complement strand
AACATTTTCTGGGATAGACCACATGTTAGGCCACAAAACAAGTCTCAGTAAATTTAAGAAGATTTAAATCATATCAAGCATCTTTTCCAACCACACAGTATAAATCTAGTTGTTACAACGGCATTGGAAAATGAATACAGCTATCCACAGGCTAGATATGGCCTGCTGTTGAGAAATTTCACATAAAACCTTGAAAACCCAGAAGGTCTGTAAAAATTGGTCTACATTTGCACATAGAAGCAGTACTCTAGAGCTGAATCATGGCCCCCTCTTCCAACATAACAAGTTGTTCTCTAGGTCATCATAGTTCACATTACCCACCTATTTCAGTTGTCTATTTACCCATGTAGCTACTACACGTACTTAATTTGCAACATAGGTCTAAGCATGAAATCGAAATAGCCTTGCAAAGTTGACAAGACTCTTAACATTATGTAAGAACAGTAGAATAATTCCAATGTGGCCAAAGAATATCCTGGAGATGGTAGAGTCTATAGGTTGTCCTGTTGAGTTTTCCATGTCAAGAGAAGAGTGAAGGGCTATAGCTACGAGTAGCAGCTGAAGGAGTCTCACATTCAGAAATTAGAGACAATGTAACAGCGACCTCTGAGGATAAGAACAACTAAAGATAGGAGGAATGAGGACATCTCACTGGGTGCCAACAGTTACCCTTTCCCCATGCTTTGACAATATACAAATAAGCTTCCCAGAATTTAGGAATAACAACACCATGGAAAAATGGAACCCTAAATTGACTAAGGTTAATTTTACTCTAGAGTGATGGAGAATATAGTAAAATCCTTTAAAAAACAATTAATGGGGTACATACAACACAATCATGGAAAAGAAGGGGCTGCATTAAATGAGCTTAATGAAAATAGATTTTGGTTCATCTATTATGTTAAAACAAAGCACAAAAATAAAGGTGAAAATTATAGCGTAAATCAATATACTGAACAGAAAAATCCTATGTTATCATGAGACAGATTTTTTCTACATTTCATATTCATCCATAAAAGAGAATATAAAAAATAAAAAACTTTAACTCACATCTCCTTCCTTCTTTGACATCAGGAACAAGGCAAAATTACAAGAACACTAAAATAAATATAAACATGTAAAGACTAAACAACATACTACTATACAGTCAATGGGTTAATGAAAAAAATCAAGGTGGAAATCAAAAAATATATTGATACAAATTAAAAAACACTCAGTGATTCAAAATTTTTGGGATACCACAAAATCAGTTCTAAGAGGGAAATTCAAAGCAACACAGGCCTACCCCAAGAAACAAGAAAAATCTCAAATAAACAATCTGAGCTCATACCTAAATGAATTTGAAAACAAAGAACAACAAAACCCAAAGTGAGAAGGAAGAAAATAATAAAGATCAGAGCAAAAGCATATAAAACAGGGTCTAAAAATAAAACAATAGAAAAGATAAATGAAACTAAGAATCGGTTCTTTGCAATGATAAATAAAATAGATAAACCTTTAGCCAGACTAATAAAAAAAAGAGAGAGCATAAATAAATAAAATCAGAAATGAAAGAGAAGTGATACCACAGAAATAAAAAGGGTCATAAGAGAATACTATGAACGATTATATGCTAACAAATTGGACAACATAGAAGAAATAGATAAATTCCTAGAAACATATAATCTTCTAAGACTGAATCAAGAAGAAACAGAAAATCTGAACAGACTGATTATCAGAAATGAAATTGAATCAGCAACCAAAAAACTCCCAACAAACCAATGTCCAGGACCAAATGGCTTCACATGTGAATTCTACCAAGCATTTAAAGGAGAATTAATACCAATCCTTCTTAGACTATTCCAAAATATTGAAAAGGGAGAAAAGCTTCCAAACTCATTCTATGAGGCTAACATTACCCTGATACCGAAACCAAAGAGACAACAACAAAAAAAGAAAATTACAGGCCAATATCCCTGATGAACATAGATGCAAAAATCCTCAACAAAATATTAGCAAACCCAAATCAACAATACATTTAGAGGATCATATACCATGATCAAGTGGGATTTATTCCATGGATGCAAGGATGATTTAATACCTGCAAATCAATGCAATACACCATAAAAACAAAATTAAGGACGAAAATCATATAATCATCTCAATAGATACAGAAAGAACTTTAGACAAAATTTGACATCCATTTATGATAAAAACTCTCAACAAAGTATTTACAGAAAGAACTATACCTCGACATAATAAAGGCCATATATGACAAACTCACAGCTAATATCAACTCAATTCTAAGATCAGGAAAAAAGACAAGGATGCTCACTCTCATCACTCTTGTTCAATATAGTACCAGAAATCTTAGCCACAGCAATCAGACAAGAAGAGGAAATAAAAGGTATCTAAATTGGAAATGAAGAAGTAAAATTGTTACTATTTGCAGATCACACGATACTATATATAAAAAGCTCTAAAGAGTCCACCAAAAAACTATTAGAACTAACAAATGAATTCGCTATAGTTGTAGGATACAAAATTAATATTGAGAAATATTTTGTGTTTCTATACACAAATAACAAAGTTGCAGAAAGAGAAATTAAGAAAACAATTCTATCTACAACTGCATCAAAAAGAATAAAATATAGATGGGGGGGCATGGCATAGATGATAGAGGCTTTATTCATCCCTCTTGCAACCAAATCAAAGTTGTGACACAAATATAGAGCAAACAGTAAAAAAAAGTTGCCTGGGATCTAGAAAAACAAAAACACTACAACTAAGGAGGGAAATAATTAATCAGCCTGTAATGGTAGAAGGTAGGAGAGAGTGAAGACAAGAGGCTGACCTGTCCCCAGCGTCTGAACGGGACGGAGGCTGTGGCAGAGGCAGCAGCAGCAGCAAATGCCCCTTAAAGAGGTCGTGTCCGCAAGTGGATTTTCACAGTAACGGACCTGCTCGCTCTGAGCACCTGTGTTGGGTCGGCTGTGCAGGGGCATGAAGGACTTACAGGGGGACACTGAGTGTCAGAGTGAAGGCCAGAGGCGAGGCTTTCTCCCAGACAGAAGTGCCAGCAGTATCCATTGTTCCTCTGTTGAGCCCGCCCCGCTCCTAGTGTGCAGTCACAGTGCTACCATAGCGGAGACATCATCAAACTGGGTAACAGAGGTTGCTCTGCTCAGAGGATTTCCTGAAACTCCAGTTTCCTCAACTCATAACCCTACCCAAGCTACATTCAGTTGTGTCCTTAGTGAGTCCTGTGCTCCTTACTGAGCCAACCCCCAAACTCACACTGGAGGCAGCTGGCCTCAGTTTCTGGCATGGCTTCTTGAGGCAACTATAAGCACAGCATCTATGGATTGCTTGCTGAATCTTAATTGGTAGCCCTGGAGGGGCACAGGCTGGGCCTCAATTTGGCCTGCAGCTGAACCCCTCTCAGGACAATGTCACTGGACACCTACCACACAAAGCCATGCCAATAAGACCAGGAGACTTAGGAGCTTGGCTTAGTACATAGAAACAGACACAGAAAGGCAGCCAAAATGGGAAGACAAAGAAGCAGAAACCAAATGAGAGAACAGAACAGAGATCCAGGAATAATGGAGTCAAGCAATCTAACAGATGCAGAGTTCAAAACACTAGTTATGAAGATGCTCAGTGAACTTAGGGGGAGTGCAGATGAATTCAATTGGAACTTAAACAAAGAGATAAAAAATATAAAAAAGAAAATGGAAATTATAAAAGGGAACCAGTCAGAAATGAAGAAAACATTATCTGAGATGAAAAGTATATTAGAGGGAATGAACAGAGTGAATAAAGAAGAGGACTGAACCACCAATATAGAGGATGGGGAAGCCAAGGACACTCAATCAGAAGGTCAAGAAAATAGAAGTCAAGACTATAGTATTAATTTAAGGAGCCTGTGAAACACTATTAAATGTAAAAATATTCATGTCATAGGGGTACCTGAAGGAAAACAAGAAATTGAAGAGCTATTTGAAGAAATAATGATGGAAAACTTCCCTCATCAGGTGAAGGAAATAGACATACAACCCCACGAAGCTCAGAGAGTCCCAAGAAAGAGGAAGGCAAAGAGGCCCACACCAAGACACATCATAATTAAAATGCCAAAGCTTAAAGCCAAAGAGAGAATCTTAAAAGCAGCAAGAGAAAAGCAGTTAGTTACCTACAAGGGAGCACCCATAAGACTGGCAGCTGATTTCTCAAAAGAAACTATACAGGACAGGAAGGCTTGGCACAAAATATTCAACGTGATGAAAACCTGGTATCTACAATCAAGAATACTTTTCCAGCAAACTATCATTTAGAGTTGAAGGACAGATAAAGAGCTTCTCACACAAACAACA
>NW_006434231.1:0-4436 GCF_000325575.1 Pteropus alecto | reverse complement strand
ACTGAGTGGCTGAATGGATAAGAAAACAAGACCCCTACATATACTGCCTACAAGAGACTCACTTCAGATTAAAAGACACACACAGACTGGAAGGAGATGGAAAAAGGATATTACCTTGATGGACCTAGAGGGTATTGCACTGAATAAAATGGGTTGGATAGAGAAAGACAAATATCACATGATTTCACATATGTGTGGAATCTAAAGAACAAAATCAACAACAACAAAAGCAGAAATAAACTCATAGATACAGAAAATATTTTGAAAGTTACTAGACAGGAGGGGAGTTGAGGAAAATGGCACAAAAAGGCAAAAAATTTTAAGTGGTACAAATAGATAGTTGCAGAATAGACTTGGAGATGTAGAGTGTAGCACGGGGAAGATGGTTAATAATATTGTAATCAATATGTAATATATGTAATCAATATGTACTAGATTTAGTAGGGTGATTTTTTTGCGAGTTATATTGGTCTCTGATCACTGTTCTGTACAACTGAAACTGGTATATTATTGTATGCCAACTATAATTTAAAAAAACTCACTGAATTGTACAATATAAATACTAGCAACTAATTGTCTATTAAATTTCAATAAAGCTGGGGAGAGGGGGGAGAGAAAAAAAGAATAAAATATCTAGGAATAAATTTAACCAAGAGGGTAAAAAGTTCCATACTTGGAAAACTATAAGACACTGATGAAAGAAATTGAAGATGAAACAAATGGAAGGATATATTGTGCTCATGCACTGGAAGAATTAGTATTGTTAAAATGTCCATATTACCCAAAGTAATCTACAGATTCAATGCAATAACTATCAAAATACCAATGGCATTTTTCACAGAACTGGAATAAATTATCCTAAAATTTATATGGAACTACAAAAAACCCTGAACAAGAAAATAAATCTTAAGAAAGCAGAACAAAGTTGGAGGTATCATACTCTCTGATTTCAAAGTATATTATAAAGCTATAGTAACCAAACTGTATGCACAAAAACAGACACATAGTTCAATGGAACAGAATAGAGAGCCCAAAAATAAATCCACACTTATAGGGTCAATTAATCTACAACAAAAGAGGCGATATTATACAATGGGGAAAAAACAGTTACTTCCAGAAATGGTGTTCAGAACAATGGATAGATACTCGAAAAAAATGAAACTGGACCACTTTCTTGTAGTACACATAAAAATAAACTCAAAATGAATTACTAACTTAAATGTAAGATCTGAAACCACAAAACTCCTAGAAGAAAACGTAGGCAGTAAAGGCTTTGAAATCTGTCTTAGCAATATTTTTTAGGATACGTCCCTTTTGGCAAAGGCAACAAAAGCAAAAATAAACAAATGGGACTATATCAAACTAAAAAGCTTTTGCACAGCAAAAGAAATCATCAAGACAAAAAGGCAACCTACTGAAAAGGAGAAGATATTTGCAAATGATATATCTGATAAAGAGTTAATATGCAAAATATATAAAGAACTCATTCAATTCAACATCAAAAAAAACAAACAATCCAATTAAAAAATGGATAGAGGATTTAAATAGACATTTCTCCAAAGAGGACATACAGATAACCAACAAATACATTAAAAGATGTTCAACATCACTAATTATTAGAGAAAAGCCAATCAAAACCACAATGAGATATCACCTCACACCTGTCAGAAGGTTATTATCAAAAAGACAACAAATAACAAGTGTCAGTGAGGATGTGGAAAACAGGTAACCCTGGTGTACCATTGGTAGGATAAATTAGTGCAGCCATTAATGAAAACAGTATGGAAATTTCTCAAAAAATTAAAACTACAACTACCACATGAACCAGACATTATACTTGTGGGTATTTATCTGAAGAAAAGGAAAACAGTAATTCAAAAAGATGTATGCTCTCCTACGTTCATTGCAGCATTACTTAAAATAGTCGAGATATGAAAGCTAACTAGGTGTCTATCGATAAATGAATGGATAAAGATGTGCTATACATACCTGGTGGAAAATTACTCAGCCATAGAAAAGAATAAAACATAGATGAATCTAGAGAGTATTATGTTAGGTGAAATAAGAGAGAAGAAGACGAATACTATATGATTTCACTTATATGTGGAATATAAAAAACAAAACAAGAACAAACTCATAAATACAGAAGACAAACTGATGACTGCCGGTGGGAGGGGAAACTGGGCAGAAAAAGGTAAGGGATTAAGAAGTACAAACTACCAGTTATAAAATTAGTCACAGGGATATAATGTACAGCATAAGGAATAGAGTCAATAATATTGTAATAACTATGTACTGTGATAGGTGGTTACCAGACTTATTTTGGTGATCACTTAGTAAGGTATATAAATGTTGAATTACCATGTTGTACATCAGAAACTATATAATATTGTATGTTATATGGCAAGTACAATTTTAAAAAGTTAAGGGAGGTTTTACTGGAAATCTAATTGAGGCTATGGATTTCTTGAGTCGATTCCTTCCGATTTCGTTGTTTATTCTTTTCCCTGTCTTAAAGTAAAATAGTTTTAATTATCACACATTGATTTGGCCAATTTGTAATAAGATATGGAAAGACTTTAACTCTCCCTCTCTAGGTCACTGCCTGGAATATCAGACTGCAAGTCTCTGTGATGACTCCTATAGTGTTATTTCTGACAGGTTCTCAGTAGTCTATGAGAATGTAATTATTGGACTCATTCCAAGCATTTATGTGACAAAATTTCTTAACAAAACTGACACTGATTGGCAGGCTTGTTTGCAGCTGTAAATAGAGCCAGAACTAGAAGCACTGGAATTTAATGATTCTGTTTGATACTGGCCTTTGTGAGTAGAAAGGTGGGACACATGTACTCACCTACTTTTCCCATATGATATTTCTTCTTCAAACTGAAAATATTCTCATCAGGAGTAGAAAGTTCTTTTCTTTAACCCATTCTCCATTTAGGAAAAAAAAAAAAGTGCAGCTCGCCACCAGCATTAATTTTACATAAACATGTTTGGATTTGGCTGAACCAAATTTGACTGATTTTCAATGTGAAAATAAAATATAAAAACTGTTTTGGAGTTATATCTAAACAGAACTTGTCTCTAATTCTAATGTAACAGAAATGTATACATAAATCGGTTCATCAAATGAATCTTCGGCTAATTGTTGGAGAACGAACATCATATGTAGGAATTCTATGTTTCCTAGGATTTGACATTTTCAGTGATCAAGAATTACTATATTTTGTAAATGGAAATACTACTACTAAAAAAAGAATGCTACAAATAGAATGATGTCATTTGTTTCCAAAGACTATCAATATACTAAAGCGATGCAAAAATAATAATGAAAGTGAGATATTTCCTGGTAAACTTTGGGGGTAAAGTTAGGACTGTAGTCCACAAATTATCTCAGAGTAAATGCTGCAGCCACAATCACTGCCAACAAGTATTCTCAGGACAAACAGGAAATGAGTTAAAAAAAAATCAGAGCTCTTGTTCCAGTAGCTTTCTGGAAACTCAGCACATCAATGTGCATGGGTTTACAGTTAGGACTATCTTAGCCCAAAGTCCTAAAGTGTATTCACTCTTAACATTCACGCCTATATTTGTCAATGTCTGGTCTATATTAATTTCTAGTCCTGTGTGGCTAGTGTTAGACTCTCACATTATCTTCTCAGCAGTTACATCGTCTCTTTTTCTCTATCTAACTTTATATTCCTAGTACCCCAAAATAAAGGAGAGGCAGCCTGATTTCCAGTTTAACATTGGTAGTAACAATAGAAATTAAGTTGGGAAATTCATGAAGCATAATGTGTTCAGTAAACTTGTGCTCTTATTTCTGTCTGTGATCCTCAGAAAACAATAAGTTCAATAAGATTAAGTCATTATGTTTTCCCCTAAACAATCCCTCCTTTTAGATTGATTGACTTAGTGGAAATTTCTTCCCTCCAGGTAGATATTAGTTCCTAACCAGAGCCAACTTTGAATCTTTCTGTCTCCTTGCATGGACACAAAATTCCCTTCATGGAAGTTCTACGATATCTTCCAGGATTATTCTTCTTTCTTTAAAGGTCAGTATCCCCTGCTAGGCTGTGGATTGCAAAGATAGAACCATCACTTGTGTGCCTCAATGTCACCAGATGCTAGGAGAGGGCCTGTGGACTGGAAAGTTCTCAATAAATGGCTGTTGAATGCCTCTAGTATCTCCTCCTATGCATCTTCATTCGTACCATTATGTTAAAATCCTTAAAGCTGAGCTCCATTCATGAAACTCTACTGGTTAGAAACACTCACTGACATTATCATATTGCTCAAAAAATAGGTGCAGACTCCTTAGCCTGATATGCAAAAACATTCCTAACCTGCACGGATTCCCAAACCTTTCCCAAATCACTGCTCCAGAAAATCCACAACAAAGTTCAACTCTACTACTTGCTTTTCTCCTA
>NW_006434230.1:0-969 GCF_000325575.1 Pteropus alecto | reverse complement strand
TAGTCCAAACCTTGTGGCGCAAGACAAGTGATTTTCTAGTGAGTCGAAATTCCTTTTTCCCTTAAAACTTTAAAGTAGCTTCATGGGTTCCATGCCTTCCTTTCTCTTCATTGGAACTTGTCTTCATACATTTCTCTCTGGCATAGATTCCTTTGTCCTTCTTTTAGGGTCTCCATCCCCAACTTATATATAATGCCATTTCCTTTAGGATTACTTTTCCATCTGAATGCTCTTACAGAGCTACTGACATTTATGTTTTCATGTGGTTCAGGGCTTCTGCTTGTTTTCCTCTTTGTGAACAGATACTGGTAGAAAATGGTACAAAAGCAGGGCACCACCTTCTCATGGAAGCCAGGGACCTGGTCCTTAAGGTAAAAGTCTTTCCCTTCTCCCTCCTCCCCTGCCACCGCCAACCACCACCACTACCTCTGTCACCAATTACAGGTACTCCCTTGAAAACTGAAAAGACTGTCATACAATGGTAAGGGTGACTCAGGATAGTAGACATGTAAAGTCATTATAATGTAGGGTAGTGGTTGGCAAACTAGAGCCTGTGGATCAAATCTGGCCTGCCACTTATGTCTGTATGAGCCAGGCTTATCCGAGTGTCTGTTGTGTATGGCTACTTTCACAGTACAAATGGCAGTTGAATAGCTGGGACAGATACATATTTTGCCTACTCTCTGGGCCTTTTAAAAAAAGTTTGCAGACCCCTGATCTGGGACATTGCTGAGCCAAAAACCTTATCACTCTGGGACTGTATGAATAAGTGTATAATCATAAATATAATTGTCCTGGGGTGGGATTTTTTTGAGAACGGAGTTGCTGACAAGGAGAACACCATCTTATGGGCCAAGTTCCTGCCTTTCTTGGTGCAAAGAGAAAGTTTTTTGTTTGGAGTATTAGAGAAATTGCAAACTTAATTCAAAGAATGTAGTTAATAATTACCAGAATTGAATGTTAAAGGAA
>NW_006434229.1:0-2549 GCF_000325575.1 Pteropus alecto | reverse complement strand
ACCATAAAACTTCTAGAAGAAAACATAGACAGTAACCTCTCTGATATTGCAACTAGTAACTTCTTTTTGGACATATCTACTCGGGCATGAGAAACAAAAGAAAAAATAAACAAATGGGGCTACAACAAATTAAAACTTTTTATAGCAAAGGAAACCATCGACAAAATGAAAAGACAACTTACTGAATGAGAGAAGATATTCGCTTACAATACATTCAATAAGGGATCGATATTCAAAATATAAAAGGAACTCACATAACTTAACACAAACAAACAATACAATTTAAAAGGGAGTAGAAGATATGAATAGATATTTCTCCAAAGAAGAAATACAGATGACCAATAAACATATGAAAAGATGATCAAAGTCACTAATCATCAGAGAAATACAAATTAAAACCACAATGAAATATCACCTCACACCTGTCAGAATGGCTATCATCAAAAAATCAAAGAACAACCAGGGTTGCCAAGGATGTGGAGAAAAAGGAACCCTCATACTTTGTTGGAGGGATTGCAAATTGGTATAGCTACTGTGAAAAACAGTAGCTCCTGTTGGCTACTCTGGTGGCTCCTCAAAAAATTAAAAATGAATATACCTTTTGACCCAGCAATTGCACTTCTGGATATTTATCCAAAAAAAAAAACAAAAACAATAATTTATAAAGCTCTATGCACCCATATGTTCATGGCAGCACAATTTACAATGGCCAAGATATGGAAGCAACCTAAATGCCCATCAACAGATGAGTGGATAAAGAAATTATGGTTCATATATACAATGGAATATTACTCAGCCATAAAAAAATGAAATCCTACCATTTGCAAAGACATGGATGGACCTAGAGGTTATTATGCTGAGTTAGACAAATAAGTCAGACAAAGAAAGATAAATACCATATGATTTCATTTATATGCAGAATCTAAGGAACAAAAAGAACAAACTAATCATAAATAGACTCGCAAATATAGTGGACAATTTGGTGATGGACAGAGGGGAGAGGGGTTGGGAGCTGGGAGAATGGGGCAAAGGGTTAAAGAAGTACAAATTAGTAGTCAATAGTTTGTCACGGGGATGGAGAGCATGGTAGAGGGAATGCAGTTTGCATTAATACATTGGCTAGGTGGAGGGTCAGGGGAGGGAGGGAGCAATTGGTGGAATCATTTTATGAATTATATAGATATTGAATCAGGATACTCTATACATAAAACTATTTTAAATAAATGACTTTAAAAAAAGAAAGACAAATAGCCAAGACATACCTGAAGAAAAAATCAAAATGGGGTGACTTAAAATATATAATAAAATTAGAGTAATGAAGATAAACTAATGAACCAAATAGAAAGTACTAGTCAATCAAATATATATAAAGAAATGATTCAGAAAAATCTAGCATTGCAAATGATTGAGAAAATAAAGGTTGTTCAAATAAGTGGAAGAAAGTAAAATCAGAGAGTGACATCAGAAACATGGTAGAGCGAGATGTTCCCAGATCTCTCCTCTTGAAACAATAAGCTGAACATCTAAAACTCACCAAAAAACACCCAAACTGCACATCAGCACATCTGAACGTGAATTCTGTGCATAAGAGCTACCACAGGTCAGTCAGTACCCTGGGAGTTGGACGGCGGACTGGCAGAAACAAAGAAGCTGTCTCTTGCAGCTGGAGCTCACTGTAGGAGGATGAGAGAGGGGAGAAGGTGTGGTGAGTTCCCTGAACAGCCTTGCCTGGGAGAGCTGTGAGCTCCATGCAGCCCATGGCAGTGCCCAGGTATCAGGGCAGAAAGTAGAGAACTGGGGATGGCAGAAAAGCGGGGACAGCAAAGAAACAACAGTTAATTTTTACCAGTCACAGTTGCAAAACTGAGGCTGAGCCACAGCCCTCATTCCCCAACATAGAGGGCCCCTCTCCCCAAATCCTCCAAGACCAAACACCATGGAACCCAGGAGAATCTGAGCAAATGCTACCTAAACTCGCTAACACTGACAAGGATTGAGACTGAGGGTAGCGAGCATCATTAAACATCTATAAAGAAAAAAGAAGGAATTATTGAGGCTTTATATAAAGAAGAGATCCAAGAGACTTAGACACCACCTACTAGAAACCAAAAGAAAAGTGCCTTCTTTGCAGCAGGCTAAAGAGAGACCTTTGTATAATAAATCTTCTTTCTGGAAAAACAGCAGAATACATTTCCATTAGTGCCCAGGCAGAGAAATAGTCTATTCAACACCATGAACAACCAAGGTTACCAACGACAGCCTCTACAACAAACACACTGAGAAGAAAGAAAACAGAAATGAAGAAAAAGAAAACAAATGAACAAAACAAGAACTGTGCCTTGTGAGGACCGATGATAATAATGTGCCAGGTATTGACAAATTAATATTAACCCAACCCTTAGCACATAAAGCAAAAAAAAAAACAAAACAAAACAAAACAAAACAAAACAAGGAGATCAGCAGAATGAGTTTTTTAGCAAAGACATTGAAACCCTCGTAAAGAACCGAATAGTGGTCTACGGCCATGCTATCCTGAACAAGCCTGATCC
>NW_006434228.1:0-1280 GCF_000325575.1 Pteropus alecto | reverse complement strand
TCTAATACTGATGATTTCTTTCCTTCTGCTGACTTCATTTGGCTTCATTTGTTCTTCCTTTTCTAGTATTTTAAGAGGAAGCATTAGGCTGTTTATTTGGGCTCATTCTTGTTTTTGGAGATAGGCCTGTAATAATATGAACTTTCCTCTTATGACAGCTTTTGCTGTGTCCCAAAAGTTTTGATATGTTGTACTATCATTATCATTCATTTCTATGTATCTCTTGATCTCTCTTTTTATTTCTTCTCTGACCCAGTTATTCTTCAGCAGTATTTTGTTTAATCTCTATGTATGTGTGAATCTCTCCACTTTCTTTTTACGGTTGATCTCTTGTTTCAAAGCATTATGATCAGAGAATATGGTTGGTATGATTTCAACCCTCTTATATTTGTTGAGGCTATATCTGTATCCCAGTATATGGTCTATCCTTGAGAATGTTCCATGTGCACTAGAGAAGATTGTATAAGCAGCTGTTTGGGGATGGAAGGCTCTATAAATGTCAATTATTTCCAATTGGTCTAATGTATCATTAAGGATGTTATTTCCTTATTGATTTTCTGCTTGGATGATCTGTCCATATCTGACAGTAGGGTATTTAGGTCCCCTACTATGATAGTGTTTTGGTCTGTTTCTCTCTTTAGTTCTGTTAGTAATTGCTTTACATATTTTGGGGCTCCCTGATTGGGAGCATAGATATTAATAAGTGTTATGTCTTCTTGGTGCATAATTCCCTTTATCATTGTGAAGTGTCCCTCAATATCTTTCTTTACGTTTTTGATTTCGAAGTCTATTTTGTCTGATATTAGTATTGCTACTCCTGCTTTTCTCTGAATATCATTTGCTTGAAATATCATTTTCCACCTTTTCACCTTTAGTCTATATTAGAGATGTGTCTCCTGGAGGCAGCATATGGTTGGGTTTTGTTTTTTGATCCAATCTGCAACTCTGTGGCTTTTTATTGGTGAGTTCAGTCCATTTACATTTAGGGTGGTTATTGAAATATGAAGTCTTCTTATAGCCATTTTCTCTTTTGCTTTCTGGTAGCTCAGTGTTTCCATTGCTTCCTTGTCCTTGTGTTTCTATTTTCTTTATTTTGGTTGGCTTTTGTGAGTTTTCTCTCTGGTTCTTCTTGTTTCATGTATATATACTTCAGTTCTGAATCTTTGGCCTGTGGTTACCATTACAAATATGAAAAGGATAGTTGTATACATACAGTCATCTCTTTCCTTCTACGTGTGCCCAATTTCCATTTCTCTTTGTGAATTTGGATCTTTGATTCC
>NW_006434227.1:0-594 GCF_000325575.1 Pteropus alecto | reverse complement strand
ATATGTGTGTGTGTATATATATATATATTTTTTTTAATGTCTCTACTATCAATCAGTGACCTGATCCTAAACCCTAGAGTCATCTCTGACTCCTCCTGTACCCAAACATCTTGTTAGGATTCAGAGCCAGACTTAGAGTGTTATCCTCTAAATCTCCATTTGTTCCCTTGTCTTGAAATTCTAAGCAAACTTTGTCCCTAATCTCCTGGCATTTCTCTCCTGTTCTATAAGTGATGATAAAAATTACTGACAGTGTTGTGAAAACATGGATGGACCTTGAGATAACCATGCTAAGCGAAATAAGCCAGACAGAAAAAGTTGAAAATTACATGATATCACTTGTATGTGGGATATAAACCTAAAAACAACAAATGAACAGAACAAACAAACAGAGAATCATGGACATGGACTATAGACTAGTGGTTACCAGAGGGTAGAAGGGAGGGGAAAGCGGGGAGGTAGATGGGGTAAAGGGGGTTAAATATGTAGTGACAGAAAGAAATCTAACTACGGGAGGTGAACGAACATATATATATATGTAAATATATATATGCCTTAGTGTTAAAGTGTGCAGCTGAAACTTATTGGATTTCA
>NW_006434226.1:0-421 GCF_000325575.1 Pteropus alecto | reverse complement strand
ATCCTTTCCTCCATTTGGTCAACTCCATTTCTCAAACTTGTTATTTCATTTTTCAGCTCTTACAGTGTGTTCTTTAGCTCCAAAAGGTCTATTTGGTTCTTTTTGAGGGTTTCAATCTCCTTGTTAAAAGATTCATTCTGCTCATCTAGCTTTTTTTCAAATCCTGAAATCGTTGATATGATTTGTTTTGGATCTCATTGAGTTTTTTCAGAAGTACTGATTAAATTCTATCATTTAAATCGCATATTTCTATGTCTGTTAGCTTATTTTCTGGAGATTTTTCTCTTTCTTTCTTAAATGCCTTGTTACCTTGGTTGTTCATGGTGTTAATGGACTACTTCTCTGCATGGGCATTAATGGAATTGTGTTCTGCTTTTTTCCCCCAGGAAGATTTATTATATAATGTTCCCTAGCCTGTTGC
>NW_006434225.1:0-439 GCF_000325575.1 Pteropus alecto | reverse complement strand
TCTTGGCCACTGTGAATAATGCTACTATGAATATCGGGGTGCATATATCTTTGTAAATAAATGTTTTCAAGTTTTTTGGGGTAAATACCTAAAATGTTTTCAAGTTTTTTTGGATTGCTGGATCATATGGTAATTCAATTCTTAGTTTTTTGAGGAAACTCCACACTCTTTTCCATAATGGTTGTACCAATTTGCATTCCCACAAGCAATGTATGAGGGTTCCTTTTTCTCCACAACCTCTCCAATACTTGTTTTTGCTTGTCCTGTTGATGATAGCCATTCTAACAGGTGTGAGGTGGTATCTCATTGTGGTTTTAATTTGCATTTCCCTAATAGCTAGTGAAGTTGAGCATCTTTTCATATGTCTGTTAGCCATTTGTATGTCTTTTTGAGAGAAATGCCTATTTTTGAATTGGCTTGTTTGTTTTTTTGTTGTTAT
>NW_006434224.1:0-502 GCF_000325575.1 Pteropus alecto | reverse complement strand
CAATCCCCATCAAAATCCCATCAGCATATTTTAAAAGAAAAAGAACAAAAAATCATCAGATTTGTAGTGGAAGCACAAAAAACCTCAAATTGCCAAAGCCATCCTGAGAAAAAAGAATGAGGCTAGAGGCATCACTCTGCCTGACTTCAAATTATACTACAAAGCAACAGTAATCAAAATGGCATGGTATTGGCAGGAAAACAGACACATGAATCAGTGGAACAGAATCGAGAGCCCAGAAGTAAATCCATATTTATATGGTCAAATAATTTTTGACAAAAAAGCCCAAACATATAGTGGAGAAAGGAAAGCCTCTTCAATAAATAGTGCGGGAAAACTGGAGTCACCTGCAAAAGAATGAAATTAGGCTGTTGTCTATCACCGCATTCCAAAATTAACTCAAAATGGATTAAAGACCTGAATATAAGATCTTAAACAATAAAATGCATGGAAGAAAACAAAAGAACTAAGAACCTTGGACTTAAAGAGGATTTTATGAATT
>NW_006434223.1:0-2089 GCF_000325575.1 Pteropus alecto | reverse complement strand
AAATATTCAAAGTGATAAAACCAAGAACCTATAACCAAGACCATTCTACCCAGCAAGGCTATCAATTAAAATGGAAGGTAAGATAAAGAGCTTTCCAGACAGGAAAAAGCTAAAGGAATACATCACCAACAAGCCAGTTTTATAAGAAATGTTAAGGGGATTTCTGTAAAAAGAAGAGGAAAAACATAAACCCATAAATATAAATAATAAAATGGTAATAACTATGTACCTATCAATGATCACTTTAAATGTAAATGGGTTAAATACTCCAGCCAAAAGACAGAGTAGCTGAATGGATAAGAAAACAAGACCCATAATATGCTGTCTACAAGAGACTCACTTCAGATCAAAAAACACATACAAACTGAAAGCAAAGTAATGGAAAAAGATAGTTCATGCTAATGGAAATTTTTAAAAAAGCTGGTGTAACAATAATTATAACAGACAAAATAGGCTTTAAAAGATGGCTGTAATAAGAGACAAAAAAAAACCATTATGTAATGATAAAAAGATCAATACAACAAGAAGACATAACTCTAGGAAACATATACGCACCCAACATAAGAGCACCTACATGTATAAAGCAAATATTGACTGACATAAACTGAGAGATCAACATAATACACTCATAGTAGGAAACTTAACATCTCTAACACCAGTGGTCAGATCTTCCAGACAAAATATCAACAAGGAAATAGCAGCCTCAAATGACATTCTAGACCAGATGGATTTAATCAATATTTTCAGAGTGTTTCATCTCAAAGCAGAATATATATTCTTCTCCAGAGCACATGAACATTTTCCAGGATAGACCACATGTTAGGCCACAACAAATCTCAATAAATTTAAGAAGATCGAAATCATATCAAGCTTTTTCTCTGACTACAATGGTATGAAACTAGAAATCAACTGCAAGAAAAAAATGGAAAATATACAAACACATGGAAACTAAGTAACATGCTACTAAAGGATGAATGGTCAACAATGAGATCAAGGAAGAAATAAAAAGATACCTGAGACAAATGAAAGTGAAAACACAATGACTCAAAATCTATGAAACATAGCGAAACCTAAGAGGGAAATTCATAGCAATACAGGCTACCTCAAGAAGCAAGAAAAATCTCAGATAAACAATACAGCTTCACACTTAAAATAACTAGAAAAATAATAGCAAACAAAACCTAAAATGAGTAAAGGAAGGAAATAATAAAGATCAGAGTGGAAATAAATGAACTAGAGTTTAGTAAAACAGTATAAAAGATCAATGAAACAAAGAGTGGTTCTTTGAAAGGATAAACAAAACTGATAAACCTTTAAGCAGATGAATAAAATCAGAAATGAAAGAGAAGTAACAACAGACCCCACAGAAATACAAAGGATGGTAAGGAAATAGTATGAGCAATTATATGCCAGCAAATTAGAAAGTCTGGAAGAAATAGATACATTCCTAGAAACATACAATCTCCCGAGACTGAGTAAAGAAGAAACAGAAAATCTGAACTGACCAATTACCATCAACAACATCGAATCAGGAATTAAAAATCTTCCAAAAAATAAAAGTCCTTGACCAGATAACTTCATAGATGAATTTTACCAAACATTTAAAAAAGAACTGACATTCATTTTTCTCAAACTATTCCAAAAAATGTAAGAGGAAGGTAGACTCCCAAACTTTTTTTTACAAAGCCACCATTAACCTGATTCCAAAACCAGACACAGTACAAAAAAAGAAAACTGTAGGCCAATATCCCTGATGAACATGGATGCAAAAATCCTCAACAAAATATTAGCAAACTGAATTCAGCCGTACATCAAAAGATCATACACCATGATCAAGTAAAATTTATTCTTGAGATGGAGTGTTGGTTTAATATCTGCAAATCAATTAATAGGATGTACCACATTAGCAAATTGAAAGATAAAAATAATACGATCCCATCGATAGATGCAGAAAAAGCATTCAACAGAATCCAGCATCTATTTATAATAAAAGCTCTTAGCAAAGTGGGAACAGAGGAAACATACTTCAACATAATAAAGGCCATATTTGACAAATTTACAGCTAACATCACACTCAACAGAGAAAGGC
>NW_006434222.1:0-1087 GCF_000325575.1 Pteropus alecto | reverse complement strand
TTCATTATATAGGTTCTTCACATATTTTGTTAGATATATTCCTAGGTATTCTTTTTATTGAAATTGTAAAAAGGAATTATTTTTCCCCTTCTTTTTCTGACACTTCATCATTAGAGTCTAGGAACGCTATGGATTTTTGAATGTTGATTTTATATCAAGAAATTTTACTGTATTTGCTTATTGTTTCTAGAAGTGAATCATGGCATCCGCAAATAGTGACAGTTTGAATTCTTCATTTCCTATTTGGATGCCTCTTATATCTTTCTTTTCACAGATTGCACTCGCTAGGACCTCCAATGTTATATTGAATAACAGTGTTGATAGTGGACAACCTTGCCTTGTTCCTGATCTTAGAAGGAAGGTTTTTACTTTTTCACCATTAAGTGTAATGTTGGCTGAGGGTTTGTCATATATGGCCTTTATTATGTTAAGGTACTTTCTTACTACACTGATTTTGTTAAGTGTTTTGATTATAAATAGATGCTGTATCTTGTCAAAGGCTTTTTCTGCATCTATTGATATGATCATCTGATTCTTTTTTTTTTTAAATCTGTTTATGCAGTGTATCACATAATCAATTTGTGTATGTGGAACCATCCCTGTGCCCCTGGGATGAAGCCCACTTGATCATGGTGTATAATCCTTTTAATATATTGCTCTATTTGGTTTCCTAGTATCTTATTTAGGACTTTTGAATCTGTGTTCATGAGAGATATTGGTCTGCAGTTTTCTTTTTTTGTGTTATTTTTACCAGGTTTTGGTATCAGAGTAATATTGGCCTCATAAAATGGGTTGGGAAGTATTGCCTCCTCTTCGATTTTTTGGAAGAGTTTGAGGAGAATAGGTGTTAAATCTTTGAATGTTTGGTAGAATTCACTGGTGAAGCCATCTGGTCCTGGACTTTTACTTTTGGTAGGTTTTTGATGATCGTTTCAATTTCCATACTGCTGATCGGTCTTTTTAGATTTTTCAATTCTTTATGATTCAGTCTAGGAAGATTGTATCTTTCTAGGTACTGGTCCATTTGTTCTAGGTTATTAAATTTGATGTTGTGTACTTTTTCATAGTATTCTTGTATGATCCTTTG
>NW_006434221.1:0-1124 GCF_000325575.1 Pteropus alecto | reverse complement strand
TTTCCTATTTAGATGCCTTTTATATCTTTCTCTTACCTAATTGCATTTGCTAGGACATCCAATGTTATATTGAATAACAATGGCAATAGTGGACAGCCTTGCCTTGTTCCTGATCTTACAGGGAAGGTTTTTAGTTTTTTACCATTAAGTATAATGTTGGCTGTGGGTTTGTCAAATATGGAATTTATTATGTTAAGGTGCTTTTCTTCTATATTGCTTTTGTTCAATGTTTTGATCATAAATGGATGCTGTATCTTGTCGAAGGCTTTTTCTTCATCTATTGATATGATCATATGATGCTTATTTTCAATCCATTTATGTTGTGTATCACATTAATCGATTCGCATATGTTGAATCTGGGATGAAGCCCACTTGATCATGGTGTATAATCTTTTTAATATGTTGTTATATTTGGTTCTCTAGTATCTTATTTAGGATTTTTGCATCTGTGTTTATGAGAGATATTGGTCTATAGTTTTCGTTTTTTGTGTTATCCTTACCAGGTTTTGGTATCTGAGTAATATCAGCCTCATAAAATGAGTTGGGAAGTATTGCCTCCTCTTCAATTTTTTGGAAGATTTTGAGGGTAGTACGTATTAAATCTTTTTTGAATGTTTGGTAGAGTTCACTGGTGAAGCCATTTGGTATTGGACTTTTACTTTTTGGTAGATTTTTGATGTTTGTTTCATTTCATACTGCTCATCGGTCTGTTTATATTTTCCATTCTTCTTGATTTAGTCTAGGAAGGTTGTATCTTTCAAAGTACTGGTCCTTTTCTTCTAGGTTATTAAATTTAATGTTATATATTTTTCACAGTATTCTTGTAAGGACCTTTTATTTCTAAGATGTCAGTCATAATTTCCCCTCTTTCGTTCTTGATTTTGTTTATTTGTTTGCTTTCTTTTTTTTCTTTAGTGAGTCTAGCCAGGGATTTGTCAATTTTATTAACCTCAAAGAACCAGCTCTTTATTTCATTTATTTTTCTATTGTTTTTTGTTTGTTTGTTTTCAATTTCATTTATTTCTGCTCTAATTTTGATTATTTCTTTCTGTGCTGACTTTAGGCTTCTTTTATTCTTCCTTTTCTAGGTTTTTGTTTGTTTGTTTTGTTTTGTTTGTTTGTTT
>NW_006434220.1:0-962 GCF_000325575.1 Pteropus alecto | reverse complement strand
GATTATTGTTGGACTTCTTAGCATAAACCTTACAAACCAGGAAGGGTGGAATCAAATATTCAAAATATTAAGTGAAAGTAACTACCGGCCTAGAATAATGTAACCAGCTAAGCTCTCCTTTAGATATGAAGGAGAAATAAAGATTTTTCCAGACATTCAAAAATTGAGGGAATTCTCCACTACGAGGCCTGCACTACAGGAAATACTGAAAGGGGTCAGTTCACCTAAAACAAAATGACAAAAAAAAAAAAAATACATAATTAGGAGTAAGGTGACTATCAGGCAAATAGAAGCAGAGGAGCGCAACCCTTACTAAGAACAGGGCATTATAAGCTTAAACAATAAGAAGAGAATTGCTATAGCAAGATAGTAATGAATGTTCAGCATACATAGGGACTAATTGAGACAACAATGACTGAAAAGAGGATTCAAAAATCAAAATTCTCAAAGGGGAATGGAGATAAGGCACGTGCAGAAGAAAATGGATGACTGTATATATATAACTATTCTTTACATATTCATAGTGGTAACCACATGCCAAAGATTCAGAACCAAAGTATATAACATAACACAAGAAGAACTAGAGGGAAAAGCCACAAAAGCCAACCAAAATAAAGAAAACAGAAACACAAGGACAAGGAAGCAATGGAAACACCAAGCTGCCAAAATGCAAAAGATAAAATGGCTATAAGAAGACCTCCTATTTCAATAATCACTCTCAATCTAAATGAACTGAACTCACCAATAAAAAGGCACAGAGCTGCAGATTGGATCAAAAAACGAAACTCAACTATATGCTGCCTCCAGGAGACACAAATCATCTCCAAAAACAAATATAGACTCAAAGTGAAAGGGTGGAAAATGATATTTCAAGCAAATGGCATTCAGAGAAAAGTGGGAGTAACAGTACTAATATCAGACGAAATCGACCTCAAAATAAAAAAGATAAAGAAAGATACTGA
>NW_006434219.1:0-587 GCF_000325575.1 Pteropus alecto | reverse complement strand
AAAAGAAGTGGAAAAAATAATTCTTTTTGCAATTGAAATAAAAAGAATAAAATGAATTTAATGAAACAACTGAAGGAACTATATAATGAAATCTATAAGACCAAATTAAAAGAAATTGAAGAAAGTGCAAAGAAATGGAAAGATATTTCGTGTCCTTGGATTGGAAGAATCAACATAATTAAAATGACCATATTACCTAAAGCATTATACAGATTTAATGCAATCCCCATCAAAATGCTATCAGCATTTTTTAAAGAAATAGAACAAAAACTATCATCAGATTTGTATGGAAGCACAAAAAAAACCAAATCACCAAAGCCATCCTGAGAAAAGAAACGAGGCTGTAGGCATCACTCTGTCCCACTTCAAATTATACTATAAAGTGACAATAATCAAAATGGCACGATATTTGCAGAAAAACAGACATACAAACCAGTGGAAGAGAACTGAGAGTCCAGAAGTAAATCCATATTTATATATGCAAATAATGTTTGACCAAAAGCCAAAAACATATCATGAAGAAAGGAAAAACTCTTCAAAAATAGTGCTGAAAAAATGGGAAAGTCACCTGCAAAAGAATGAAACTA
>NW_006434218.1:0-1593 GCF_000325575.1 Pteropus alecto | reverse complement strand
ATACAGTAAAGTCTCTGGATATAAAATCAACATTCGAAAATCCATAGCGTTCCTCTAACAACGAAGTGTCAGAAAAAGAAGTGGAAAAAATAATTCCTTTTGTAATTGAAACAAAAAGAATAAAATATCTAGGAATAAATTTAACGAAACATGTGAAGGACCTATATAATGAAAACTACAAGACCCTATTAAAAGAAATCGAAGAAGATACAAAGAAATGGAAAGGTATTCCATGTTCTTGGATTGGAAGAATCAACATAGTTAAAATGACCATATTACCTAGAGCAATATACAGATTTAGTGCAATCCCCATCAAAATCTCATCGACACTTTTTAAAGAAATAAAACAAAAAATCTTCAGATTTGTATGGAAGCACAAAAGACCCGGAATTACCAAAGCCATCCTGAGAAAAAAGAACAAGGCTAGAGGCATTACTCTGCCTAACTTCAAATTATACTACAAAACCACAATAAACAAAATGGCATGGTATTGGCAGAAAAACAGACAGTGGAACAGAATCGAGCATCCAGAAATAAACCTATGTTTAAATGGGCAAATACTTTTGGACAAAAAAAGCCAGAAACATACAGTGGAGAATGGAAAACCTCTTCAATAAATGGTGTTGGGATAACTGGAAAGCCACCTGCAAAATAATGAAACTACACTGTTGTCTATCACGACACACCAAATTAACTCGAAATGGATTAAGGAACTAAATATAAGTCTTGAAATAATAAAATGCATAGAAGAAAACATAGGAACTAAACTCAAGGACCTTGGACTTAAAGAGGATTTTATGAATTCGATCTCAAAGGCATGGAAGTAAAAGCAAAAATAAATGAATGGGACTACATCAAACTAAAAAGCTTCTGCATAGCAAAAGAAATTGTCAAGAAGGTATAGGCAACCATCCGAATGGGAAAATATATTTGCTAGCAACGCCTCCGATAAGGGCCTAATATCCACAATATACTAAGAACTCATGCAACTCAATAACAACAACAACAACAAAAATCCAGTTCAAAAATGGGCAGAAGACCTGAACAGACACTTCTCCCAAAAAGACATACAAATGGCCAACAATCATGAAAAGATGCTCGTCAGCGCTAGCTATTAGGGAAATGCAAAGCAAAGCCATAATGAGATACCCTCTCATTCCTGTCAGAATAGCTATTATCAACAGGATAAGTAATAACATATGTTGATGAGGATGTGGAGAAAACATTGCTGGTGGAGATACAAATTGGTACAGTCACTATGGAAAATGGTATGCAAGTTCTTCAAAAACCAAAGAATTCATCTACCACATGATCTAGTAATCCCTCTACTGGGTATTTACCCCAAAGTCTTGGAAACTCATATCCGAAATGATATTTGCACACCAATGTTCATTGCGGCATTATTCACAGTGGCCGGGACATGGAAGCAACTGAAGTGCCCTATAATAGATGATTGAATATAGAAGCTGTGGTACATATATACAATGGAATATTACTTTACTATCAAAAGAGATGAAATACTGCCATTTGCAACAACATGGATAGACAAACGAACAGAGTCATGGACATGGACATGGACAATAGACTAGTGGT
>NW_006434217.1:0-807 GCF_000325575.1 Pteropus alecto | reverse complement strand
TTTGTAGTATAATTTGAGGTTGGGCAGAGTGATGCTTTGGCAGTCCGGGGTCTTTTGTGCTTCCATACAAATCTGATGATTTTTTGTTCTATTTCTTTAAAAAATGCCGATGGGATTTTGATGGGGATTGCATTAAATCTGTATAATGCTTTAGGTAATAAGGTCATTTTAACTATGTTGATTCCTCCAATCCAAGAACATGGAATATCTTTCCATTTCTTTGTATCTTCTTCGATTTCTTTTAATAGGGTCTTGTAGTTTTCATTATATAGGTCCTTCACATGTTTTGTTAAATTTATCCTAGGTATTTTATTCTTTTTGTTACAATTGTAAAAGGAATTATTTTTTCCACTTATTTTTTTCTGACGCTTCATTACTAGAGTGGAGGAACACTATGGATTTTTGAACATTGATTTTGTATCCAGAGACTTTACTGTATTTGCTTATTGTTTCTAGTAGTGTTCTTGTAGAGTCTTTAGGGTTTTCTATATAGAGAATCATGTCATCTGTAAATAGTGATAGTTTGACTTCTTTGTTTCCTGTTTGGATGCCTTTTACATCTTTCTTTTATCTGATGGCACTTACTAGGATCTCCAATGTTATATTGAATAACGGTGGTGATAGTGGACAGCCTTGCCTTGTTCTTGATCTGAGAGGAAAGGTTTTTAGTTTTTTGCAACATTAAGTATAATGTTGGCTGAGGGTTTGTCATATATGGCCTTTATTATGTTAAGGTACTTTCTTCTTATACCAACTTTGCTAAGTGTTTTGGTCATAAATCGGTGCTGTATCTTGTCAAAGGCTTTT
>NW_006434216.1:0-317 GCF_000325575.1 Pteropus alecto | reverse complement strand
TGTGTGTGTGTGTACCCACACACATATACATACACCTCACCTTCTTTATCCAATCATCTATTGAAGGACACTTGGGTTGTTTCCACATCTTGGCCACCATGAATAATGCCACAATGAACATCAGGGTGCATATATCTTCAAGGATGTTTTCAAATTTTTTTAAATTTGAGTATCTGGGTAGATACTCAGAAGAGGGAAATGCTGGGTCATATGGTAATTTTATTCTTAATTTGTTGAGGAAACTCCATATGGATTTCCATAGTTGCTGTACCAATTTACAGGCCCACCAGCAGTGTATGAGAGTTCCTTTTTCCCCA
>NW_006434215.1:0-524 GCF_000325575.1 Pteropus alecto | reverse complement strand
TTGGATGGGAGACCACCTAGGAAGACTAGGTGCTTAAGGTATATATATATATATTTAAAAAAGCATTATAATCAGAGAAAATGGTGGTATGATTCATCACTCTTATATTTGTTGAGGCTATCTCTGTGTCCCAGTATGTGGTCAATTCTTGAGTATGTTCCATGTGCACTATAGAAGAATGTATAAGCAGCTCTTTTGGGATGGAAGGCTCTGTAAATGTCAATTATGTCCAGCTGATCTAATGTGTCATTTAAGGATGTTATTTCCTTATTGATTTTCTGTTTGGATGATCCGTCCATATCCGACAGTCGAGTATTTAGGTCCTCAATTACGATGGTGTTTTAGTCTGTTTCTGCCTTCAGTTCTGTTAGTAATTGCTTTACGTATTTCAGAGCCCTCTGATTGGGAGCATAAATATTAATAAGTGTTATATCTTCTTGGTTCATGATTCTCTTTATCATTATGAAGTGTCCCTGAGTTTTTTTCTTGACCTTTTTTATTTTGAAGTCTATTTCGTCTGATAT
>NW_006434214.1:0-1920 GCF_000325575.1 Pteropus alecto | reverse complement strand
ATGAGGGGCAAACAGAAGGTCGGGTGGGTCTCGGTGACAGTGCTTTCGGCCGCGAGGAAGAGAAGCTGCAAGGCGCCCGGCTTCGCTCTGAAATGCGTCATCGCCCACGACGAGAAAGCCGTCCATAGCCCCGAGCTCTGTTCTCTTCCACTTTCTCTTCTCGTCGGGCTGGCTCCCCCGTGGTTTCGGGGTGCGAAGTTCCAGGGATTCCACGCAGACACGTCACGTGGAAGAAGAAGGGCCCTTTCCTTTTGCGCCTGTTTTTCTAGAAGCTTTGGAGTTTAGCTTTGACATCGAGGCCTAGGACTCATCTCCAATGAATTTTTGCGGACGGCGTGAGGTAGGGATCGAGGTTCATTATTTTTCCGTACAGATGTTCCAGCTGTTTCAGCGCCATTAGCCGAAAAAGGCTAGCCATTCCCCACTGGCACCTCTGTCAAGAATCAATTGCCCACGGATGTCTAGACACTCTCTTCTGCTCCGCCGGCCTGCTTACCTTTCTTTTGGCCTCTACGACACTGTCATAGCGCTGTTGCTTTACGGGAAGACTCCGAATCAGGTCACGTGAGTCCTCTGACTTTGTTCTTTCGTGTGTCTCCTGGAGACACGCCAGCTCACACCCCTTCATGTCCCATTGGCCGGAACTGTGTCAAACGCTCATTCCCCACCCATGGGGGGCGAGCTGGCCCACGGGGGCTTCCCTTAGATTGGGGAAAGGGTCACCCTTCCTTGAGTCCCATGGAAGAAGAGTGGGGACCTGAAGCAGAAAGCTGGGGCCAGGCCAAGGTCTTCAGGAATCAGGGAGAAAAGCCTTTAGGGTAAGAAGCCACCGGGGTCTCCTCTGCCAAAATGTACAGAGTGCTTCAGTGGACATTTGGATTAAGAGAGGGAGAGAGAGAGAGGATAAAATGGACAGACGGTAAACCTCCACTCGTTCTGGATATTCTTGCCCACTACTGATGACAATGATAAAGGGGATATCGTGGCCATAAATGACAACAAGGCATACACAGCGCAGCGAACAGTGACTCCTGCTAACCAAGCTGGCTCCTTCTCCGCCGATGACAGCATCGGGGGCTCAGTGACACACACGCTCCATCAGGGGCACAGTGGGCCAGGTCTGGGCGGTGTCTTTTAGCTGCTGGCTCTGGTTTCGCTCATTTAATGGTTTGTTTTTGAAAACATTGGGGATGCAGTTTCTGTGTCTCTGGAGCTGCTCTCGTATTTCTTGGGACGGTCTCAAACCATTCCTTATGGTACATGTGATTTGGAGGCTGGTGCCGGAGAGGGATTGGACTCAGCAATAAATCACTTGAGTGATGGCTTCTTGGAGCTCAGCACAGTTATGCCGATTCTAAGTCCCGGGCCCCTCCCCTTACACGCAGTAGCTCCATCTTGCTCAGTGTTAGTCGGTTCCTTCGCTCTCTGCTACTCCTGCCCTCCAGGGCCCTCCCTTAATTCCTTAACCCTTTCCTAGAGGAGAGACACGAGGCTTTGAGACCGTGTCTGCCTCTCAGGCCCTGGCGGTGTCCGTAGACTGACGGGCGGACTCACCTGCTAGCTGTACAGTGGTTTCTCTCTTTCATTTTGCCCAGGCGGTTTGGTTAAATAGGGGTAGGAGATGCGTTTTCAGCATTTCCAAGGTGCTAATGGTCTGGAACTAGGAGTCCGAGTCCATCCTGAGCTCCACATTCGTTCTAGAAATCCTGCTGCTGGGAAGCACGTACCCACCGCCCCCCACGTGGAGCAGATCACAGGCTCTGCGCAAAGGCAGATGCAGACGCAAAGTCCAGCCTGGATACGGGGCTTCTCCACTCGGCCCCAGTTTCCTCATCTGTCACGTGACGAGTGAACATTGACCACAGCAGTGGTTCGAGGAGATGTAACGAGGTGTTCCGCTGTGTGGCTGGCTTGGGAAGG
>NW_006434213.1:0-1223 GCF_000325575.1 Pteropus alecto | reverse complement strand
CTTCCAATCCAAGAGCACAAAATATCTTTCCATTTTTTTTGTATTTTCTACAATTTCTTTTAATAGGGTCTTCTAGTTTTCATCATATAGGTCCTTCACAGTTTGACTTTTTCATTTCCTATTTGTATGCCTTTTATATCTTTCTCTTATCTGATTGCACTTGCTAGGACCTCCAATGTTATATTGAATAACAGTGGCCATAGTGGAGAGACTTGTCTTATTCCTGATCTTAGAGGGAAGGTTTTTAGTTTTTCACCATTAAGTATAATGTTGGCTGAGGGTTTGTCATGTATGGTCTTCATTTTGTTAAGGTACTTTCCTTCTATATCGATTTTGTTAAGTGCTTTGATCATAAGTGGGTGCTGTATCTTTTCGAAGGCTTTTCGGTATCTATTGATATGATGTTATGATTCTTATATTTTAATTTGTTTATGTGGTGTATCATATTAATTGATTTGTGTGTGTTGAACCATCCCTGTGCCCCTGGGATGAAGCCTACTTGATTGTGGTGTATAATCTTTTTAATATGTTGCTGTATTAAGGTTCACCAGTAACTTATTTAGGATTTTTGCATCTATATTCATGAGAGATATTGGTCTGTAGTTTTCTTTTTTGTGTGTTATCTTTGCCAGGTTTTTGTATCAAGGTAATATTGGCCTCATAAAATGAGTCAGGAAGTATTGCCTCCTTTTTGATTTTTTGGAAGAGTTTGGGGAGAATAGGTATTAAATCTTCTTTGAATGTGTGTTAGAATTCACTGATGAAGCCATCCGATCCTGGACTTTTACTTTTTGGTAGGTTTTTGATGACCGTTTCAGTTTCCATACTGCTGATTGGTCTATTTAGATTTTCCAGATCTTCTTGATTCAGTGTCTAGGAAGATGGTATTTTTCTAAGTACTGGTCCATTTCTTCTAGGTTATTAAATTTGGTGTTATATATTTTTTCATAGTATTCTTGTATGATCCTTTGTATTTCTGCAGTGTCTGTCGTAATTTCCCCTCTTTGGTCTCTGATTTTGTTTATTTGTGTCCTTTCTCTTTTTTCTTTAGTGAGTCTAGTCCGGGATTTGTCAATTTTGTTCACCTTCTCAAAGAACCAGCTTTTTGTTGCATTTATTTTTTCTATTGCTTTTGTTTGTTTGTTTCAATATGATTTATTTCTGCTCTAATTTAGTTTATTTCTTTCTTTCTGCTGATTTTAAGCTTCATTTGTTCTTCCTTT
>NW_006434212.1:0-792 GCF_000325575.1 Pteropus alecto | reverse complement strand
TTTATTTGAGCTCGTTCTTATTTTTGAAGATAGGCTGTAATGATATGAACTTTACTCTTATGATCGCTTTTGCCGTGTCCCAAAATTTTTGATATGTTGTACTATCATTATCATTCATTTTTATGTATCTCTTGATCTCTCTTTTAATTTCTTTTCTGACACAGTTATTCTTCAGTAGTATGTTGTTAATCTCCATGTATTTGTGGTTCTTCCTGATTTCTTTTTGCAGTTGATTTCTAGTTTCAAAGCATTATGATCAGAGAATATGATTGGTATGATTTCAACCATACCAATGGTTGAAATATTTGTTGAGGCTATCTCTGTGTCCCAGTATGTGGTCGACTCTTGAGAATGTTCCATGTGCACTAGCGAAGAATGTATAAGCAGCTGTTTTGGGATGGAAGGCTTTGTATATGTCAATTATGTCTAGTTGGTTTAATATGTCATTTAAGGATGTTATTTCCTTATTGATTTTCTGTTTGGATGATTTGTCCATATCCTACAGTGGGGCGTTTAGTTTCCCTACTATGATAGTGTTTTGGTCTGTTTCTCCCTTTAATTCTGTTAGGAAGTGCTTTACATATTTTGGGGTTCCCTGATTGAGAGCATAGATATTAATAAGTGTTATGTCTTCTTGGTGCATGATTCTCTTTATCATTATAAAGTGTCCCTCGGTATCTTTCTTTACCTTTTTTATTTTGAAATCTATTTCATCCGATATTACTACCACTACTCTCTCTTGTCTCTGAATGCTGTCTGCTTGTAATATCATTTTCCACCCTTTCACTTTGA
>NW_006434211.1:0-452 GCF_000325575.1 Pteropus alecto | reverse complement strand
TTCTATTGAGTGCCATGCATTTTTGCAATAGTTTTATTGTTTACCTTTATTCTACTTGCTGTTCAGTATACTATATAATTTCTCTAGTTTACTATGGTGGAAGCTTATATTATTAATTTTTTTTCTTTTTTTTACTTTCTATTATATTACATTTATTGCTAGAAATTTCTTTCTAAGCACAACTTGCATCGAATCTCACATATCCTTGAGTGCCATGCATTTTTGCAATAGTTTTATTGTTTACCTTTATTCTACTTGCTGTTCAGTATACTATATAATTTCTCTAGTTTACTATGGTGGAAGCTTATATTATTAATTTTTTTTCTTTTTTTTACTTTCTATTATATTACATTTATTGCTAGAAATTTCTCTCTAAGCACAACTTGCATCGAATCTCACATATCTTGACAAGTTTAATTCCCGCTCTTTGCGTTGTTGATTTCTAGTCCAAT
>NW_006434210.1:0-1702 GCF_000325575.1 Pteropus alecto | reverse complement strand
CTTTTTCAATTTGATATCAGACCTCTGGACTGGAGGAGACACCTCCCGCTCCTGCACCTTTCTGCCTGGGCTGCTCGTCATGGTTCCTGTACACTCACTCAAAATTCAGAAAACTGAGTCTCACACTCCTGATCACACAGCTAAGTGACAGAGTCACATACAGCCCCACAGGTGTTTGAAATTTCCCAAACTGACCTCTTTCTACCAGGTGAAGGATGCCATTTTGCCTTCGTCCTCGACAAGGGTGGAGGGGCACATGGGACGATGGAAGGGCGGCCCAAAGCATCGATGAGCACACTGCCTGTGGATGGCCCTGAAGTCTGCATGAGGATACAGAGAGGAATTAGACCCATTTTTTGTCCCAAGGAGCTCAATGGGACCCTGAGAGCTTGTTAAACGTATGTACCCAACTACCCGCAAGGACTGAACATTCCCCACAAAGCCCTAGGGCCTGACAACCCTGTGTATTTGCCGCAAGTGAGCAATTTCTCGAAAGTCTGCACTTTGGGCTCAAAATGGACGTGAACTGAGTGTGTAATTCCAGAGCGCCCATATATATATGTGCATATATGAATATATATGCACATATATATATGGTGGATTTTTAGAAAACAAGGTTGTGTTGCCCTCTGGTCTTTAGGGAAGGCAGGCCGTTGCAAGCACATCCGCCTTCCCGGATTGTGGACTCAGGGGTTCCCATAGACACAATGAGACAGTGTCCCAGCTCATCAAAGAGGCATGGGGCTCCGTCCTGGGGCCTCTGTTCCTTCCTGCTTCTTCAATTTGATATCAGAGCTCTGGACTGTAGCAGACACCCCCCGCTCCTTCACGTTTCTGCCGGGGCTGCTCTTAATGGTTCCTGTACACTCATTCAAAATTCAGAAAACTGAGTCTCTTACACGTGATCACACAGTTAATAAGTGACAGAGTCACATACAGACCAACAGGTGTCTGAAGTTTCCCAAACTGACCTCTTTTTACCAGGCGAAGGATGCCATTTTGGCTTCCTCCTCAACAAGCATGGAGGGGCACATGGGACGATGGAAGTGCGGCCCAAAGCATCGCTGGGCAGGCTCTCTGTGGTTGGCCCTGAAGTCTGCATGAGGATACACAGAGGAATTAGACACATTTTCTGTCCCAAGGAGCCTAATGGGACCCTGAGTGCTTCTCTAACGTAAGTACCCAACTACCCGCAGAGGACTGAACATTCCCCCACGAAGTCCCAGGTCCTGAGAAACCTCTGTATTTGCCACAAGTGACCAATTTCTCAAAAGTCTGCACTTTTGGCTCAAAGTGGACATGAACTGAGTGTTTAATGCCAGAGCTCCCAGATATATATATCCATATATATGAATATATATGCCCATATATATATGGTGGATTTTTAGAGAACAAGGTTGTGTTTCCCTCCGGTCTTTAGGGAAGGCAGGCCGTTCCAAAACGTCCGCCTTCCCAGAGGGTGGACACAGGGGGTCCCAGAGCCACAAGGAGACAGCGTTCCAGCTCATCCAAG
Organism: Pteropus alecto; assembly: GCF_000325575.1. NCBI lineage: Eukaryota > Metazoa > Chordata > Mammalia > Chiroptera > Pteropodidae > Pteropus > Pteropus alecto. The sequence continues at coordinate 189 of NW_006434210.1, read as the reverse complement.
AGGCCCTGGGGCTCAGTCCTGCGGCCTCTCTTCCTTGCTGCTTTTTAAATTTGATATCAGACCTCTGGACTGGAGCAGACACCTCCCGTTCCTTCACCTTTCTACCTGGGCTGCTCGTGATGGTTCCTGTACATTCATTCAAAATTCAAAAAACTGCGTCTCATACACGTGATCACACAGCTAATAAGT
>NW_006434209.1:0-1132 GCF_000325575.1 Pteropus alecto | reverse complement strand
CCAAGACTATAATAATAATTTAAAGACCCTATGAGAAACTAATAAATGTAAAATTATCCATGACATAGGGTTGGTTACCTGAAGAGGCAGAATGACAAGTCGAATATACATTTGAATAAATAATGATGGAAAGCATCCTTATTCTCGTGAAGGAAATAGACATAAATCCCAAGGAAGCTCAGAGAATCCCAAAAATCAGGAATCCAAAGAGGCCCACACCAAGACACATCATAATTAAAATGGCAAAGTTTAAATGCAAAAAGAGAATCTTAAAAGCTTCAAGATAAAAGCAGTTAGTTACCTATAAGGGAGCACCCATAATACTGGCAGCTGATTTCTCAAAAGAAACTATGCAAGACAGAAGAGCTTGGCACACAATATTTGATGTGATGAAGACCCAGGATCCATGACTAAGAATCATTTATCTGGCAAAGTTATCATTTAGAGTTGAAAGACAGATAAAAGAGCTTCCCAGACAAAAATAAGCTAAAGGAATTTATCACCACCGTGCCAGTATTACAGGAATTGCTGGAGGGACTTCTTTAAGAAGAAAAAAATATATATCAAAAACAGGAATAAAGAATGGTAATAACTACATTTCTATCAACAAGTACCTCAAATGGAAAATAATTAAGTGCTTCAACCAAAAGATAGAGTGGCTGAATGGATAAGAAAACAAGACCCCTACATATGCTGCCTACAAGACACACTTCAGATTAAAAGACACACACAGACTAAAAGGAAGGGGATTGAAACAAATTATTGCCTTGATGGACCTAAATGGTATATTGCTGAATGAAATGAGTCAGATAGAGAAAGACAAATATCGCATGATTTCATGTACACATGGAACCTAAAGAACAAAATCAACAACAACAACAAAAGCAGAAATAAACCCACAGACACAGAGAATATTTAGAGGGCTACTAGATGGGAGGGGAGTTTGGGGGATGGCAAAAAAAAAAAAGGCAATGGGATTAAGAGTTACAAAAAGATAGTTGCAGAATAGACATGGAGATGTAGAGTTTGTCATGGGGAAGATGGTTAATAATGTAATAAATATGTAAGGGGGGAGAAGGGTACTAGATTTAGTGGGGTGATTGTTGTGTCCAGAATAACCAGACCCAACTTG
>NW_006434208.1:0-568 GCF_000325575.1 Pteropus alecto | reverse complement strand
TACTAGCAAACCTAATACAGCAACATATTAAAAAGTTTATACACCGCGATCAAGCTGGCTTCATCCCAGGGGCCCAAGGATGGTTTGACATTCGCAAATCGATTAATGTGATATACCACATAAACAAATTAAAAAATAAGAATCATATGATCATGTCATAGATACAGAAAAAACCATTATACAACATACATTATCTTTATGATCAAAACACTTAACAAAATCTGTATAGAAGGAAAGTACCTTAACATAATAAAGGCCAACTATAACAAACACTCAGCCAACATTATACTGAATAGTGAAAAACTAAAAATCTTCCTTCTAAGATCAGGAACAAGGCAAGGCTGTCCACTATCGCTACTGTTATTCAATAGAACATTGGAGGTCCTAGCGAGTTAGCAAGTGCAACCAGGCAAGAGAAAGATATAAAAGGCATGCAAATAGGAAATAAAGAAGTCAAACTGTCACTATTTGCGGATGACATGATTCTCTATATAGAAATTCCTAAAAACTCCGCAAGAACTACTAGAAACAACAAGCAAATACAGTACAGTTTCTGGATACAAAATCA
>NW_006434207.1:0-1356 GCF_000325575.1 Pteropus alecto | reverse complement strand
TAATCCTAATGCTAATCTTAACCCTAATTTAACACTAAAACTAAAACTAACCCTAACCCGAAACATAAATATAACCCAAAACTTAAGTGTAACCCTAACACTAACACTAACTCAGATTCTAATTCTAAATCTAAAGCTATTCATAACCCGACTTCTAACCCTAACCCTAAATTTTACACAAAGAATAACCCTAACACTAAAACCTAACCCTAACCCTAACCCTTAACCTAACCTAACTCAATACTTAACCTTAACCCTAACGCTAAAATTACCCTAAAGTTAGAACTAACCATAATCAAAACCCTAACTTTAACGTAATCCCATCCCAAATCTTAACCCTAACACTAAACCCTAACCCTAAACTTAACCATTTATCCTAAACCTAACCCTTACCCTTACCCTTACTCTAACTTAAACTTAAACCTAAACTTAACCCTAACACTATCCCTAACCCTAATCCGGTCTCTAACCCTAATCCTAACTCTAACATTAACTCTAAACATAATCCTAACACTAATCATACCCCTAACTTAGCCCTAAACATAACTCTAGCCATAACACTAATCTTAACATTAAACTCGTACCCTAACCCTGATCCTAATATTGACCCTCATCTAAACTTAACCCTAAATTAATGCTAACCCGAATACTAACACTAACACTAATCCTAACTCTAACATCATATCCTAACCCTAATCATAAACATGACTGTAATGCTAACCCAAACCATAAAGCTATAGCTAACCCTAACCCTAAACCTTACCCTAACCCTAAACCCAAACCCTAAACCAAACACTAAACTAACCCTAAACGTAAACTTAACGTAACTCTAAATCCACCCCTAAGCCTAACACTAATCCTAACTCTAACCTCTTACATTAACCCTAATCCTAACCCTAACCCTAACCCCTAAATTTTACACTAACAATAACCTTAACTTTAATCTCTGACCCCAAACCTACCCTTAACCCTATTTCAACTCTAAAACTACTCTAACCCTAAACCTAAACCTAAATCTAATCAAAACCTTAAACGTAATCATCACACTAACCCCTACAAAGATCCTAACCCTTAATCGAAAGCTAACACTGATGCTAATGTTAACTCTAACCATAAATTTTACACTAAGAATAACTCTAACCCTAACCCCATAACCTAAACCTTATCGTGATCTTAACTCTAACCAAAACTTAACCCGAACCGTAACCCTAAACTAATCCTAACACTAACTTAACCCTAACCCTAAGCCTAACTCTAACCATAACACTAATCCTAACTCTAAGCACTTACCCTAACCCTATCCCTAAGCGTAAACTTAATTCGAACCTATATTTAACCCTAACCGTAACCCTAAAC
>NW_006434206.1:0-418 GCF_000325575.1 Pteropus alecto | reverse complement strand
CACACACACACACACACACACACACATCTATGCAACACAGCCAAAGCAGTTCTAATTGAAGTACACTGAAAGCTCTCAAACCCATTTTACAAGGCCAGCCTTAATTTGATCCCAATGGCAGATGAAGACACTACAAAAGAAGAAAACTTCAGGGCAATATTCCTGATGAATATGGATGCAAAAATCCTCAATATCAGAAAACTGAATCCAGAAATACATTAAAAAGATCATACACCATAATCAAGTGGGTTTTATTGATAGAATGGAAGGTTGGTTCAATATCCACAAATCAATTAACATGATACACCACATAAACAAAATGAAGGATAAAAATCATATGATCGTATCAGTAAATAAAAGCACTGGACGAAATCCAACATTCGTTTATGATAAAAAAAAAAAAACTCTCAGCAAAGTG
>NW_006434205.1:0-923 GCF_000325575.1 Pteropus alecto | reverse complement strand
TCCATATCCGACAGTGGGGTATTTAGGTCCCATACAGAGATAGTGTTTTGGTCTGTTTCTCCCTTTTGTTCTGTTAGTAATTGCTTTACATATTTCTGAGCTCCCTGATTGGGAGCATAGATATTAATAAGTATTATGTCTTCTTGGTGCATGATTCCCTTTATCATTATGAAGTGTCCCTCAGTATCTTTCTTTATCATTTTAATTTTGAAATCTATTGCATCTGATATTATTACTACTACTCCTGCTTTTCTCTGAATACCATTTGCTTGAAATATCATTTTCCATCCTTTCACTTTGAGCCTATATTTGTCTTTGGAGCTGAGATATATCTCCTAGAGGCAGCATACGGTTGTGTTTTGTTTTTTGATCCATTCTGCAACTCTGTGGCTTTTTATCGGTGGGGTCAGTCCATTTACATTTAGGGGATTATTGAAATATGAGGTGTTCTTATAGTCATTTTATCTTTTCATTTTGGTAGCTCGGTGTTTCCATTATTCCTTTTCTTTGTGTTTGTTTTCTTTATTTTGGTTGACTTTTGTGGGTTTTGTCTCTGATTTTCTTGTTTTCAGTTATATACTTCACTTCTGACTCTATTGTGTGTGATTACCATTACGAATATGAAAAAGATAGTTATATATATACAGTTGTCCATTTTCTTTTGTGTGTGCCTTATCTCCTTTCCCCTTTGCAAATTTGGATCTTTGAATCCTCCCCTTTTCAGTCATCGTTGTCTCAATTTGTCCCTATGTATGCTGAACATTCATTACTATCTTGCTATAGAAAACCTCTTCTTATTGTTTAAGCTTATAATGCCCTATTCTTAATAATGATTGCACTCCTCTGCTTCTAATTGCCTGATAGTCACTTCATTCATAAATACGTATTTTTTTTGTTGTTATTTTGTTTTAGGTGAGCTGACT
>NW_006434204.1:0-1367 GCF_000325575.1 Pteropus alecto | reverse complement strand
AATCCTTATTTTCATGTTTAGAAATTGATTCATACTTTTATCACATAAAATCTACTCCAATTGAATAAGTAGTTAGTTTTTATCATTATCCCAAATTCTGATTGTTTAAACTTAAAAAACAAAATCTTTCTTTGCCTTAGCTGGTATGTATCTGAGAAGTATTAGTCTTCCAAGAGTGGTTATATGATGCATGTAAGAATGCCATATTTTATTAGCTTTCTATTCCTAATTTGTTAGAGCTAGAATAACACCCCAAACACTCTGTCCCCTCAGGAAAGTAGCTAAATAATTTCAAATACCCAAAGCCCTTAAGCTTAAATCCCCATAGTGCAATGTGCAAGAAAAGGAACTTTAAATAATTATTATGTTTATGCTAAAAGACGTTTATGCTCTTCTAATATCCTGATGACATTTGAACTTTCCATGAAATAGAAATGGAAATAGACATAGTCCTTCACTTTAAAATCTATGTCTAAAATTCGAAAGCCATATTGTTTATTTTTACTAAGAAGATTTTACAGAAAATATTTTTCTGATAAATGATTTCTGGTCATTTTTACAATCAGCTCTTTTATATAACGTATAAATTATATTTGAAAATTTCATGCTTTTTTAGCTAAAAATCAGGATTATCTTTTTATATATTTACTTATTTATTCATTTATTTATCTATTTATTTTTCTATTTAATCATGATGACCTTGCTTAATGAAATCTAGTAAGTTTCAGGTGTACAATTTAGCAATAAGGCATATGTATATATATGTATTGCATTGTGTGTTCACCGCCCATAGTTAGATTCCTTTTTATTCAGGTTACAGACATGATAAATGTACCACACTTGTAATCACCTCCACTATCAAGGTATGGCATTGTTCTAACACCTCAGCCATTTTATCAGAGCCCTTTTGCAGTCATCGTCTTCCCACATTTCAATTCTTCTCTTCTGGGCAATCACCTGTACCCATTCTATCTCTAGAGAGTAATTCCCTTGGTCTGAAAATCTTATCTAAATAGCATCATACACTACATACGCTTCTGTGACAAGGTGTTTCCTCTCAACTCAGTGTCCGTGGCATTTATTAGGTATATTATCAGTTCATTCCTTATTATTGTTGAAATGTATTCCATCATATTAAAATACCACAATTATTTTATCCATGTACCTGTTGATGGACTTCTGGATTTGTGTTTAATTTGGGGCTGTTATTAAAAGTGTTGGTATGAGTATTGTATAAAATTCTTTGCATGGACATACTTCCTTATTATTTTTTATTTTTTTTATTTTTTGATAAATACCTAGGAGTACAATTGCTGGATCATATGGAAAGCATATGTTTAACTCTACAAGAAACTGCAAACTGTCTT
>NW_006434203.1:0-355 GCF_000325575.1 Pteropus alecto | reverse complement strand
GATAGTTACTTTACTCCTAATTATGTATTTTTGTTTTGTTTTATTTCGTTTTGTTTTGTTATTTTGTTTTAGGTGAGTTGCCCCCTTTCAGTATTTCTTGTAGTGCAGACCTCGTAGTGGAGAATTCCTTCAATTCTTGTGTGTCTGGAAAAGTCTTCATTTCTCCTTCATGTCTAATGGAGAGCTTAGCTGGATATATTATTCTAGGCTGGTAGTTCCTTTCACTTAATAGTTTGAATATTTGACTCCATTCCTTTCTGGCTTGTAAGATTTGCTCTGAGAAGTCTGATAATAATCTAATGGGTTTTTCTTTATAAGTTATCTTCTTTTCCCTGGCTGCCCTAAGAATTCTGTC
>NW_006434202.1:0-517 GCF_000325575.1 Pteropus alecto | reverse complement strand
GGCCTTTTTGAGTTGAGATTATTGGGTGTTCTATTTACTTTTTGAATTCCAACTTCCAGCTCATTCTTTAGTTTTGGGCAGCTCATCGACTATTTGTCTGAAAATGCTTTCTAATCCCTGCTCCTTCTCCTCCCCTTCGATAATTCCCATTATTCTATGTTTCCTTTCCTCATGATATCAGCTAGTTCTTGAATTTCTCTTTCATTATTTTTCATTCTTTGGTTTCTGTCTTCTTCCTTCTGATTTATTTCTAGATTTCTGTCTTCATTATCACCGATCCTTTCCTCCATTTGGTCGACTCTATTTCCCAAGCTTGTTATTTCATTTTTCAACTCTTGCAGTGTGTTCTTCATCTCCAGAAGATCCATTCAGTTCTTTTTGAGGATTTCAATTTCCTTGCTAAAGAACTCATTCTGCTCATCTAGTTGTTTTTTTTTAATTCCTGAAATTGTTGATATGATTCATTTTTTATCTCACTGAGGTTTTTCAGTAGTACCATCCTGAATTCTCTGTCATT
>NW_006434201.1:0-1409 GCF_000325575.1 Pteropus alecto | reverse complement strand
TGGTGTGTGGTGATAGACAACAGTCTAGTTTCCTTATTTGCAGGTGCTTTCTCCAGTTTTTCGAGCACCATTTATTAAAGAGGCTTTCCTTTCTCCACTGTCAGCTTTTTGCTTTTTTGTCGAAAATTATTTGCCCATATAAATCTGGGTTTACTTCTGGACTCTCCATTCTGTTCCACTGGTCCATGTGTCTGTTTTGCTGCCAATAACATGCCAGTTTGATTACTTTTGCTTTGTAGTATCATTTGAAGTCGGGCAGAGTGATGCCTCCAGCCTTGTTCTTTTTTCTCAGGGTGGCTTTGACAATTCAGAGTCTTCTGTGCTTCCATAGAAATCTGATCATTTTTTGGTTCTATTTCTTTAAAAAATGCCGATGAGATTTTGATGGGGATTGCATTAAATCTGTATAATTCTTTAGGTAATATGATCGTTTTAACTATGTTGATTCTTCCAACCCAAGAACACGAAATATCTTTTCATTTCTTCATATCTTCTTCAATTTCTTTTTATAGAGTCTTATAGATTTTATTATATAGGTCCTTCACATGTATCATTAGATTTATTCCTAGGTATTTTATTCTTTCTGTTGCAATTGCAAAAGAAATTATGTTTTCTACTTCTTTTTACTTCGTTTTCTGACACTTCATTATTAAAGTATGGAAATGCTATGGATTTTTGAACATTGAGTTTGTATCAAGAGACTTTACTGCATTTGCTTATTGTTTCTAGTAGTGTTCTTGTGGAGTCTTTAGGGTTTTCTTTATAGAATCATGTCATCTACAATGAGTGACAGATTGAGTTCTTTATTTCCTATTTGGATGCCTTTTATATCTTTCTCTTTCTTATTGCACTTGCTAGGACCTCCGGTGTTATGTTGAGTAACAGTGGCGATAGTGGTCAGTCTTACCTTGTTCCTGATCTTAGAGGGAAGATTTTTAGTTTTTCACCATTAAATATAATGTTGTCTGAGGGTTGTTATATATGGCCTTTATTATAATAAGATACTTTCCTTCTATACTGATTTTGTTAAGTGTTTTGATGATAAATGGATGCTATATCTTGTCAAAGGTTTTTACTGCAACTATTGATAGGATCATATGATTCCTATTTTTTCATTTGTTTATGTGGTATATCACATTAATTAGTTTGCATGTGTTGAACCATCCCTGTGCCTCTGGGATAAAGCCCACCTGATCATGGTATATAATCTTTTTAATATGTTGCTATAGTCTGTTTGCTAGTATCTTATTTAGGATTCTTGCATCTGTGTTCATGAGAGATATTGGTCTGTAGTTTTCTTGTTTCGTGTTATTTTTACCAGGTTTTGGTATCAGAGTAATTTTGGACTCATAAAATGAGTTGGGAAGTATTGCTACCTCTTTGATTTTTTGGAAGAGTTTGAGGAGAAT
>NW_006434200.1:0-432 GCF_000325575.1 Pteropus alecto | reverse complement strand
ATTTGAAGAAATAATGATGGAAAACTTCCCTAAGCCAGTGAAGGAAATAAATAGACATACAATCTCAGGAAACTCAGAGAGTCCCCAAAAAAGATGAACTCAAAGAGGCCCATACCAAAACACATTATAATTAAAATGCCAAAGTATAAATACAAAGAGAGAATATTAAAAGCAGCAAGAGAAAAGCAGTTAGTTACCTACAAGGGAGCACACATAAGACTAGCAGCTGATTTCTCAAAAGAAACTTTGCAGGACAGACGGGCTTAGAACAAAATATTCGATGTGATGAAAACTCAGGATATACAACTGAGAATACTTTATCCAGTAAAGCTATCATTTAGAGTCGACAAATAAAGATTTTCCCAAACAAAAATAAGCTAAAGGAATTCATGACCATCAAGCCAGTATGACAGGAAATGTTGGAGGGACTTC
>NW_006434199.1:0-619 GCF_000325575.1 Pteropus alecto | reverse complement strand
CCATTTTAATGATGTTCATTCTTCCTACCCATGAGTACAGCATATGCTTCTATTTATTTGTATCTTCTTCAATTTCTTTTTTCAATGACTTATAATTTTCTGAGAACAGGTCTTTTACCTCCTTGGTTAATTTGATTCCCAGGTGTTTTATACTTTTTGATGCAATTATAAATGGAGTTGTTTTCTTAACCTCTCTTTCCAAAAGTTCATCATTGGTGTTTAAAAGTGCCACTGACTTCTGAATATTAATTTTGTATCCTGATACTTTACTCAATTCATTGATCAGTTCTAACAGTTTTTTGGTGGAATCTTATGATTCTCTCTATATAGTATCATGTCATCGGCAAATAACAAGAGATTTACTTCTTCCTTTCCAATTTGGGTGCCTTTTATTTCTCTTTCTTGTCTTTTTGCTGTGGCTAAGACTTTCAGCACAATATTGAAGAGGAGTGGTGAAGGTGGGCATCCTTGTCTTGTTCTTGATCTTAAGGAAAATGCTTTTAGCCTTCCCCCATTGAGTATGATGTTAGCTGTAGCTTTGTCATATATGGCCTTTATTATGTTGATTATGTTCCCTCTATCCCCACTTTACTGAGAATTTTTATCATAAATGGATGCT
>NW_006434198.1:0-315 GCF_000325575.1 Pteropus alecto | reverse complement strand
CAGCCTGGAGGATGGTTTTATTGCTTTGTGGGGCACTAACTTGATTTGCATCTAAATGTTTACCTTTCCTCACATTAACCCTGAGGCCAGCTGCACTGATTTCCCTAATTACCTGTGAAACAAAGTATCTCTATCCGTTTCACTTGGAGTTTTGTTGTTACTTTCAAGTGGAGGGTAAGTTTCGCGTTATGCAGTGAAGTGCTGACACCTACCGACCAAATGTGGTAAAGGCAGTTTGCAACCAGACAAATCAGGACACGCAGCTCTTTTAGTGAAAACATGGGTGGCTCTGAAAAGAGCCTTTGGTTTGAACTC
>NW_006434197.1:0-1266 GCF_000325575.1 Pteropus alecto | reverse complement strand
AACAAGGCCATATATGACAAACCCTCAGCCATCATCATAGGTAAAGTGAAAAACTAAAAACCGTCCCTCTAATATCAGGAACAAGGCAAGGCTGTCCACTATCGCCACTGTTATTCAATATTACATTGGAGGTCCTAGTGAGTGCAATCAGGCAAGAAAACGATATAAAAAGCATCCAAATAGGAAATGAAGAAGTCAAACTATCACTATTTGAGGATGACATAATTCTTTATATCGAAAACCCTAAAGATTCCACAAGAACACTACTAGAAACAATAAGCAAATACAGTAAAGTCTCTGGATACAAAATCAACGTTCAAAAATACATAACGTTCATATACTCTAATAATGAATTGTCAGAAAAAGAAGTGGAAATAATTCCTTTTGCAATTGCAACAAAAAACATAAAATATTAGGAATAAATGTAACGAAACATGTGAAGTCCCTATATAATGAAAGTTATAAGACCTTATTAATAGAAATCAAAAAAGATGCAAAGAAATGGGAAGATACTCCATGTTTTTGTATTGGAAGAATAAAGATAGTTAAAATGACCTTATTACCTAAAGCATTATAAAGATTTAATGTAATCTTCATCAAAATCCCATCAGCTTTTTTTCAAAGAAATAGAACAAAAAAATCATCAGATTCGTATGGAATCACAAAAGACCCTGAATTGCCAAAGCCGTCTTGAACAAAAAGAACAAGGCTGGAAGCATCACTCTGCCAGACTTCAAAGTATACTACGAAGTGACAATAATCAAAACAGCATGGTATTGTCAGAAAAACAGACACATGGACCAGTGGAACAGAATTGAGAGTCCAGAAGTAAACTCATATTTATATGGGCAAATAATTTTTGACAAATAGCCAAAAACATACCGTGGAGAAAGGAAATCCTCTTTGATAAATGGTGCTGCGAAAACTGGAAAGCCACCTGCAAAAGAATGAAACTAGACTATTGTCTATCGCCACACACCAAAATTAACTCAAAATGGATTAAGAACCTGAATATAAGACCTGAAACAACAAAAAGCATAGAAGAAAACATAGGAACTAAGTTCAAGGATCTTGGACTTAAAGAGGATTTTATGAATTTGACCTCAAAGTCAAGGGAAGTAAAAGCAAAAATAAATGAATGGGACTATATCAAACTAAAAATCTTCTGCACAGCAAAAATAATTGTTAAAGAGAGAACCAGCTGAATGGGAAAATATATTTGCAAGCAGCACCTCAGATAAGAGGCTAATATCCAAAATATACAAA
>NW_006434196.1:0-1022 GCF_000325575.1 Pteropus alecto | reverse complement strand
AGTTTTATTCTTTTGCAGGTGGCTTTCCAGTATTCTTAGCACCATTTATTGAAGAGGGTTTCCTTTCTCCGCTGTATGTTTTTGGCTTGTCAAAAATTATTCGCCTGTATAAATATGGGTTTACTTCTGGACTCTCAATTCTGTTCCACAGGTCTGTGTGTCTGTTTTGCTGCCAATACTATGCCATTTTAATTACTGTCACTTTGTAATATAATTTGCAGTCAGGCAGAATGATGCCTCCAGCCTTGTTTCTCAGGATGGCTTTGGCAAATCGGGGTCTTTTGTGCTTCCATACAAATCTGTTGATTTTTTTTGTTCTATTTTCTTAAAAAATGCCAATGAGATTTTGATAGGGATTGCATTAAATCTGTATAATGCTTTAGGTAATGTAGTCATTTAAACTATGTTGATTATTCCAATCCAAGAACATGGAATATCTTTCCATTTCTTTGTATCTTCTTCGATTTCTTTTAATTTGGTCTTATATTTTTCATTATATAGGTCCTTCACTTATTTTGTTAAATTTATTACTAGGTATTTTATTCTTTTTGTTGTAATTGCAAAGGAATTATTTTTTCTACTACTTTTTCTGGTCCTTCATTATTAGAGTATAGGAATGCTATGGATTTTTGAACTTTGATTTTGTATCCAGAGACTTTACTGTATTTGCTTATTGTTTCTAGTGGTGTTCTTGTGGAGTTCTTAGGGTTTTCTAAAGAGAGAATCATGTCATCTGCAAATAGTGACAGTTTGACTTCATCATTTCCTATTTCGATGCCTTTTATGTCTTTCTCTTTCTCTTGTCTGATTGCACTCGCTAGGACCTCCAATGTTATATTGAATAAGAGTGGCGATAATGGACAGCCTTGCCTTGTTCCTGATCTTAGAGGGAAGGTTTTTAGTTTTTCATCATTAAGTATAATGTTGGCCAAGGGTTTGTTATAGTGGCCTTTATTATGTTAAGATATCTTCCTTCTATACTGTTTTTGTTCAGTGTTTTCATCATAAATGGATGTTGTATC
>NW_006434195.1:0-393 GCF_000325575.1 Pteropus alecto | reverse complement strand
GATTCAGAGGCGTTCGCTTAGCTGTTGTCTGTTGTAGGTGTTTCCCTCTCCAGTTCCTGGGAATTGTGTGTGCTTTGCCCTGGCTCAGCCCCATTTCTTCAAGGCTGCTGAGGTTATGGAGCCACCCAGGTTGTCCTGCTCCTTGAAGCTCGGCAGCAATAGGGGGGATGCTGCCACACGGTGGTGGTACTGCATATTGCCTTGTGTGGGAATCTTAACCAGAGAGTTAACCGTGAAAACACAAAATGCAAGACTAGCAGAGCGAGGGTGAACAGAATAGGGAGTCTGCGAGTGAAGCATAGGTGGCAAATGCACATTCATTCCCTGTTTGTTTGGCTAATCAAAGCAAAAGCTTAAGATTTGTTACAGATCTCTTTTCTTTTTGTTAAATCA